>NW_024424341.1:15460585-15545349 GCF_017311325.1 Ursus maritimus
TCTGTCAAAAAAAAAAAAAAAAAAAATCTTAAAAAGAAAAAGAAAAAGCGGGGCGCCTGGGTGGCACAGCGGTTAAGCGTCTGCCTTTGGCTCAGGGCGTGATCCCGGCGTTATGGGATCGAGCCCCACATCAGGCTCCTCCGCTATGAGCCTGCTTCTTCCTCTCCCACTCCCCCTGCTTGTGTTCCCTCTCTCGCTGGCTGTCTCTGTCTCTGTCGAATAAATAAATAAAATCTTAAAAAAAAAATAAAAAAAAATAAAAAGAAAAAGAAAGTTAAAAAAGATTAAAAATAGAATCACCATATGATCCAGTAATTCCACTACTGGGTATGTACTCAAAACAAAACAAAACAAAATTCGAAAAGATATATGCCACCACATGCGAACTGCAGCTTTATAATAGCTAAGATATGGAAGGAAACAGCCCAAGTGTCCATCCATAGATGAATGGACAGAGAAAAAATATGGTACAATGGAATATTAGTCAGCCACAAAAAATGAAATCTTGCCATTTGCAAGATGGATGGATCTAGAGGGTATAATACTAAGTGAAATAAGTCAATCAGAGAAAGACAAGTACCATTAAGGTTTCACTCACATGTGGCAAAACAAATGAAACAAATGAGCAAAGAAGAAAAGAGACAAACCAGACCTTTATTTTTTATTTTTTTAAAGATTTTATTTATTTATTTGACAGAGAGAGAGACAGCCAGGGAGAGAGGGAACACAAGCAGGGGGAATGGGAGAGGAAGAAGCAGGCTTCCCAGCAGAGCAGGGAGGCCGATGCCAGGCTCGATCCCAAGACCCTGGGATCACGCCCTGAGCCGAAGGCAGACGCTTAACGACTGAGCCACCCAGGCGCTCCCCAAACCAGACCTTTAAATATAGAGAACTGGTGGTTTCTATATTTAGAAATATAGGGGGTGGTGGTGGTGGAGGAGATGAGTGAAACAGGTGAAGGGGAATAAGAGCACACACATCTTGAGGAGCACTGAGTAATGTACAGAATTGATGAATCACTATACTGTACACCTAAAATATAATATTGTTATTTACACTTGAATTAAGAAAATAAATTAAAATGAATAGTAATTACATATTTTTTCTCTTTTGTAAAAGATATATTTATTTTTAAGATTTTATTTATTTGAGAGAAAGAGGGGGAGAGAGTGCCCAAGAGTGGGGAGAGGAGCAGAGGGAGAGAGAGAGAAACAGACTCCTCGATGGGCAGAGAGCCCGATGTAGGGCTCCATCCCAAGACCCTGAGATCATGACCTGAGCTGAAGGCAGACACTTAACCCACTGAGCCACCCAGGCGCCTCTTTCTCAAAAGATTTTATTTGAGGAGAGAGAGAGAGGGAAAGGGCATGCACAAGTGGGGGGAGGGAGAGGGAGAAGCAGACTCTCAGGACCCCTGAGACCATGACCTGAGCCAAAGGCAGATGCCACCCAGGTGCCCCTGTTTTTTCTCTTTCAGTAGATTCATTCATTCATTCATTCACTCATAGACTCCACCCCCAGCATGGAGTCCAACCTGGGCCTTAACTCGGGACCCTGAGATCTCAAGCTGAAACCAAGAGTTGCAGGCTTAACTTTAGACTGAGCCAATCAGGCACCCCAGTGGGTTACCTTTTTTAGAAGTTTTATTTTTTAAAAGATTTTATTTATTTATTTCAGAGTGAGAAAAAGAGAGAGGGAGAAGCAGACTCCCTGCTGAGATGAAAGCCCAATGTGGGGCTTGATAACAGGACCCTGGGATCATGACCTGAGCTGAAGTCAGATGCTTAACCAACTGAGCCACCCAGGCGTCCCATACAATAGTTTTAGATTTACAGAAAATTGAGCAGCTAGTACAGAGTTGCCAACAGCTGCCCCTCCAAGAGTTTCCCCTTATTACTAACATTTTATATTAGTAGAGAATACTTGTTACAGTTAATGAACCAATACCGACACATTATTAAATCCACAATTTATTCAGATTTCTTTAGTTTTCATCCAATGTCCTATTTCCATTCTAAAGGTCCACCCAGGATATCATATTGTGTTTGTCATGTCTCCTTGGGCTGCTCTTTGTGGCAGCAGTTTCAGACATCCTTGTTTTTGATCACTTTGACGGTTTTGGGGAGTACTGGTCAGGCGTACTGCAGAATATCTCTCTACTGGACTTTGATATTTTTCTCATTAGACTGGATGGGTGGTAAGGAGAACAGTAATTTTATTTTGTCCGCTTGAAGATAATTTCAAAGATGTTAAAGTAACTTAAAATCTTGGGCTAATATAGTGATGAGTTAATTAATGGGTTACTTAGTTACTGGATACCTAGATAATTTCTAAGACAGGATACAGACACATTGATTATAAAGCATAATTTTTATATACTTTTATTTCCTATTTATTTTTATATGTGCTAGAGAGGCTAAAGCTTTGGGTCATTTTATTTTTTGGGGGGGAGGAGGGTTAAACAACAGAAATTTATTTTCTCATAGTTCTGGAAACTAGAAGTCCAGAGCTTTGGGTCATTTTAGCGAACATGTTTTAAGAAAAAAAAAAAATATATATATATATATAAAGAAAGTATAAAAGGGATATATGTGTGGCTGTAGAAGCTGAACTATGTGCGTCCACTAGTCTGCTAAGATGCTTAAGTAGGATTGACATCAATGCCCTCCCCTCAGTTTTGTCTATGAAATGGAAGTTACTTGGTTAAAGTTATTGAGTGGTTGAGAATATAGCAGGATCAACTGTGACAGAGAAACGCAACTTTGTATATGTTTTTGTTTTTCAAGGAAAAGTTGTGTTGTCCTAAAGCAGTGGTTCTCAAACATTTCGGTCTTTGGATCCCTTTTTATTCTTAAAAACTTGTTGAAGGCCTGAAATAGCTTTTATTTATGTGGAGTTTAGCTACCAATATTTACTGTATCAGAAAATAAAACTGAGAAATCTGCTATACCGTGTTAAAGTATCAGCTTGTTCCAAATATGAAAGAGCATATAAGGACACAACTTGGAAAGTGAATTTTGTCTTGATTCATTAGAACTGAGTCTGAAAAGAAGCTATGAAATATGTTAACATTTTTAAAAGTTTGCTCAGTCTTCCCTCCTAAAAAGGTGTGTCTGTAGTTCCCTGTCTTTGGACACGTAAGAATTGGCGGCAAAGAAATGTGAATTTGGAGAATTTTCTGTCTGGGGCCAGCTTGCGCCCTGCAAACTCAAGATGAACCAACAAACAGAGAAGAATTACAAAAAAAAAAGTTTGCTCAGTCTTCCTTGGTTTAATGACTAATGACTTTACTTGTAACACAAAAGGTATTTTTTACCTTCTGTGTAACTGGCCTAGATAGTGGAGATTCTTTGTTTTACCAGAATACTTCTCTATGCTTTATGTTGACTCTCCTATGCCCTTATTTAAGGAAAAAACAAAACACAAAGCATACTTCACATATGAAATGGCTTTACAGTCATGTTGTATGTTTAATTTTAATGTTCTGTCATTTTAATTAAATAGGTAAACAATGATTAATTTCCAGGCACTCACAATCTTATCTTAATCAAATGATCAAATATCTAACAATTTTTTTGATTTGACCTTCCCAAATTGAATCCTAAATATAGAAAACATAAAACTTTCAGGCTATCTTTCACCTACAACTACCTTGAGATTTCTAAGAGGGCACCCAAGAAGCATCATTCATGTTTCCAATAAACACTCTCTTGGCAGCAGGATGTATTAATGTATGAAAACTGAGGTTTTTGCTCATGGTAAATTAACTTCTGAGAAAAAGATTATTCTATCCCTTTTCTTTGGGGGAATAAGCAAAAAGCTTTTTACAGCTTCATATTATAGAAAACAAAGTATGATCTCCTAAAGCAGTCACTGAGAATGTGCTATGTGCTAAGAGCTGGGAATGTAAAGAAGAGTAAAACAACCCCTCACATGCCCAGTGGGGTGACCCGTCGGGAGTTATAACAATGCAGGCTGGGGTGTGGGGATGATGTACTGTGATAAAGACATGCTCAGAGCACAGAATATTATTTTTCAGAGCCTTGAGGACAGGACCTAATAACCTGGGGAAGGGGGAGAAAGAATAGGCTTAGGGAGGCTTCCAGGAGGAGGTGACATATGAGGTGAGTGCAAGGATGACAGGAAGAAAAAGACATTCCCAGCAGAGGAATAAGAATAAAGGCTAAAGGTGAAAAAGAGTGGGGGGGGGGAGGGGCGTGTTGCAGTGACAGGCCGAAGCTAGGGAAGCAAGGTTCCAAATTACCCAGGTGAAATAGCTCAAATTCTCGTAATCATTTATCCAATCTCAACCAGTCAGAAGTTTCAGCACAGCACAGTGAGAGTCCTCTGTGCTACCATGCTGAAAAGCTTAGCGAGAATCTTTCTCGAAAATGGTTCTCTTGTCCAACTCATCAGCGGCCAGTCAGCACTCGTACACCTCACTCCGCGAGGCACACTGGATGGCTCAGCAGAGCATTACAGAGTTAAACTTATGTTTTTCTGACACGTTGAAAACTGCCTTAGTATTAGTAGCTGTAATTGTCACATACAATTTTATTATCAAAGGGTAGATTATTCCATTTTTGGATTTCCCAGGCTTTTATTTCTTTTATTGGCTTGCCTTAGATAATGTCAGTACTGGGCAAAGTGCATGGATTCAAATAACAGCGCAGCTGCCTACCAGCTTGAGTGCTCACAGGCAAGCCAATTAAGCTCTAAGTCTCAGCTTTCCTTATCTGTAAAATGAGGGCATAACAGACTGTCATAAGGATGAAAGGAGTTATTACATATAAAACACTCAGAGCCTGGAACATAGTGCTTGCTGTTAGCTGGTATCATTGTACTAAATCATTACTTCTACACTTTTATTTGTAACTACCATGCCACTAGTATGGTGTCTGGTGAGGCAAGTATGTAGATAATTCAAGAAGCGTATGGTCCTAACTTTGTGACCAAATACAGGTCCTTCTTGCTTTTCATTATTTCTGCTTAGTTTTTCTACAGTCTTGGGTGACATTATTACCATCCCCTCCCCTCACTAGCTCTATTGCCAGGACTCAAAATCCCTCTCTTCTTTTTCATTGTTGTAGGCTGCTTAGTTGTTCCAGTGTCTAAGCAACAGTAAGAAACAGATACCTTGAAGCAACTTCTGACTTGGGCCTGAAGAAAGCTTCCTTTATTTCCTATCCACAATTCAGATCCTGAAGACATGTAGCCACCTGCCTCTATACATCACTGTCATTAACTGATGAGTGAAAGGGATACTTTGGATGTCAAGGACACACTATATAAAGCTTCCAGTAAGCAATTTTCATTTTTAAAAAGATATCTGTCTCTACGGCCTTTAATCAACAATGACAGGACTGCTGCCCCAACCACAAGGACAGAAGGCACCATTCTCATTAAATGGTGTGAAAAGCACTTATTCATCAAGTTCTTTGAAAAGTTTACTGAGCACAGAGATTCTCTCAGAAACCGCAGTCTTGAGTCTTCTGGCAGGGATTTGTCAAGAGTGGTATCTTTTAAGAATTCTAAATGCAATTTCACAGTATTGAATCTCAAACAATCTAAATATAGGAGCAGGGATACTCAATTAGATTAGTTCTACATTAGTAATCATGTTCAGAACCTCTGTGCTCTTCACTACTCCTCCATTCCTTAAAAGGGTAAAGACTCTATGACCACAATGTAAGAACCATGATGTTTTCAAGGGATAGTAATAAATGCAAACAAGAGCACTCTAGGGTCAAAACTGATGCTGATAACCTATGGCCTACAAACTGGTTCCTACCAAAGTACTTTGGACATAAGGTGCAAAGCCTCAGCCATTGAGCAATGTTGACTAGCAAACCAAAAGATGTTAGGTACAAACTATTCAGATAAGTATTTCTAATTCAAGTACCTTGCAATTTTTCTGGGAACCTCTCTGGTGCTTTGTAGTTTTAAAAACATGCTTTCCCTCATATTCTTATTTTAAAATAAGAAGATAAGTTAATTTGCTCATGATCACAGAGCTAAAAATGATACAATTTTGATCTTCTAATAATGGTTATTATACCACTATTGCACACTGCCTTTTTTTTTTTTTAAAGATTTTTATTTATTTATTTGAGAGACAGAGTGAGGGAGTGAGTGAGTGAGGGAGTGTGCACAAGCAAGCAGGAGCGGAGGGAGGGGCAGAGGATCCTTAAGCAGACCCTAAACTGAGCACAGAGCCTGTCTTGGGGCTTAATCTCACGACTCTGAGATCATGACCCAAGCTGAAACCAAGAGTCAACCAACTGAACCACCCAGGGGTACCCCCCCGCTTTTAAGATTTTTATTTATTTGAGAGCACATGCACACTGCCTTTCTAAAAGGTCTCATGATTCTCCTTCAGTTATTTCACTAAAATTAAATAATCAGAATAATTAAGAACAGATCCTTATAAATCAAAATACATTAGCATATTTTCCTTTCTTCATTGACCTGGGACGAAGCATGATTTCATGTCACTATGTTTTCACAGCACAGTCAACAAGAAAAGGTTAAATGCTGAGTGCTTTCTGAATGTTTCTAAATGAAACATTTGAACTTATTGTGCCACTTAAATGACCCAACACCAATTAAGTATTTCATAGGATAAATCCTCAGTTTTTCAGAATACTGACTGCCAAGGCTGAATGGTATTAAGATGAGCTGTTCAAAAAAAAAAAAAGAAAGAAAGAAAAGCAAAGAAACTTCAATTAGTTCAGTTTATTTTAAATGTTTTCCCTTTGGATTTTGGTAAAGATCACTTCTACAGTGGCAGCAGCGAAGGTTCTCACTTCCTTGTTGTCTCAACAGTTACCAGTCACAGCCAGATATGGCATCTGGCTCTATCACCCAGTTATGTATCACTGTTTAAACCTGAACAACACCTTTCTTGCTGCAGATGCTCAAATATTTTAAGACTTCACATCAGTGAACAAAGTCGGTAAGGTTTCTGCTCTCACGGAACTTACATTCTTATTGTGAAAAGACGGAAAAGAAAAATGAGTCAGTCACTCAAACTCGAAGAATGACTAAAAGGTCACACCCATAGGGATTTTCACCCAGCACTTTAAGCTCTTTAGGCCACCTAGCCGAATCTACAAAACAGTAGTAAGACCACTACAATGTTGAAAGACTTTCTCTTGCCCATCACGTTAGGCACTCCTTTCTCTTCTCCGAATTTGCTGCATAAATGATAACCCCTCCCTAATTCTGGTCCACTAGACAGGCCGGCTTAAAGAGCACACCTTGACAGGGGGCCAAGGAGGAGCTAAATCAGGGAGAGAGAAAGTGTGAAAGCCCAAGCAAAACTGTACTGCCAACAGTGTGAGGCTGTGTAAAGGACAAACTGTTCTGCTGGCTTGAAGAGGACATGCAAACAATCAAGGCACGCGAAACAGGCCGAGGCTTTGCTCCTTGTAGTCAATATCCGGATGGAGGTGGGCTGGAGACTAGGTTCCTCATTAGGCCATACTAAAGGATACCGTCCCAAATCGCCTTCTTGAGTGAATTAATCTCCTGGCTCAGGTCTCCACTAGGCAGGAATGGCTAATTCGTTTTAAACTCCACACCTTTTTGTTGCAACACTTAGCACACAGTGTGAAATTACATATTTGTAATTTTTTTGAGTGACACCCGTCTCTCCCTCAGATTTAGCATTTGGTCTGGCACCTGGCTCTGAGAAACTGAGGTGACGAACTATTTACTAAATGAGCGCAGAGAGGTGGAGCGGAAGAACGGCGACTTCCCTACAGTCAAATAAAACGTAGGTGAACTACACCTTGACCCTTTTCCATGCAAAGGCCACACGGCTCAGGGGTCACCCGCGACTCAGGCAGCAACACGGGGGGGGGGAGGGACGATGCCATACACCAAGGTCAGGGGATGCAGAAACGAAAGCTGGGCCTGAAAGCCAGAGCCCCGGAGCCTTCCTGCCGTGTACCTACTACCCCCCCCGCCCACGACCTGCAGCACGCCGCAGCCCTGCCGCCCCCGCTCAGGCCCGAGAGGCCAGGACAGGTGAGCCCAGCCGCGCCCCAGGGCAGCCCATCAAGGGCACCCGCGCCCCTCCGCGCTGCAGCCAATCGGCGCGAGGCAGTCTCGGCGGCGCAGCCAATCGGCGCCAGGCCGGCCGGCACCACAGCCCCGCGTGCTCTCCCCTCGCCAACCCCCCCCCCCTACCCCCCCACCCCCACGGCGCCGAATCCGCGTCTCGTGACCCCCCCCCACCCCTGAATGGGAGTCCGGGTGCCGTAGAGGGCCACACTTCCTAACCCCGGGGGAACGCGTTGGCGCGCTCTCCTACGGTCCTGGGGGCAAGGGAGGGGAGGGAGGTAGGACCCCGACGGTCACTTTGAGGCGCCGACGCTCAATTATCAGCCCCCAGTGAGCCCGAGGGAGTGTCAGAGAAAGTGTGTGTGTGGTGCTGGCGCTTGTGCTTGGGGGGCGGGGGTCGATGTCCTGGGGCGTCCGCAGCCGGGCTGGGCAGGCCTGTCGTCCCCAGTTCTGTCTCCTTCTCCCCTGCTTACCTGGCTCTGGCGGAAGCCGCAGAAGCGAGGCCCGGGTGGAAAGCGGCAGCGACCCCGGACAGGACGCGGCCTGAGTGCAGCAGGGCCATGGTGGGCGACAAGAAGGCAGTGGGTAGCTGCAGGACGGAGCGTAGGTCCAGCGGGCGCAGACACGAAGGCGCGGGCTCCTGCAGAAGGTAAGGACAACGACTTCGCCGGGGCGGCTAGAGCGGCCGTCCCCTGGCCCGAGCGTCGTCACAGCGCACCCTGGCGACCGGAGCGCAGCGGCGAGGCCTCCTCCACAGAGCGGTATGGGCTCGCGGGGGAGCCTGCACCGCCGGGCACGTGGTCCCGGAGGATGGTGGCTGTGCCTTTTATCGCGGTTTGCAGCGCCTGAAAAGCTTTCCTTTAATTACGACGGACCGGACAGCAGGGCTGCTATCGTGCCAGTTTGAAAGCTGGGAAAATGTAGGCTGATGTAGGCGAAGTAATTTTCCTCCTGCTTTACAGCCAGTAACCAAGCATCGGCCAGTCCTCAATCTTTAGCTGGATATTTCCCTAAGTGCAAATCACTCACCTTCCTCCTGAGTTTCTTTATCCCTGTTTGTAGAGGATAACGGGCCCGTCTCTTGGGGGTATTTGTGAGGATTAAGGGAGATTAGCCGATTATGTCTAAAAACGGCCTGGTTTAGTAGCACAAGATAACCCGTGGTTATTAATGACAAACTTGTGTTTGTCAAATCCTTGTACTTGTGTGTAGAAAGGAATGAATCACTTTTAAAGGAAAGAGCGAACAAATTCGAGATATCAGAAATTGAATGATTCAAACAAGTCCGCTCTAAAGAATGGCTGTTTCTCTGATGCTTCTCTAAACCCCAAATAGTACTGTGTCCCTTACCGATTTAATTTGTCTCCAGTGGCATCTCACTGCCTGAAAGAATAAATCCAAACACCTATCCAAGGTCATATTCAAGGCCCTTCCCAGTCCAGCCCCAGTTGACTGTCTTAGACTCACCTTCTCTCTCCCTGACCTCAACCTATGCGCCCATAGACCACGACTTTTGATTCCACCACTGGATTAGCTTCTTACAGCTGCTCTCACAAAATACCACAAACTGGATGGTTTACAACAACAGAAAGTTATTCTTTTACAGTTGTGGAGGCTAGCAGCCCAAATTCAAGGTGTCAGCGGGTTTCATTTCTTTGAGAGTCTTTGAGCTGGGAATTTGTTCCCTGCCTCTCTTCCAGCTTCTGGCAGTTGCCAGCAATCCTTGCTAGCAAGCAGTTACTTGGCTTGTAGATACATCACTCAATCTCTGCCTTTGTCTTCACATGGTATTCTCTCCCTGTGGGTATGGCTGGGTCTCTACTTGTAGGACATGAATCATATTGGATCAGGGCCTACCTTAATGGTTTCATCTTAAGTTGATTACATCTGCAAAGACCCAAATTGCAAATTAGTCACATTCACAGATACCTGGGATTGGAACTTAAACCTATATTTTGGGGGGATGCATTTCAACCCATAACAATCACTATCTTTAAGACCCAGCAATTATACTTGCCAGTATAGACCTTAGAGACCTCACAATGTAAAGGATGTTAGTGAAGCATTGTTTAAAAAAGAAAAACACAGGAAACAACTGAGTTGCTCATCAATAGTTAAATAGATGTGCTGTTGTAGTCACAAGATGGAGCACTATAGAACTGATGAGAAGGAGCTCATTTAAAAAAAATATTTTATTTATTTATTTGACAGAGAGAGAGAGAGAGAGAGCACGCACAAGCAGGGGGAGCAGCAGAGGGAGAGGGAGAAGCAGGCTCCCCGCTGAGCAGGGAGCCTGATGTGGGGCTCCCATCCCAGGACCCTGGGATCATGACCTGAGCAGAAGGCAGACGCTTAACCGACTGAGCCACCCAGGAGCCCCTTAATGAACTCAATTTATAGGTATCAACATAGACAAACCTCAAAAAACATAAAAAAGCAAGTTGCAGAACTATTGAGATAAAATTTTAACATATGCAAAATCATTTCATATATTCATTCGTAAACGTATGTATAAGTTTGAAAAAAATACACCAACGATACGTTCAGTACAGGATCTGGAGGGTATAAGAGGGTGTTTGCCCTTGTGGAGGGAATGACACAACTTTGTCATATTTGCTTCATACATAATTACAGATAATATTAACAATAGTCATCATTTTGGGTGTATTTGTTATATTGGTCTCTGTAAAATATATTTTGAACTTTCTCATACGACAGCTAATTTGAGTTACTGGTAGGAAAGAGAGATGGGAAGGGACAACCCTTATGAGGTCCGGAGAGCAGGTAGAGAGAAGGCTGATGCAGTAATCCAGGCAAGAAATTCTGATTGCCTGAGTTCAGGTGGAAGTAGCAGTGCTGGAAAAAAGATCACAGATCTGGGATATATCAAGGACATAGATAAAAAGGGTTTGGTGAGTAGATGCAGGAAGAGGTGGAAAAGGGGTTTGAAATAATTGCCAGTATATCAGTTAAAATTGGGGTTGTCTACAAGTAATAGAGACCCCAAATAATTGGCTTGAATGAGATAAAATTTACTTCTCTGACATAAAAATCCAGAGATAGGTAGTCCAGGGCTGGCATGGCATTTCTGCCCACAAAGTCCTCAGGGACCCAGGTCCTTCCAGCTTGTGACTCGGTTCTCCCTAGGTGTGGCCCTCACCCAGTATTCCTAGGTGGTAGCAACAACTTCAGCGACATGTCTCCACTCCAGGCAGGAGTCACAAGGAAGGCGCAAAGATAACAGTGCAAAGGGTTCATACTTCATATCTTTTATTTATTAATTTTATTTTATTTTAAAAATATTTTGTTTATTTGAGAGAGAGCGAAAGTGAGAGAGAGAGAGAGAGAGGGAGAAAGAGCATGAGCAGGAGGAAGGGGGGAAGGGAGAAGAGGGAAAGGGACAGGGAGAAGCAGGCTCTCTGCTAAGCAAGGAGCCCCACGTGGGGCTCAATCCCAGGACCCTGAGATCATGACCTGAGCTAAAGGCAGAGCTTAACCGAGGGAGCCACCCAGGTGCCCCACGCTATCTCTCTTTTAAAGGAGCTAAGAGGAGGAGACAGAACATGGTAAAGATCAGATGGAGGAGAGGGAGCCAGGCGAGGGCCCAGGACGGAGGACTCAGCTCTAGCTGTGGAAATCAGGGAGCTATCTTGCGTCACCAGGGATTGACAAAGAAAAAGTGTCACTGGCAGATCAGTAACTCCTCTCAACCAAAAGCCCCACGTTCTCCACTCCACTCCTGTTGAAGTTGTAGCTTATAGAACTCTAGAAACTGAAAAGTTTTCCGAGCTCATTTAGGACAGTGCTTCTCACTCTGTAGTGCTCATCAGCACCACCCAGGGATCTTGTTCAAACGCAGGTTCTGATGCAGCAGGTCGTGGGAGGGGCCTGCAGTCCCTCTATTCTGATAAGCTCCCAGGTGAGGCCAATGGGCGGATCTAAACCATACCTTGCCAGCCCTCTATAGATGTCCCAGGAAGCTGTGTCCCCAACTCCAGGCTTCCCACTGTATATATGGAAAATCTGAGGCCAGAAGAGGGAAGAATTGCCTAAGGTCACGTAGTCAGCTGGGGCTTGAGACAAGAATCAAAAGCACAGGTGAAGGGTGGATTCCTTTTACCAGCTTCAGCATCAATTACAGATACTTGGGAGGATCCTCGATCTGTTCTCAGCCCTCTGGTAGCCTGTCCAGGAATACTCTCAGGCCTTTTCCGGGCCCAGGCTGGAGGATAGATGCTGTGGGTCAGCCTTCAGGCTGCAGGCAGAAAAGAGCTGGTCTCCCCTAGTCTAGAGGACTGAAGACCCTGAAAGAAAGGTAGAGTTCTGAATAGACACATGGCTCTTTTGGGGAGCCCTGTGATGATCAACACCTGGGGGGTTGAAGGAAGCAGGATTGAGTAGAAGGAGAAGCTGTGCCAACAGCAGTAACAAGGCTCTGAAACTGTTAACGGCCCCAAAGAGTTGCCTGAATTGGGGAAATGGGACCTGGCTTTTATACCTCTGCGTCGACTCCCCCTCCCAGACTCCCTGTCACCCACCCTGCTGAGTGACCTTGCCTGGGCAAGTGAATGCTGCAGTGGGAAGAGGGGCTGGGGGACCTGAGAGACACCCTACAACATCTGGTACATAACTGTGTATATAAAACCTGTAAGGAGAGAATACTCGAAGTGCCCGTGTGTGTCTGTGTATGTGTATGTGTGTGTGTGTGTAGCTGTATATGCACATGCCTGTCTTTGATGTTTATGGAGGGCACGCATGTGCACTTGGGGTGATTGTGTTTGAGTGTGACCTTGTGTTTGGCATTTGTGTGCATATGTGGAAGTGAGTGGTGTGTGTCTGCGGATGTCTACGTGTGTGCCTGTTTGCATGCGGGGATTCAGTATGTGGGAGTGGTGGGGAGTAGTTGTGTGCCGGCTTTCAAACCCATCAGGCAAGAAGTTCTGTGGCCCCCTGTTCCTGAGGAGGACGGAGGAGGCCAGCTGGGCCCGGGTAGGAGATGCTGGGCTGCCTCAGTGGCCTTGGGTGGAGAAGGGATAGTGCTGTTTGAGAAGGCCACTCTCATCTGAAGTGGTAGCCCTATCTTTGGACTGACCACAGTCTTTTGTATCCTCATGACCCTTGCCCTCTCTGCCCAGCCTGTCCCAGGAGAAATGCAAAGCCTCAGGAGAATAGCTTGGGAATGTCTGGGGGAAGGCCCCGTGCTGCCACGGTCAGCCTCCTCCAAGCAGAAGGGAGGGGGAGTTTCTGGTGATTGTGGCCCTCCTCAGGGTGGAAGAGCATTTGCTGAGCCCCCCAGAGTATCCTGGTCTCTGACTCGTGGGCCCCCTGGAAACCTCTCCCACTGCCTCACAGTGTGTCTGCAAACACTTTTCTGCATATGTGAAATTACTCTGGAAAAGTACATCCACCCTTCTCCACCTGATAACTTTAAGGATTTTAATAAATGACTTAAAATATTTTATTGATGGTGTCCATCTGTGGCTCCCCCATTGTACAGCTCTCTTGTACAGGTATGTCTTGATTTCCCTCGGTTCTGCTTCACATTCGGACTTTTCACTAGAAGGAAAACCAGCCAGGTCCCCTGTTTGCTGGGATCATGACAGCAGGAGCTGTGGGTTCAAGACTCACCCTGGGCTGGTGCTGGCCGCTTGCAGCAAGGGGGAGCAGAGCAGCTCATGTGGCAAGGAGCACTGTGGGGCTGGCAGGGGTCAGAAAGAGCCTTGTAAGTGCTCAGGGGGTGCAGGTTTTAGGAGCCCAGAGGGAAGAGTGGTTGCTGCTGGCTGGGGAACCGGGAGAGGTGGCACATGAGCGGGACCTCGAATGAAGAGATGTTTCAACGTCATCATCTGTCCTTTCCAGCTCTCAGTGTCTGGGAAACCAGGGTGGGACACAGATGTCTCCCCCATTCACATGCATGTGAGCTCAGTTCCCAGATGGTGAAGTGACCTACCCAGGACCATACAGAGCACCTCTGATAGGGCCTAGCCTTTCAGATAATTGCCCTATTGTTCTTTCCAATCAGTTTCACCTCTCCAGCTGCCTATGCTGCATCCACCCTGCCCTGCCCATGGGAGTGGGGACCAGGTGTCAGAGCCAGGGCTGAGATAGGAGGGCCTAACATTCCACCCACAGATCCCAAGTATGTCCTGCTCCTACCTGACCCAAGACCCGACATGCTCATAGATGAGTCATTTCTGACTTCTCTGCCTATTTCCTTAAGCCAGAAATCCAAGAGTCATCCTTGATCCGGCTCTCCCTCACCTCCCATATTCCCCAGAGGTGACCTCCAGAACATGTTGACCTCCAGAGCATGCCTGGCATACTTATTACTACTACAAAAACATTTATTCCCTCACATATTCTTCACAACGATGCTGTGAAGTTGGCACTTGAAGTCCATAGCCAAGGAGGGGCAGAGTTGGGATTCAGCCCCAGCTTTCTCCTTATTACAGGAAACGAAAGCCACCTGCTTCTTGCCATCCACATGACCAGCGCCATCGGCCCTGTCTTGAGTCACACCAAAAGCCACTCACTGGACTGTGGGACTCTAGTCTTGCTCCTTCTATATATTCTCCGCACAGTAGCCAGTGGGATCCTTCTAAAACATATGGCCAATCCTATCTCTCCCTTGCTTAAAACTCTTCAGAGGCTCCTCGAGATAGAGCCCAGTCGCTTCCACATCACCCTTGAGAGGCCTTGCAGGATCTGCCGACCATGGAGAGAAGCAGGTGCTGGCCTCTTCCCATGTCGAAGACGATGTCACATGTCTTCACTCTCAACAGTCAGCCAGGATGTGCCGAGACTCGTATTAGCCATCTGAGGGGACACTGCAAAAAAGGCCAATTATAAAAGAATACAGTGCATCTGTCTATGAGCATCTTACAGGTGGAAACTGATTTCGGGTTGTCTAAGTGCAGTAGCAAATGTAAACATAGGTGCTGCTACTGCTGGAGGAATGCAGAACAGAGACAATCAGCCTGGGATGTGAAGAAAAATCACTTGGAGGAGGAAACACTTGACCTGATTCTAGAAGAATGAATAAAAGTTTATTAAGGAAAAAAAAAATGGAAGGACATTACCAGGATGATGGCGCAGCCCTTGTCAAGCCTGGAAGATACCAGGGACTAGGTGGATGGACAAAGTCAAGATGCTCTCAGATATCACAGCATGAGCTGGAGAGGGGCAAGAGATGTCCCATGAGCAGGCTGATGAGGTTTTCATGGCGGGATTATCAGNGGGAAAGAAAGTGGCTGAGGCCCAGAGAGGCCACAAGTCTGGTTCGAGGTCATACATCAGTGAAGTCAGAGCCAACCAGGTCTTCCTCGTTCCTCTCTCTGCAAGTGTTGTGGCTCTGAGAGGGCGACTGAGGGGATTCAGACAAGCCCCAGGCCTCACTCAGCTGACAGTAGGGAGGGCAGGGAAAGGGTGCAGTCAGTGACCTCAAGGCTAAGGCTAGAGGCTACCCTGGGGAGAGATTCTCTGCGCTCAGTGGTTAAGAGGATTTGAGGTCCTCAGCACAGTTCAGAGAAGTGGAAGCCAATGTACACATTCATAGCATTTAGTTCCCCCAACTAAGCTATGCTTTAATTATGCTAAGGCCCTGACAGAGCCCCCCCCCCCCCCACAAAAGAACAGACTTGAACTTCAAACTTGAAACTGTTCTTTTGCCTTAATCTAAGCCATGTGTCTGGCCCCTACTTCCAGGCCCAGGTGTAGCTCTCATTGCTTTTGGAGGTTGAAATCAACTCCTCCACACGACTGAAATGAGTGTTTTTGTCACTTAAAAAAAATATTAAAGAAAGGAAAATGTCAGGATCATAGCAATCCAGGCCATTGATTCAGTGGACGCAGGCTGTCTCCCAAACTGGAGAGAGCATTACCCATGGAGTAAGAGTGACATCAGTGTGGGCAACGACCACGAGAGGTGTGATGCAGCCTTTTGAAAAGGCCCAGATGGGCTTGAGCTGTTCCCATCTCCAGCTTTGCATGTTGGAGGCTTCGAGGCTAATGCATATGCAGGGGACCAGAAGGCTGCTGCAGAAGGCTGCACTGACCGTGGAATTACTGGATCAAAAGAAATGCCATTTCGGGGCCCCTGGCAGGATCAGTCAGTTAAGTGTCTGCCTTCAGCTCAGGTCGTGATCCCAGAGTCCTGGGACTGAGCCCTGCTTTGGGCTCTCTGCTCAGTGGGGAGCCTGCTTCTCTCCTTCTCCCTCTGCCTGCCGCTCTGCCTACTTGTGCTTGCTCTCTTTCCAACAAATAAATAAATAAAATCTTGGAAAAAGAAGAAATGCCATATCTTCAGAATGAAGCAACAATCTCAAACTGCATGAGAACACAGAGACCCCCAGCTCAACTCCCTCACTTCCAAGATGGAAAAAATGCATGGTTTGGTAAGGAAGAAGACTCGTTTCAAATCAGGAGTGAGTTTATGGTGTAGGCAGAATTAGAATCCGAAGCTTCTGGATTCCAGACCATCATTCTTATTGGATTTAACTATTTAGAAGGTAGGAAAAGGCTTCATGGTCACATGTTTTCCCCCCCCCATCTGATAACTAAAGAAATGGCTTCCCAAGAACCGTGGAAAACCAAAGGGTGTTTGGTGACAGTAAGAATGTTGTACAGTTCATTTATAAACTTCCAGTATGACTGTCTTTGTGCGCTCACTGATGGGTGTGTGTTTGACTGCTGTGGCTGTATGTCAATATGGACCTGTTCTTTGCCTACGCCGTGTGATTTAGGAGTGACAGGTGTGGTTCCTGTCCACAGGAAGATCATTGCCACTCACACCTGAGCTTGAAACTACAGAAAGAAACATCAGACATGGATAAATGATGATAGAGAGGAAAAAGGTTGTTGACCTTCGAAAGACTCTTAGATCACCTGGTCCAGCATTTTCTACAATACAATCCATGGGCTGATAGTTTGCAGTCATGACGAGGAAAGGGTCCTGTGGTCAAAGGACATTTTGGAAACTTTGGCTTAATTCAAATCAAACAGGTTTCTTTTCTGCAGGGCTCTCTGACTTTTTACTCTATGCATGATAAATTTTCAGGGGAGACTTAAAGATGCAAAGTCTCCCAGACATCTGTGTCCACAGAACACTTTCTTCCCACAGAATAATGTCATGAGTCTAATGCTTCTAGGAAAGCATCTTCTAAATGTTGACTTTTCCAGTATTCTGCTTTTATGATGAGAACACAAAGGTCTGAGAGAGAGAGAGATGACCTGTCCATCTTCCCTTTTGGAGAGAGAGATTACTCATGACCCTGGAATGTAAGCAAATCTCCCACGGAGAGAGAAGGCTTATCTTTACTACTCTGGGACATCTCTGGGGAGGTAAAATCCAAATCTCTCAGGAGGGAACATACCTCTAGCTTCTAAGGCCCTTTGCTATTCAAACACATCTTTAGCTCAAAAGGCCCAGACCATGCAGAAAGTGAGAATTCCAGGGAGACTTGTCTCTCAACAATGATATGGATATCGAAGCCTAATGTATAAACTTTTGGCGTGTACAAGTGAAAGTACTAAGAAAATAAGTAAATTAACGAGTGAGTGACCTAGGCAACGCACTTTCTACTGGAGATGTGAATGACCACCTAATGATAGGGGACAAGGGAGGTGTAAAAGTGTATGAGTGCCTTGTGATCATGGCAGAAGCCCTCCTATCCGAACTGAGTTCAAGATGTTCCCTGACATTCACAACCAGTTGCAAGAGCTCTGTAACTCAGTCATATGGCCAGCACAGTTTTTGCATGACTATTTTGCACAAAATAGACCACACTGGCCTTGCAATATAGCTTCCCTGGAAACCTGGTTAAAGCCTGGGAGGTCCCATGCTAGCCATGATGAAGTCCATGCTGGCCTTAATGTCAGCTTCCATTGTCTCTCTTTTTAAAATTGAGATATAATTCACATGCCATTCACATACCGTAGATGAGCCACTTGAAAGTGTACAATTCAGTTGGTTTTAGCATATCCACAAGATGGTACAACTGTCACCAGTATCTAATTCTAGAACATTTTCATCACCCCAGATAGAAACTCCCAACCATTACCAGTCATCTCCATTCCCTTCCCCCTCATCCCCTCATACGATGCTTGTCTTTTGTGTCTGGTTTCTTTTACTGATGTTTCTGAAATTCATTCATGGTGCAGCATACATCTGCACATTTCTTTTTGGGTCCAAATAATATTCCATTATGTGGATAGACCACATTTTGTTTGTCCATCTGTCAGTTGATGGACGTTGGATTGTTTCCACTTTTTGGCTATTATGAATAAATGCTGTTATGAATGTTCAGTGTAAGTTTTTGTATGATCATGTCTCATTTCTCCTGGTTGTACACCCGGAGTGGAATTGCTGGGTCATATGATTACTCTATGTTTAATTTTTTGAGGAACTGCCAGGCTGTGTTCCACAGTGGCCCTGCCATTTATATGCCCACCAGCAATGTATGAAGGTTTGAATTTTTCCACATCCTCCCCACTTCTTTTTTCAGAAAATGAAGGCCATCTTAGCGGGTATAAAGAGGCATCTTATTGTGGTTTAGATGTGCATTTTCTGGGTAATGATGTTGAGTATGTTTTTGTGTGCTTATTAGCCATTTGTGTATCTTCTTTGGAAGTGTATTTTACCCACTTAAAAAGTTGATTATTTCTCTTTTTATTGTTGAAGTATAAGAATGCATGGGGCGCCTAGGTGGCTCAGTCAGTTGAGCGTTTGCCTTCAGCTGAGGTCATGATCTCCAGGTCCTGGGACCGAGCCCCATGTCTGGCTCCCTGCTCAGTGGGGTGTCTGCTTCTCTTTCTCCCTGTCCTTCTGCATTTCCGCCAGCTCATGCTCTCTCTCTCTCTCTCTCAAATAAATAAATAAAATAAAATAAATGGATCAAAGGCCTAAATGTAAGAGCTCAAATCATAAAACTCTTAAAACAGGGATAAATTGCTGTGACCTTGAATTAGAAAATGGTTTCTTAAATACAGCACCAAAAAGTACAAGAAACAAAAGAAAAAGATAGATAAATTGGACTTTATCAAAATTTAAAACTTCTGTGCTTCAAAGGACACCATCAAGATAGTGAAAGTATGACTCACAGAATATTTGCGAATCATATATCTGATAAGGTCAAGTATCCACAGCATATAAAGTATTCTTTTTTCTTTTAAGATTTTGTTTATTCATTTGAGAGAGAGAGAGAGAGCTCGTGCACGAGCAGGGGGGAGAGGCAGAGGGAGCAACTGAGATTATGACATGAGCCAAAGTCAGATGCTTAACCGACTGAGCCACTGAGGTGCCGCATTTTAAAAAGATTATTTATTTATTTATTTGAGAGAGAGAGAGAGACATACACACAAGTAGACTCCGCATTGAGCATGGAGCCCGACATGGGGCTTGGTCCCACGACTCTGTGATCGTGACCTGAGCCAAAATCAAGAAACTGAGCCATCCAGGTGCCCTACCTTTGATCCATTTTGAGATAATTTTCGTGTAAGGTGTGTAGTAGGGGTCCAAATGCACTCCTTTGCATGTGGCTCTCCAGATGTCCCAGCATTATTTGTTGAAAAGACTATTCTTTTCCCATGAAATGGTCTTGGCATGGTTGTGGGAAAACAGTTGTTCATAGATGTCTGGACTTCTCTCAGGGCTCTTAATGTTCTTCCTTTGATCTCTATGTCTGCTTTTGTGCCAGTACCACACAGTCTTTATTTCTGTAGCTTTGTAGTAAGCTTTGAAAATAAGACATGTGAGTCCTCCAAACCTTCTTTTTCATGATGTTTTGGATATTTTAGGTCCTTTAAATTTCCTTATGAATTTTAGGACCAGCTTATTAATTGCTGCAAGGAAGCCAGCTGAGATTTTGGTAGGGATTGCATTGAACCTGTTCTGTTAATTCAGGTTGGGGGGTGGGATTTGCCATCTGAAAAGATTAAAGGGGCGCCTAGGTGGCTCAGTTGGTTAAGCGTCTACCTTCAGCTCAGATCCTGATCCCAGGGTCCTGGGATCGAGTCCTGCATCAGGCTTCCTGCTCAGCCTGCTTCTCCCTCTTCTGATTCCCCTGCTTATGCGAGCTCTCTCTCTCTCTGTCAAATAAATAAATAAAATCTAAAAAAAAAACCCCAATATTAAGTTTTCTGATTCACAAAGATGGGATTTCTTCCCACTTATTAGATCTTCTTTAATTTTAGCAATGTTTTGTAGTTTTCGGTATACAAGCCTTGTTCTTATTTGATTAGATTTATTCCTAAGTATTTTATTCTTTTTGATCTATTACAGGTAAAATAATTCTCTTAATTTCATCTTTAGGTTGTTCATTGCTAGTGTACAGAAATACAGCTACTTTTTTATATTGATCTTGTATCCTGCAACTTGCTGAGTTTGCTTCTTAGCTCTTACAGTGTTTTTTTTTTTTTAATGATTTTTTTATTATATTATGTTAGTCACCATACAGTACATCCCCGGTTTCCGATGTAAGCTCTTACAGTGTTTTAGTGGATTCTTTGGTGTTTTCTAAGTATAAGATCCTGCCATGTCTTTCTGATTTGGATGTCTTTATTTCTTCTCCTTGCCTAATTTCTCTGGTACTATTTTGTACAGTGTTGAATAGAAGGGACAAGAGTGGACATTCTTGTCTTGTTCTTGATCTTAGGGGGAAAGTTTTCAGTCTTTCACCAATAAGTAGATTTTTCAAATATGCTGTTAATGAGGTTGAGGAAGTTTCCTTCAATTCCTGGTTTGTTGAGTGGTTTTTTTTTTTTATTATCATGGAAGGGTATTGGATTTTGTCAAATGCTTTTTCTGAATCTATTAAGTTGGTTATGCAGTTTTGTTTTTATTCTGTGGATATGGTATATTATATTGATTGGTTTTTGTATTGAACTGATTTTGTATTCCCGGGATAAATCTCACTTGGCCATAGTGTATAATTATTTTTATGTGCTGCTGGGTTCACTTTGCTAGTATTTAGTTGAGGATTTTTACGTCTATATTCCTAAAAGAGATTGATCTTTAGTTTTCTTTTTTTGTCATGTCTTTATCTAGTTTTGGAATCAGGGCAACAATATGGCTCTTACTCAATGAGTGAGGTAGTGTTCCCTTCTCTCTCTCTCTCTCTTTTTTAAATAAATATCTATTGTTTCCTCAATGTTGTTGAAGTAATTTTGGCCACCAAAGTCTTCTTGGATTCTGAAAATATCATATCCTTGCTCTTGACCTTGTGATCTTGTCTAATAATGGAAATACATCAGTATTTAAAGTCAGAAGACCTAGAATTGGGGGCGCCTGGTGGCTTAGTCCTTAAGCATCTGCCTTTGGCTCAGGGCGTGATCCCGGAGTCCTGGGATCCAGCCCCACATCAGGCTCCTCCACTGGGAGCCTGCTTCTTCCTCTCCCACTCCCCCTGCTTGTGTTCCCTCTCTCGCTGGCTGTCTCTCTCTCTGTCAAATAAATAAATACAATCTTAAAAAAAAAAAAAAAAAGAAGGCCTAGAATTGTAACCTGCTTTTACCTTACCCATTATGTGACCCTGAACAAATTGTTTGAGAATTAAGACAATCATTGCCTTTATTATCACTATCCTTTTTATCTCCATAATTTATTGACTCTTTATTATGAACTTTATATGCCTTTATCGTCTTTAAATTTCACAACAAATCTATGGGCAGCTGCTACTATTGTCCCCATTTTGTAGGTAAGGAAATGTGGTATGAGAAGCCATACTTCTTATATTTGTGAGCTTTGGCACATGGCAGGCCTGCAATTTTAACTGAAGGAGTCTGATTCCAGAGGGCACAGTTTAGTAAACAATTGCTAAACTCTGTTGAAGTGCCGGGCGTTCTGTGTGTGTGTGCATGTGCACATGTTTGTGAATAAATTCTCCTGTTTCACACAAGCCTGTGAGAGATGTGTTATCATTGTCACTGAGTTGAGGAGGCCGAACCTCAGAAAAGTTTCGAAAGTTGCAAAAAGTCAGAAGGCTAATAAGTTGTATTAATGTCATTTGAACTAAGAGCTCCATGTCTGCAAAAGCTAAGCCCTGTCTACTATATGATCCTGATGTTTCTGAACCTGTTTCTTCATGTGCAAATAAATGTAATTAAAACTGTTTCCTAGCCATGACTAAGAGGAGTATCACGTGAGACTGTAGTATGTGAAAGCCCTCAAAAGCGTTATGTGTCATCATGATTGCCTCTGCTCATTTTTGTGCAAGTCGTTCAAGACAAGTCTCCCCTGGGAGGTGCCATCTTGCTAACTTTTGGGTTAAGCATTGGTTGGACATTAGATTCACTTGTTTAACCTCATTCATTCATTCATTCATTCTTGTAGGCTCCATGCCCAGCATGGAACCCATGTGGGGCTTGAACTCATGACCCTAAGATCAAAGACCTGAGCTGAGATCAAGAGTTGGAGGCTTAACCCACTGAGCCCACTCAGGCACCCCTAACTTTTCTAATTTCCTCAGGGCCTTATACAACATAGGAAGTATTTGTCTTTGTTAGAAGGATGACTTAGAGATAAATCCACTCTGCAGCATAAGTAGCCCCAGACTTGTGTGTCCCTGTGGGATTCCTTCCTACCTCAGCAAAACATAGTCAACCTGAGACCAGGGGACAAGTCTTCACAGTCTTGCTAGTCTAATGCAAAACGCATCTAATCAACAGGTCTTTATTTTCCCCACTTCCAAGAGACTCCACTTCTCCCCACAAAACAGAACAAAGGGATGGTTTTTGGCAGCATTGAGGTTAATTGGATAGTGTAAGTTCCAGCTGATAGTTACCAAAAGTTGCCTGCATTTCTGTAGATGCTTCCTTTGAGTTAAACGAACAAAGGGCACAATTAGGAGGCAGAAGGCATTTATTATACTTGTTTTTGCCTTGAGACTATGTCTCCTCTTGATTTTGAAAAGACTTTCTGAGCACAAAGTTTAGATCAGAGAACGGTTCACAGCTTCCAAATGACAGGATTTGCATGAAAACTTTCAACTTTGATTTTTTGGAACAGCGTCATTGAGGTATCATTCACATACTGTATAATTAACCCTTTCAAGTGTACAGTTCAGGGTGCCTAGCTGGCTCAGTTGGAAGAGCGCATGACTCTTGATTTTGGGGTTGGCAGTTTGAGCCCTACATTGGGAGTAGAGATTACAAAAAAAAACCCCCAAAACTTAAAAAAACACAAAATGTACAATTTAGTGGTTTTTAATATATTCACAGAGTTGTATAACCGTCATTACAATCAATTTTTGAACATTTTCATCACCCCTCAAAGAAATTTTGTATCCTTTATCAGCTACCCTCCATTTCTCCCCTCCCTCACCCTGACTAGGCAGCCACTACCCTACTTTCCGTCTGTACAGATTTGCCTATTCTGGGCCTTCCGTATAAATGGAGTCATACAATAATAATACGTGGTCTTTGGTGACTACATTTTCATCGTGAGTCACATTAGTTCCTGCTCACAGAGCAACCATAAATAGGAGGAAAGGTCTACCCTGTTCTTAGTGGCTTTAGTGTTCGTCTGTTCTTAGTGGCTTAAATCATTTGGCTCACGTGACCCTGAGCAATCTCAGTCACCTCTATCCTGACTTTGCCAAAGTTGATTAGTTCTAGGATTGCTATCTCAGTTCCTTCTCAAGTCTGAGTGAGGACAAACAGAAAAAAAAGTACTGTATAAATCCAGCTGGAGGGAGATCCCATGTGTTGGCTTAGATGTTAGCCATTTCCCTTCATATCTGCTTTCGTACTGGTCCTCTGGCTTCAGTGTCTGTTGTCATGTCAGATGGGGTCATGGTACTTGCTGAGAATATTCTCTCTCCTCTAACCTGAGTGAATCGATGTGCTCAAAACAAGGACTCAGAATCCACACAGATGATGTAAGGGGCACAGAAAGTACAGATAATTAAAGTCTTGACCGGATCCACAGGAATAAATAGTTTGGATGTTATTTCATGCATTGTCTGTGAAATGGTATTTCAGATAGAGAAGGGCAAGTGTCTTTGCCTAACTCCCCCGATCAAGAATGTTCTCTTGGCGAACTGATACATTTGTCATAGAGGCCTTCATGATTTTGTCCTTGACTGGATACAGTCAGTATATATCAGCCATGTCCGAAGCAGCCAAATGCACGTTGGGACAGTTCTTTTCCTGCTGTGTCTTTCCCCACGCAGGTCACTGGTGCTCCCTAACACCTCCATGCCACAGTAAGGCTGTGCACTCCTGTTTTCCTCAGCAAGCTCTTCCTCATCCTTTAGAATGAGCTCAAGCTCCGGCTCCTCTCTGGAGTCTCCCCTAATTTCTCCCACTGTGTTCTCTCAGCATACTTGTGGTAGACTGAAACAGAGAGCCACAGTGTTTTGCAGCCCCTCCCATGGAAAAGAAGCGTGTTTCCTCCTTTGCCCTCTTGGAATGCAGCCCGGACACCACAGTGTGGAGAAGCTCCTCCTTGCCTTCCAGGGGGATGGGAGGCTAGAGCAGGAAAGCCTGGTGCCCTGACCTATGCCGTGTGGTCAGTGTCTTGTAGCTGAGCTATCCAGTGACTACAGCCACGTGGATGGCCCAGCCGAGAGTCATGAGCAGATAAGTGATTGTGATTTTAAGCCACAAAAGATTAGAATGGCTTGTTACATAGCAGTAGATAACTGATAACAGACAATTTTTCTTGGTGTTTATAAAGGTCACATATGGGAGGAAGGTCATAGAAAACTATGTTTGGGAAGGAACATTGTTCTCAGTGGAAAATCCTCTCTTTCTTCCATCTTCTTGGTAACCATTCTCTGAGGATCCTTTTCTTTTTTCTTTCTTTTTTTTTTTTTGAAGATTTTATTTATTTATGTGACAGAGAGACAGCCAGCAAGAGAGGGAACACAGCAGGGGAATGGGAGAGGAAGAAGCAGGCTCCCAGCAGAGGAGCCCGACGTGGGACTCGATCTCGGAACACCGAGATCACGCCCTGAGCCGAAGGCAGACGCTTAACGACTGCGCTACCCAGGTGCCCCTGAGGATCCTTTTCTGACTACTCAGAGTCAGGGTCAGGTGCCCCTTGGATGGGGCTCCCTTGCAATGTTTTTATTATAGTATATTTCATGCTTTATAGCTACATTTCCCTGTTTTTTTTTTTTTTTCTGCTCTGTATTCACTGCAAAGGCCCCATGAGGGCAGAGCCAGAGCCTACCTCCAACACTATTGTGCACCTAGAATTTGGCATAGCATTTGACATATAGGGAAGAATTTTCTGCTAATGGATCTCATTGATTCATCAAATATTTACTGGTGCCCTGATCAGGCCAGCTGTTCCATTTGTGGGACAGCACTTGGTGTGACAGTGCTCTTCCTTTTAATGAGACAGGCTCTGTGTACCTTCAGTTCATAGGCGTGCATCTCATCACCGGAGCCAGAAAAGAAATGCTGTGCGTATTTGACGACAGGTGCTATGTTCCCCTTATTAAATCTTCTCTTCCTCAGCTCCTGGCAGGAGAAACAGCTGAGGACCGTGGAGGTGTCTGGCCTGGAGGCTCCGGCCATCCTGATGTTTCTTCTCTGGTTAATAAAACTCATCTTATGGCATAATAAGAACTTGGCATCAATATCCATTCTTCAGTTAAACAAAACCGATCCTAAATGTAACAAGACCATAGCCCCATCAGGAGAGGTCTGACTAAGACAGAGTGTGATGACCATTTCTGTTGCTTAGAACTTTACTCTTTTATTAATGCAACCTAAGCCCATATTGATTTGTTGACTAAAATGGTCCTGTGGCCAGCAGTAGTACATAAAAAAGACTTCTGGGCCAGAATTATGTAACATCTCACCTAAAACTAGGAATGCAGTTTATTTTATTTTATATGTTAACATTTTTTTAGAACAAATGTGGCAGTTTTCATATAACTTAAGAAAGCTTAGGAATGCCAGGGTGGCTTAGCCGGTTAAGCTGTCTGCCTTTGGCTCAGGTCATGATCCCAGGGTCCTGGGATGGAGCCCCACATTCGGCTCCCTGCTCATCAGGGAGCCTGCTTCTCCCTCTGCCTGCCACTCCCCCTGCTTGTGCACGCGCTCTCTCTCTGACAAATAAATAAATAAATAAATAAATAAATAAAATCTTTAAAAAAAAAAAGTCGTCACTGGAGATAGAGCGTATTAAATAACAGTTTCGGCGTCAGGATTCGTTAGCCCCCAAGGTCAACCAGAAGGTGGTTGTACTTTGCACATGCAGGGACTGCAGGAAACCCACAAACAAATGATTCACTCATGTTTATTGAGCACTTCCCCGTGCCAAGCACTGTGAGGTAACTTTATTCCCTTTTGTTACTTCAGGAAACTGACCCTCAGTGCAGGTTAGCCGCTTCTCCATTGCCCTACACTACCTAGTGGTAGAAAAGAAATTCAAACCGAATTTGTCTGATTCCAAACCCCATTCTTTCTACTGTCACAGCTTTTCCTACAGTAGGGGAGGGGGGAGAACGAGAATATCCAGTTCTCTGAGAAGAATTAGTGTCATTCGCAATTTTTTCCCTTTTACAAATAAGATCCAGTCGAATTAAACAAGGAAATTTGCCAAATACTAAGTAGATTTTTCTTGGCAAAGACAAACCATAGTTAAATGGAATGGAACGTGAAATTCCAGTCAGCGTGAATTCTCACAGGTACTGCATAGAATGCAATTTTCTGTAATGACAGTAGCACCTGCAAGGCCTCATTACCATGTAAACTTTTTTTTCTTATTTTTTTATTTAATTTTTAAAAACTGAGCTTTATGCCCAGTGTGGGGCTTGAACTCACAACCCTGAGATCAAGGTTCACATGCTCTACCATCTGAGCCACCCAGGTGCCCCATAAACTTCCTTTTTAAAAAAATATTTTTGTAAGAATTTTATTTATTTATTTATTTATTTATTTATTTATTTATTTATTTATTTATATATTTATTTATTTGTCAGAGAGACAAATGCAGGAGCCCGATGGGGAACTTGATCCCAGGACCCTGGGATCATGACCTGAGCCAAGGGCAGATGCTTAACTCACTGAGCCACCCAGGTGTCCCTCTCCAGTGACTTCTATATTTAAAATAGGAAGTAAGGAACAGATGTAAGCTCCCTCTGAACCTTGAGATTTGGTGGTTAAAAGGCCTTTTCTCAGCTTGGACATTTTTTGCGGTGGGTGTGTGTTTAACATAGCAACACCTGTGTGTAGGTAACAGTGCAGGAGTGCAGGGGTCAGTGCGCACCTGTGGAGGTGTGGAGAGGACTGCCCTCTATCAGGAGATGCTTTCTGAATCAGCCTCCTGACCTTTTAACAGGAGGCAAGGGATCAGGACCCTCTAGTGTTGTTTTTTTTTTTTTAATTTTTTTTTTATTATATTATGTTAGTCACCATACAGTACATTCCTGGTTTCTGATGTAAAGTTCGATGATTCATTAGTTGCGTATAACACCCAGTGTACCATGCAATACGTGTGCTCCTTACTACCCATCACCAGCCTATCCCATTCCCCCACCTCCCTCCCCTCTGAAACCCTCAGTTTGTTTCTCAGAGTCCATAGTCTCTCATGCTTCATTCCCCCTTCTGATTATCCCCCTTTCTTTATCCCTTTCTTCCCCTACCGATCTTCCTAGTTCTTATGTTCCATAGATGAGAGAAACCATGTGATAATTGTCTTTCTCTGCTTGACTTATTTCACTTAGCATTATCTCCTCCAGTGCCATCCATGTTGCAGCAAATGTTGAGAACTCGTTCTTTCTGATAGCTGAGTAATATTCCATTGTATATATGGACCACAACTTCTTAATCCAGTCATCTGTTGAAGGGCATCTCGGTGCTTTCCCTCTAGTGTTTTTTTTTTTTTTTTAATGATTTTTTATTATGTTAGTCACCATACAGTACATCCCCGGTTTCCGTTGTAAGGCTCGATGATTCATTAGCTGCGTATAACACCCAGTGCTGGTGATAGGTAGTAAGGAGGGCACGTATTGCATGGTGCACTGGGTGTTATACCCTCTAGTGTTTTGTAAGCGTATTCCAGAGTACTGTGGAGATGGGCTTGGCTGGTTGTAGCGTCTGTGGGCGGATGCTGCCATCTTGTGGTGGAAGTGTCAGACTGCTCCCCCCAGAACCAACCTCCGTCATCGCTGCAGGAACAGAGGACGACTCCTGTCCTCTCCGTCTAGCCTCAGACTATCTCCTTTCCCTTTTTCCTTTGCTTCCCAGTCCAGAGGAAGCTTTTCTAGTCTAGGAGGAAGCTTCTCTTCTGTTCTTCTTCTAACCAAGTAGCCTGTATTAGGGTTCTTAAGAGAAACAGAATTAGTAGGATCTATCTATAGAGATTTATTATGGGGGATTGGCTCACACTATTAGGGAGGCAGAAAAGTCCCATAATTTGACGACTGCAAGCTGAAGGCCCAGGAAGGCAGGTGGTCAGTCCTAGCCCAAAGTCGTGAAGACCAGGGGAGCCGATGGTGTAAGTCCCAGTCCTAGTCTGAGGGGAGCTAGTGTGAGAACTGGGGGACTGATTGTGTAAACTCTGACCGAAGACTGGAGGCCCAGGAACCAGGATTGCCAGGGTCTGAGGGCAGGAGAAGATGAATGCTTCAGTCTAAGCAGAAAGCAAATTTGCCCTTCCTCTACCTTTTTATTCTTTTCAGGACCTCAGTGGATTGTATGATGCCCATCCACGTTGGGGATTACAATCTGCTTTACTCAATCTACCGATTCAAATGCCAGTCTCCTCCAAACCCCCTCACAGACACACCCAGAAATGTTTTACCAGCTCTCTGGCCATCCCGAAGTCCAGTGAAATCAACACATAAAATTAACCATTACGTATTCCTAATGTGCTCATACTTCTGATCTCTTCTTCCTGTGGCTTAGAATTTAGATAAAAATATCGAGAGGATTTGCACTATCTCTCTGGTTTCTGCTTTGGGTTGTTTTTCTCCAGAGGCAATGGTGATATGACCAATTACTTGCTTGTGTCCTAGGAAGTTAAATTGGGAAAGCATACCATAGGGATAAAATACCTCAAAATATTATTCTGTTGTGTTTCACTGTCTGGTAAATCTTTGTGGCAACGATGGTGGCCTGAATGTACGTCTACCTTAACTTCTGATCAAAATTCCAAAATAACCACTATTACTTTTCCAGAGCAGGGCAGCTGATGGGTCAGAAAAGCAGGTGAGCACTGGAAGGTAGGTGTGTGTGTGTGTGTGTGTGTGTGTGTGTGTGTGTGTCCAGTGGGGAGGGCAGTTGGATTCTGTCACAATTAGATGGTTCAGGCACATAATTTGGTTCCTTTTGGGTTTATAAGAGAACTAGAGAACCCTGGAATTGAGGATAGTGGGGTCTTTTTGCCGTGGCTGCCCACACAGAGAGCCTGTGGAAGGAAATTTTCAAGACCTACCCTCTCTCCATCTGCCTTCCCAAACGACTGTGTAAAGTGACAAGGCCTATTTACCCCCGGTGTTCAGGTCCCACCAGCTTGCTGGAATCACCTTTCACTCGCCTAGGAAGAAGTTTAGTTGTTTTAGAAATGCTGGGTGTGACACAAGAGCTTTAAAGACAACTTTAGAATCCCCCTCCCCCTTCTAGGTCTTCTGGGAATTTTAGAGGATCGAATCTTCTCCATCCTATTTTACCGGGCTTCATTTGCTCTTTTCTCCTTCTTTCTGCTGACAACCCAAATGTGGCCCAAAGATTTTAAGACATTGGGTAGAAATGCAATGATTTTTGAATATGATTTTGTATCCTGCAACTTTACTGAATTTGTTTATTAGTTTTAGTAGTGTGTGTGTGTGTGTGTGTGTGTGTGTGTGTGTGCAGTCCTTAGGGTTTCCTATACAGCTGACCCTTGAACAACATAGGTTTTGACTGCGTGGGTCCCTTTATATGTGGATTTCTTTAATAAATACATAAATGTATTTTCTCTTCCTCATGATTTTCTTAATAACGTTTTCTTTTCTCTAGCTTACCTTATTGTAAAAATGCGGTATATAATACATATACCATACAAAATATACAGAGTATGTGTTAATCAGCTGTTTATGTTATCAGTAATGCTTCTGATTAACAGTAGGCTATTAATAATTAAGTTTTGGGAGCATCAAGAGTTATACTTGGATTTTTGGCTCTGTGAGGGCTTGGTGCCCCTAACTCCCATGTTGTTCAAGGGACAACTACGTATAATACCATGTCATCCGCCAATAGATGGTTCAGGCACATAATTTGGTTCCTTTTGGGTTTATAAGAGACTGGGAACTAGAGAACCCTGGAATTGAGGATACTGGGGTCATCCTCAGTGACAATTTTTCTTCTTGCTTGCTGATTTGGATTCCTTCTATTTATTTATTGATTTTTCTTGCCCAATTGCTCTGGCTGGGACGTCCAGTACTATTTTTTTTCCCCAGTACTATTTTGAATACAAGTGGTGGGAGTGGGCACCCTTGTCTTGTTCCTGATCATAGAGGAAAAGCTTTCATCTTTTCAATATTAAGTGTGTTGTTAGCTGCAGACTTGTCATACATAGCCTTTATTATGTTGAAGTATGTTCTCTTTGTACTCATTTTGTTGACTTTTTATCATGAAGGTATGTTGAATTTTGTCTAATGCTTTTTCTGCATCTATTGAGATGATCATGATTTTTATCCTTCTTGTGTTAACGTGGTGTATCATACTTCCTTATTTGCATCTATTGAACCATTCTTCTGTCCGGGGACAAATCCCATTTGGACATGGTGTATGATCCTTCTAATGTGCTATTGAGGATTTCTGCATCTATGTTCATTAGTGATATTGGCTTGTAATTTTCTTTTCTTGTAGTATCCTTGTCTAGTTTTGGTAACAGGGTAGTGCTGGCCTTGTAATATGAGTTTGAAAGTGTTTCCTCTGTCAATTTTTTGGAAGAGTTTGAGAAGGCTTGACATTAATTCTTCTTTTTTTTTTTAAAGATTTTATTTATTTATTTATTTGACAGAGAGAGAGATAGCCAGGGAGAGAGGGAACACAGGCAGGGGGAGTGGGAGAGGAAGAAGCAGGCTCCCAGCAGAGGAGCCCCATGTGGGGCTCGATCCCAGAACTCTGGGATCACGCCCTGAGCCAAAGGCAGACGCTTAACAACTGAGCCACCCAGGCGCCCCTGACATTAATTCTTCTTTAAATGTTTGGTAGAATTGACTAGTGAAGCCATCAGGTCCTGGGCTTTTCTTTATTGAGAGATTTTTTGATTACTGATTCAATCTCATTTGTTATCAGTGCATTCAGGTTTTCTATTTCTTCATGATTCAGTTTTGGTAGGTTATATGTTTCTAGGAATTTAATTTCTTCTAGGTTGTCCAATTTGTTGGTGTATACATGTTCATAATAGTCTCTTCTGATTTTTTGCATTTCTGTAATATTAGTTGTAATGTCTCCTCTTTCATTTATAATTTTATTTGAGTCTTCCTTCTCTTTCTTAGTTTAGCTAATGGTTTTTCAGTTTTGTTTCATTCCAGAAGACCAGATCTTAGTTTCATGAATATTTTCTATTATTTTTCTAGCCTCTATTTGACTTATTTCTGCTCTGATCTTTATTATTTCCTTTCCTCCTAACTTTAGGTTTAGTTTGCTCTTCTTTTTCTAGTTCCTTGAGGTGTAAATTTAGGTTGTTTATTTGAAATCTTTCTTTTTTCTTAATGTAGGCATTTATTGTTATAAACTTCCTTCTTAGAGCTGCTTTGCTGCATCCCATAAGTTTTGGTGGTGTGTTTCCATTTTCATTTGTTTCAAGATTTCTTTTTTATTTCCCTTTCGATTTCTTCTTTGACCCATTGGTTGTTCAGGAGTGTGTTAATTTCCATATATTTATGGATTTTCCTCTTTTCCTTCTGTTACTGATTTCCGGTTTCATACCATTGTGGTTAGAAAAGATACTCGATATGGTTTCAGTCTCCTTAAATGTGTTAAGACTTGTTTTGTGACCTAATGTATGATCTATACCAGAGAATGTTCCATGTGTACTTGAAAAGAATGTGTATGTATTCTGTTGGTGTTGAATGGAAAGTTCTGTATATTTTTGTTAGGTCCATTTTATACTCCCCCCCCACCCCAGGTCCATTTTATCTCTAGTGTTGTTTTAGTTTGCTATTTCCTTACTGCTTTTCTGTCTGGATGATCTATCCATTGTTGAAAATGGGATACTCATGTCCCCTAGTATCATTGTATTTTTGTCTACTTATCCCTTCATGTCTGTTAATATTTGCTTTATATATTTAGGTGCCTTAATGTTGGGTGCATATGTATTTAAAATTGCTATATCTTCTTGATGAATTGACCTCTTTGTCATTACATGGTGACCTTTGTCTCTTGTGACAGTTTTAACTTCAAGTCTGTTTTGTCTGATATAAGTATAGCCATCTCTGCTGTCTTTTGGTTAACATTTACATCTTTTCCCATCCCTTCACTTTCAGCCCATGTGTGTCCTTAAAACTAAAGTGAGTCTTTTATAGATAACATTTTGTGGGATCTTATTTTTTTTACTTTTATTTTTTATTTATTTAGCCACTCTGTGTCTTTTGATTGGAGAATTTAAGCCATTTACATTTGAAGTAATTATTGATAGGTGAGGACTTACTATTGCCATTTTGTTAATTGTTTTCTGACTGTCTTGTAGTACTTTTGTTTCTTTTTTTCTTTGTGATTTAATTTTTTTTTCCTCCAGACACAGACAGATGAAGGCCAGGATGTGATCTGATGATTTTTTTGTAGTAATATATTTTGATTCCTTCCATTTTATCTTTTGTGTATATATTACAGGTTTTTTATTTGTGTTTACCATGAGGGTTACATTTTATATATATATATATATATATTATATATATTAATATATATATAATAATAATTATATAGATAATAATATATATAATAATTATATATAATATATAATAATATATATAATAATATATAATAATAATATATACATTTCAGTCTATTTTATTTTAACTTATTAAATTTTTTTAAATTTAAAAAATGATTTATTTATTTAAATTAATTAATCAATCATTTTTCAAAAGTAGGGTCCATGCCCGGGGTGGAGCCCAACGAAGGGCTTGAACTCATGACCCTGAGATCAAGACCTGAGCTGAGATCAAGAGTTGGATGCTTAACTGACCGAACCACCCAGGGGCCCCTAAAGATTTTATTTTTAGGTAATCTCTGTACCCAATGTGGTACTTGAACTTACAATCCTGAAATCAAGAGTTACATGCTCTACTGACTGATCCAGCCAGGCACCCTTATAACAGTCCATTTTAAGTTGATATCAACTTAACCAAAACTACACTTTAACTTCTCTCCTCCCACATTTTATGTCACTGATCTTAATTTACATATTTTATATATTGTGTATCTATTTACAGTTATTTTAGCTATTTTTAAATACTTTTTGTCTTTTAGCTTTTATATCAGAAATGAAAGTGACTTGTCCAATAAAAAACTGAATTGTTTGCTTTATTGTTGAGTTTCGACAGTCTTAAAAATATGTTCTAGATATAATCTTTTCTCAGTGATGTATTTTGCAAAAACGTCTTTCCCTTTTTTGCCTCTTTTTATTTTCTCACCAGTCTTTTGGAGTAAAAGGTTTAAATTTTGATGAGGTTTATTTTATTATTTGTTATTTTAATGGATTGTGTTTTTAGTGCCATATCTAAAAAATCTTTGCCTAAAGGTTATGGAATGTCACTCACATGGTTACATTACTATATATATATGCCCATGCTATGTATATTACTATATAAGATGTGTACATGTGGACTGCCTGGCTGGCTCAGTTGGCAGAGTGTTGATTGTGGGGTCATGAGTTTAAGCCCTACATTGGGTGTAGAGATTAATTAAAAAAATAAAAATATTAAAAAAATCTTTGCCTAATCCATGGTCACAAAGATTTTATGTTTCTTCTGAAAGATTTTCAGTTTTAGGTATTATGTTTAGGTTTATGATCTATTTTGAGTTAATTTTTGTTTATAGTATGTGGTATGGATCCAAGCTATTTTTCTTTTCTCTCTTTTTTTGTTTTGCATATAAATATCCAACATTATAGCACTATTTGTTGATAAGGTTATTACATTGTCTATGTACCTTTGTAAAATGTCAGCTGTTCCTATGTGCATAATTTTCCCCCCGGACTCTATTGTATTTGTATATTATTACGGCAATGCCATGCTGTTCTGATTACTCTAATGTTAAAAAAATTCTTGAAATCAGGTAGCTTAGTCCTCCAACTTTTTTCTTCTTTTTAAAAGTTGTTTTGGTTATTCTAGGTTCTTTACATTTCTATATGAATTCTAGAAAATGCTTATCAATTTCTAAGAAAAAACCTGCCAGGATTTTGAATGAGATTGCTTTGTATACATAAATGAGTTTGGGAGAGAATTTACAACTCAACAACCTTCAGTTTTCTGACCAATGACCAAGGTATAGCTCTTTATTTATTTAATTTTTCTTCCATTTATCTCAGCAATATTTCATTATCTTCAGTGTATGGATCTTTTACCAGCTTTTTCTGGTTTATCCTTAAGTATTTAATATTTTTTAAAAAAGATTTTGTTTATTTATTTGACACAGAGAGACAGCCAGCGAGAGAGGGAACACAAGCAGGGGGAGTGGGAGAGAAAGAAGCAGGCTCATAGCAGAAGAGCCTGATGTGGGGCTCGATCCCATAACGCTGGGATCATGCCCTGAGCCTAAGGCAGACGCTTAATGACTGCACCACCCAGGTGCCCCAGTATTTAATATTTTAAGTGCTGTTTTAAGTCATATTTTAAAAATTTCAATTTCAGTATTTGCTAGTATATAGAAACATAACTGATTTTTTGCGTATTGATCTTGCATCCTACAACTTTGCTATACTCACTTATTTTAGTATTTTTTCAGTTGCTTTCTTCTCTTTTTGCATAGGTTATTATGTTATTTGTGCATAAAGACCATTTTCTTCTTCCTCTGCAATCTGGAAACTTTATTTCTTTTTCTTGCTTGACTTCACTGTCCAGAACTTCTAGTACAATGTGATAAGAATGGACATCCTTTGATCTGTGGGGGAAACATTCAAGTCTTTCATTGTTAAGGATAATATTAACTTTGGGGTTTTTTTGTGGGGAGTTTTTTTCAGGTTGAAGAAATTCTTTTGTATTCCTTGTTTGCTAGAAGGTTTTTTTTTTTTTTTTTTTAAATCAGAAATGGATGTTGGATTTTGGCAAATGCTTTTTCTGCATCTGTTAAGATTATCATTTTTTTCATAGTTGCTTAGTTAATGTAGTAAATTACATTGATTGAATTTTGAATTGTTAAACTAACCCTGCATTCCTTGAACAAATCCCACTTGGTCCTGATATGTTATCCTTTTAACATACCATTGGTTTGATTTGCTGAAATTTGTTTAGAATTTTTGTATCTATGTTCAAAAGGAATATTTGCCTATTACTTACCTGGTAATGTCGTTTTCTGATTTTGGTGTCAGGGTACTGCTGGCCCTTGGAATATTTTGGGAAGTCTTCTCTTCTCTTTAGTTTTTGAAGAAATTTGTATGGAATAGACATGATTTCTTCTTCCTCCTCCTCCTCTTCTTCTTCTTCTTTTAAAAGGGTTTCTTTTCTTTCTTTCTTTCTTTCTTTCTTTCTTTCTTTCTTAAGATTTTTATTTATTTATTTGTCAGAGAGAGACAGAGCACAAGCAGGGGGAGGGGCAGGCAGAGCAGGCAGAGCAGGCAGAGTGAGAAGCAGACTCCCCGCTGAGCGAGGAGCCCAATGCGGGACTTGATCCCAGGACGCTGGGATCATGACCTGAGCCAAAGGCAGATGCTTAATTGACTGAGCCACCCAGGTATCCTGACATGATTTCTTCCTTAAATATTTGGTAGAAAGCACCAGTGAAGCCATCTGGCCCTGAAGTTTTCTTTGTGGGGTGTTTTAAATTACAATTTAAATTCCTTTCATAGATGGCACTTTTCAGGTTACCTAAGTTTTCTTTAAAGAGTTTTGTTAATTTGTGTCTCATTAGAAATTTATCTATTTTAGCTAAGTTTTTGAATATATTGTCATAAAGTTCATTATATTTGCTTTTTTTTTTTTTTTAAGTAGGCTCTATACCCATGGAGCCTAACATGGGGCTTGAACTCATGACCTTGAGATCAAGACGTGAGCTGAGATCAAGAATAGGATGCTTAACTGGCTGAGCTACCCAGGCACCTCAGTATTTGCTTTTTATCCTTTAATATCTATAGATGCTTAAATGATGTAACTCTTTGATTCATGGTATTGGTAATTTGTGTTTTTTCTCTTTTAATCATTCTGGCTAGAGTTTTACTAATTTTACTAATATTCCTGAAACCACTTTTAGTTTCGTTGTTTTTCTCCATTGCCTTTTTCTTTTCTGTTTTATTTATTCCACTTTAATGTTTATTATTTCCTTTTTTTCCTGCTTACTTTGGTTTTGCTTCTTATTCTAGTTTTTAAGGTGGAAGCTGAAGTTATTGATTTGAGACTTCTTTTCTAATATAGGTTTTTTTTTTTTTTTTTTTTTTTTTTTTTTGAGAAGGAGGGAGGGACAGATGGAGAGAGAGAGAATTTTAAGCAGACTCCATGTCCAGCTTAATTTCACAACCCTGAGATCATGGCCTGAGCTGATATTGAGAGTTGGACACTTAACTGACTGAACCATCCAGGCATTTAGTTTTATAAATGTCTTTATTAGTACTGTTTATTCATACTGTTTCAGTGGCATCCCATGAATTCTGATATGTTGTGTTTTCATTTTCATCCTGTTCAAATACTTTCCAATTTCCTTTTTGATTTTCTTTCTGACCCAAGGGTTATTTAGATGTGTATTATTTAGTTTCCAAAATTGGGGTTTTCCAGAGAACTTTGTGTTATTGATTTCCAATCTAATTTTTTTTGTGGCTAGAGAACATACTTTATATGAATTGAGTCCTTTTGAAATAATTGAGGCTTGATTTGTGGCCCAGGATAAGGTTGGTATTTATTTATTTTTTTATTTAGTAATTGTTCTTTATAATTTGAGAAAAATGTGTATTCTGATGTTGTGTGATCAAGTGTCTTATAAGTTGGCTGATAATTGGTCGAGTCTAATATACCCTTGCCGATTTCTTATCCACTCATTCTATCAGTTGTTGAGGGAGATGCTGAAATCTCTAACTATAACTGTGGGTTTATCTCTTTTCAGGGGCTACACTTTGACTGCAAGTATTTAGTTATCGCTTGCTTCTAGGTCTCACCTGCTTGGGATGCTTTTTCTGACCTCTTGGCTCACTCTCAGAATGAGGTGCTTACAGAACACCTTTTACTTTTTCTATAGGAGCACTTACCACAGGATTTAATTGCCAATTGATTTTTCTGTCACCCCCACTTGATCTTTACGTCTTGACAACAGTAACTGGGTTTTGTTACATTCTCATACGAAGCACTCAAGAAATATTTGATGATGTAAAAAAGATATTTGAGGCTCAGTAAATGAACATGTGGCATAATTGAGAACAGGAAAAGAATTTAGTGGGTTCAGGGAATGGCAGGGAGGAGTGACAGTGGGAATGTGAGTACCTTGGGAATTAATAAAAATTACTGAGGAAGACATGACTTTTTATGTAATGAAAAATGAAGAGTGAAAGCTGATGAGAACATCTGACACTGGGTTTCATTAGCATCGACTCAAATTAGGGTGGGCATATCCTTGATCTTTTCTCCCCCCTTCCGACCCCATTTCCAAAGGAGCCGTGTAAAATGTTGACCAAGAGATGGGATATGGGCATCATTTGATAGTTTATATGTATGCGTAAGGATTACAGAGATTACAAAGGCTTACACAGGATGTTGTGGCAGGGCCATATAAATGAGAATTTTCACTTTGTCCACAGTACCCAGAAGTAGGAAAATTCACGAGAGTGTAAGATATCATGATTAGTGAAGAGAGCCTGGGGTCTGAACCAGACACATAGTTTAGAGTCATAAGACATATGCAAAATTTTGTATCAGAAAAGAGGTGTAAAAACAAAGCAAGAGGGTGATGGTTCAGGACAAAGTTTGAGAAAGAGAAAAAGGTGCCAGAGATAACTTTTTAAAAAAAATAAGTTCTCTCTTCAACATGGGGGTTGAACTCAGGACCCTGAGACCAAGAGTCATATGCTCTACCGACTGTGCCCCCCCCCCTTTTAAAGAGATAACTTCAATTTAGGCCTTCTGATGTAGAGATGGGCCTCCAGGCTTAAAGGGACAGAGCCAGGCTCTGCTAGACTAGGTACAACCTTTAGAGGTACATTTGGTGTCATTCTAAAGTAGTCACAGAAGGAGGCCCTTTCAGTGCTTAAAGACCCAACTTGCCAAAGTGAAGACAGATGGTGAGCAGCAGTCACTGAATGAATGGGTATAAAAATGTAAACTTCACGGAACATTTTATCTCCCATCTGTTTCCCTCTGTAATTTCAACTTGGTGCAATAAATCAAAATTTCCCACTTCCTTTCTTCTACTTCCTCAGGTTGCCTCTGTCTTAGAAGTTGATAGGCAGCCAGGCTGTTTTGGAAGAGTCCTGTTTAACCAAGATGTTGAGCGTAGGGTTTCCAAAGATGGGACCCCCTCACTTCGGTGTCCCATTGTATTAATGTTTTCCTACCCTGGGCTTTGATTCTGCATGTACAGTATCCTCATAAAGAGATAGGAAAGCATTCAACAGCTTTCTGTTCAAACACTCTGCCTTAGCTGCTTACATACATACTCTACTGGTATATTGATAAACAAATTTATTCAGATTTCTGTCTAGGAACTGGCGATACAGATACAAATTTGATATGGTCCTTGCCCTTAAGGAGCTCATTGTCTAGTAGAAGAGAAAATGAATGGGTATTGTTTTAATTATCTACATAATAATTTCCCACAAATACATGGGTGGGCTGTGGATTTGCTGGGACTCAGTTGGAAAGTTCATCTGCTTGTCTTGTGTGGAGAGTGTTTCAGGCAGATGCATTTAGGTGCCTGTTGGGCTTGGCTGGGAGGTCCAATATTGCCTGACTCCTATGTCTTGTGGCCCAGTGGTCTTTCATGCGGCCTTTCTCTTTTTTCATGGTGTCTCGTCATTGAGTAGTCTAGTCCAAGTTTCTTTACAGCAAGGTGGCTGACTTCACCAGGGAGAAAGCAGAAGCTGCCAGGCTTCTTAAAGGAGAGGACCAGAAATGGCATCACTTCTGCTACATTTCATTGATAAGGGAGGTCACAGTGCCAGCCGTGACCCAGGAGGAGGGGTAGTAGATTTGGTGGGTGAAGTAGCACTCCCTTCCAGAGAGGGAAGGACTTGGTGGCAACCCTTTCTGGAGAGTATCTTCCACACATACACATAAATAAGAACAATAGCTAAAATTTAGTGAGCCCTTTTATGTCAGACAGTAGGCTAGGTACCGAACGTGTATTACCTCACTAAATCCTCATACTAACCCAGCGAAGTAGGAATCTTTCTCTCCCACATTTTATAAGCAAGCAAGTGGAGCTGGTAGAGGTTAAATAAGGAACTCCAGGTCAAAGATCTAATAAATGGCCAAGTCAGGATTCAGAGACTGATTTGTTGTTGTGCGAGGAGAGGAAGTTGAGTGAAATGGTGAAGAGCTCTGTGTGCGGAGTCGTCACACTGTAATAAATGCTATGAGAGAGGGCAGTGGGGTTGAAAGAGGGGAAAGATCCCTTCTGTCTGAGAGTTCAGGGAAGTCTTCAGGAAAGGGGTCACTGGACCTGGATGCTTGAGGATGATTTAGACATGAACAGATTGGTGGATTGAGGATTTCTCCCCGGTGGGAATCTTCTGAGCATATATGTTCAAGGAGTGGAAGCAGGAGCGTACACTGGCAGCAACATTCGGTTTAGCTTGAGTGGACTCCAGAAATTCAGGGAAGGAGACAGCAAGAGTTGATGGAGGCAGGACATTTGGTGTCTGACTGTGAAAATACTTGAACACCTGCCTGAGATATCTGGGCTTTTATTTTGTGGAAACTGGGGAAACTTAGTGTTTTGGAATAAAAGTTTTATTTTGAAAAGGTTAAAAATCACAGAGGTAGACTTGACATACCGAAACGCAAGATGAACAAAGCTTTGAGTGCTTTCTCAGGGAGCTAGCACAGAGGGGATGTAGGCCTGGAGCTTTTTACTGACCGTTGGCATGGAGCAGGGGTATGGGATAGGAGAGATATTGAAGGTCTTGGTGGTTGAGGAAGGAGTCAAAGATGGTATAGAATATCCAGCCAGAGTAACTTCAAGAACAGAAATGGGGCAGACTCGGGAAATATATAGTTGTTTAAACATTAGGCTACTGAATTGACTTCAAACAACGCTATAGACCTGATGACGGGCCAATGTGGACTTGCATGAATTGATCCAAAGGGGAGAGTTGTTGTTTATAATGAAAAACATGAGGGGCACCTGGGTGGCTCAGTCCATTAAGCATCTGCCTTTGGCTCAGGTCATGATTCTGGAGTTCTGGGGTCGGGCTCCCTGCTTGGAGGGGAGTCTGCTTCTCCCTCTGCTCCTCACCCCACTTGTGCTCTTTCTCTCACTCTTTCAAATAAATAAATAAAAATGTAAAAAAACCACCAAAAATAAATATAATGATTTTTTTTAAAAGACTTTATTTATTTATTTGACAGAGAGAGACAACCAGCGAGAGAGGGAACACAGGCAGGGGGCGTGGGAGAGGAAGAAGCAGGCTCCCAGCAGAGGAGCCTGATGGGGGACTCGATCCCAGGACTCTGGGATCACGCCCTGAGCCGAAGGCAGACACTTAACGACTGAGCCACTCAGGCGCCCCCACAAATAAATATAATGATTAAACATGATATTTTTAATTAATTTTGCAAGATACTGTATACCAGTAACATGAACCAGTAACATGATTTTCTCTTCTCTTTGTTACTTTCAATCAAACCCAAACAGAGACTAGTCCCTTTTATAGCCTGCTCCATTCACTGTGTAGATCTCCTGTCCTGTATTTCCCCCTGACATTCTCTCGTTAACCTCATAAAAGGCTCTGCCCTGTATCAGGGCATTAAGTGCCTGATGGGGCAGTTGCCTTGTCCAACTTCTTTACATATAAGAAAAATGAAGTGGAGAACAGTTAAATGACCAGCACAGCAGAGAGTCAGGATTGTGTGCTGACCTGAGTCAGAGCAGGAGGGAGGACATTGATGACCTTTATGCACAGGGCACGGGTAGGTGGAAGGTCAAGTTATGGTTAGGTAGACCAGATACATAGGGAAGAGATGGGTGGACTGCTCTGTGGCCTGGCAGCATCAGGAATAGGTCTGCAGTAGAGCTGTGAGCTGATAAGTCAGTTCCCCTTTGCAGAGGCCAGCAAACACATGATATTTACTTTTGTAAGAGTCCTAACAGGTTCAGGATAGAAGCTTCTGTAACGTTGTGATGATTAAGGACCTTTATCCTGATTAGAATTACACACAGTGGCAAATGAGCGGGAACCATCCGGACTTGAGTAGCTGCTCAACGGAACGAATGCAGTCATTTCTGAAGTGGGTTGTTAACTTATTACTTGCTCTCTTGTTTTTCATTTACTTCAGATCTGGGTGTGTGGTTTCTGGGGCCTTGGGGACGACAGCTGGGATTGGAATATTTAATGTGGAGCGCCTCCTACTGCTCTGCCTCATTACCGAGGCCCACCCTCATCATTCATCAAAACACTGGCAGCCCCTCAAGGAGGAGTGGGGGATTGCCCCTCGTCTTGCCACAGGTGCTTTGTCAAGACCCTGGTTATTTGTCTAAGTTGTCTGCACACATCCCGTGCTGAAGGGCAAGGACCCATGTAGGAGCTGGTTTCCAAGAGCCCAAACGACTCAGTAAGGACTTCCCAGATCACTCTGCTACCACCTGTTTTCACGTGCTAAAACAATACTACTCCATACTCGTAATATTCACCATAGTAACAGTTTCCAACCTACCTTACAACGGGCTGGGCAAGTCATGCTTATTATTTTGAATCCTTGTGACAACCCCTTTTACAGATCAGAGCACGGATTTCTCCATTCCAAAGCTTTGAATCCTGGTTCAGACACCAGCACTGATGTTTGGTTTTCTGTGATGAGCATTGAAATTGCAGTTTTCTGTCTTATATGGTGGGGACAGGGGATGCTAGGATAGGCCTTGGAATATAATTTCCCGATTTCCATACCCTCTTTTGGTTATTTTGGTGAATGTGGGCAACCTGTCTATACAATTCCCAGTTGTATTTCTTCCGTACTGTCCTGGGGCAGCCAGGGGAGGATGCTCATGGGATTAACTCAGGCTTGGGCAGCAGGAAATTGGGTGAGACACAAAATAGACCAAAACACAGAACATATGGATTTATTTTAGATCATCTTTCCCTCCGAAGCATGGCCGGCCTCTGCCAGTGGGGGGGGGCGGCGGTGAACATTTTAAAGCTACACTTGAATCAATAATGACCAGGCATAGCTTGAGATAACAGGTAGTATTGATCAGGAGAGAAATCTATTGCATATGTAGGGGAATTCGACAGGCTGAGCAGAGCGCTTAGTGTCATGGAAAGAACACACACTCTGCAGTCTAATAGACACAGGTTTGAGTGTTGTCTCCACAACTGACCTTGTGACCTTGAGCAGTTCTCTTGAACATTCTGAGCCTCAGTTTCCTTGTCTGTAGAATGCACCTGTCTCCTGGGCTTGTTCTGAAGAAGCTATAACCACTCATTGCCAAGGGTTCCTCTTTCTGAGGCACTATGATAACTGCTCTAAGTACACTCTATGTGTGTGTTTATGCTTTTGTTAACGTTTGGATACTCACAAGTACTTACTTTGGGTATCTGCCCATCTATTTCTGCTGCTATACTTTCCTTCACCTTTTCCCCATTTTACTGGTTATTGACATTGATTTTGAACCTACTGGCCTATCCCTGCTCTACTCAAGACAAAGAGGACATGTCTGGTGGTCGTCGTGATATTCTTAACAAGCAGGAGACTGCTGGATGCTCTCATGGAATAAAGGGAAAGAATCCTAGCAGAAGGCAGAAACCAGAGCATGGTTCATGCAGCTTCTCTTCTCTCTGGGAGAAAACTGTTTGGAGCTGTAAGCCCTCAAGGGTCCAATCTCACAGATCTTGGTGTACTGCATTTAACAAATTTTATTCCTTTGCTAATTCCCTTAGCCATCTATTTGTGTCTTGTCTTTGGACTTTATCAAATGTAACCTCATGCTATAATTATTTTCTAAGGATCTTATCACTGTTTTCATATTATGATGTCATTACCAATTCTACAGCACCTAGTTGAGAGTTGGCCCATCGTGGGTGCTTAGTGTTTTTGTTTTTGTTATCGGTTTCTTTTGAAGGAAGAAATCAAAAGAAGAGGGGTGTTGCCATTTCAATTAATTCTGCGATATTTTACAAGGTTGTTATACAGATATGTTCAGTTAAACAAATACTCGAGTACCTGTGTAAAGCTAGAATTTGAGTGTACAGAGATTTATTGGAAATAAGCATAGTCCTTGCCCTTGAGATTCCCATAGTTTGGTGTGCAAAATAATCATACAGTCAGAACACTTCATAGTAAAGCCCTGGATATTATGCAAAAAAAAGAAGGGGAGTAATATCTGGGGTTTTAGGGAAAGCTTTTGGAAATGGCACCTATGTCGAACCTGAATGAATGGATAAAAACCATCTAAGGGGAAAAAAAGGATGGCACAATTCAAATAAAATAGCATCAGCAAAGCCAGAAGGTATGTGGGAAATCTGGTGATTCACCAGAGCTTGTGGGAAGCAGTTTGGAGTGATCACACCATAGAGTATAGTATTTTGGAGGTGAGGAAAGGAGAGTGGATAGGGGCCAGATCAGAACCAGGAAGTAACTCTGTATCACACTAAGGTAAAGATGAAATCTGTAAATAATATGACATGGTTGGGGGCTCTTGGGTGGCTCATTTAGTTAAGCATCCGACTCTTGATTTCAGCTCACGTAGTGATCTCGGGGGTCTTGAGATTGAGCCCTGTGATGGGCTCCACGCTCAGTGTGGACTCTGCTTCAGATTCTCTCCCTCTCCCTCTGGCCCTTCCACTCATGCTCTCTCTCTTTCCCTCTCTGGTGTAAATGAATGAATCTTAAAAAAAAAATATAACATGGTTAGAGTTGTCCTGAGCAAGATCGATCTGGCTGCTAATTGGGGATGAATTTATGATGTTGCGATATTAGAAGCAGGGGAGTAATTTGAAAGTTGTTGCAACAGTCTAAATGAGAGAAATTAAGGGCCTAAATTAGGATAGGGAGGAGGAGGATGATGGCGATGAAGACGGTTGTGCTACTGTTGCTACTGATAGCAGCAACATTTTAATAATCCTTGCTGTATTACAGGTTCTGTTTAAAGGATTTACAGGTGTTAATCCATTTATTATTGTTTTTTAAAGATTTTATTTATTAGAGAGAGAGAGCACAAGCAGAGGGGAGGGGAAGAGGGAGAGGAAGAGGCAGACTCCCTGCTGTCTAGGGAGCTGTCGCAAGGCTCGATCTCAGGACCCTGGGATCATGACCTGAGCCGAAAGCAGACGCTCAACCAACTGAGCCACCCAGGCGCCCCGTGTTAATCCACTGAATTCTCACACTGACCCCATACAGTTGGTATTGATTTTGCCCCCATTTTACAGGTGAGGAAACAGAGTCAGAGGGTAAGTTGTTCATCGAGATTCCATAATGAGAGGTGGCAGGGCCTGAGTGCCGGCCAGGAGGTGTGGTTCTGAGTCTGTGTCCTAACCACTGGGGCTTCTTTTGGTCTTGAAACAACAACAGCGTTTGTCGTTGTTATTTCCATCAAAGGGATCTCCTCCTTAGCTAAGTCTCATAATTAAAAACAGAACTTTCTCCTTTGATTGATAGTCATAGAACATTTACATGGTATCAATAAGCAAAAAGAGGAAAATAAAAACAACTCCCAACACTTTTTGGGTAATTACTAAAAACAGCTTGTAGTTTGTTTCTATCTCCCTCCCTCCTGTCCTGTCTCCTGCCTTCCGCTCCTTGTGTGTGTGTGTGTGTGTGTGCGTGTGTGTGTGTGTGTGTGTACGCATGCATGCTTTTGGAGCATCATCCTAAGGAATTAGATATTTTTCAATATTATTTTTTAGTAACTGCATAATATTTATTTATTTAAGGACATTATTTTTAAGTGATCTCTACACCCAACGTGGGGCTCGAACCCACAACTCTAAGATCAAGAATCACACACTTCACCGATGGAGCCAGCCCGGCACCCCTTGTAATACTCATTTTTATTTATTTTTTATTTAATTAAAAAAAGATTTTATTTATTTATTGAAGAGAGAGGGAGAGAGAGAGAGGGTGTGTGTGAGAGCATGAGCAGGAGGAGGGGCAGAGGGAGAGGGAGAGAATCTCAAGCAGACTCCACACTGAGTGCGGAGCCTGACATGGGGCTTGATCTCATGACCCTGAAAACATGACCTGAGCTGAAACCACGAGCCGGACGCTTAACCGTTGGAGCCACCCAGGTGCCCCTATAATACTAATTTTTTTTTTTTTTAAAGATTTTATTTATTTATTCAACAGAGATAGAGACAGCCAGCGAGAGAGGGAACACAAGCAGGGGGAGTGGGAGAGGAAGAAGCAGGCTCATAGTGGAGGAGCCTGACGTGGGGCTCGATCCAGTAACGCTGGGATCACGCCCTGAGCCGAAGGCAGACGCTTAACCGCTGTGCCACCCAGACGCCCCTATAATACTAATTTTTAAAATGCAAGGCTTGGTAGCTGGACCAATGTGGGTGGGTAAGGAAGAAGGAAAGTGACAGATTTCGTATGACTCAGATTTATGGCTATGTGTGTGGTGATGCAGTGAGGAACAGAGAACTTCGGAATATTGCATAGGCTCCCAGAAGGGAGAATATGGTTTAGACATGCTGAGCTTGAGGGTCTTTGTATTATTTAAGTAAGGATACCTGCAACCGGCTTAATATGAAGGTGACCAGCAGAAATGTATTATTTTTCCCATTTTACACTTGGTGAACTTGAGACGCTGAAGGCAGAGTCACTTTACCAAAGTTCAAAGACCTTGTCTGTCTGGCCGAATCTCACGTTTTTCACACAGAGTGTGTGTGTGTGTGTGTGTGTGTGTGTATAAAACCATTATATATGTAAATAAGTTAATAAGAAAACTTACCCGTGAGTTAAAATAATTTTTTTTTTGATCATACTCAGTGTTCAGCCCAATTCTCATTCTGGTCACTCTCACCTCTTACTTTATTCCTCACAGAAGGGTGAATCTTGCCCTAAGGAAGTTTAGAAGCTGTATTTGTTTAACATTGCATTGAAGACCCACCGCCCCTTGGCTAAGATCATTTTCGCTGCTTTGCTGCTCTTTGAACCGACAAGATGCTTTAAAGTGAGGGCAAAAAACCTGAGAAAACAGACAAAAAATAAAAACAACAAAATCCCAGTGAGACTGATAGTGTAATGAAATGGAAAGATGGGGATGTACCAAATAGGCCATGTCATTTTCTGAGCATTGCCTAGTTCTCTTTGGGAATTTTCTGATCCTTGGCTATTTGAGGGTCCCAGTTTTATTTTGCTTTACCTGCCCAGTAATCGTTGCTGTCGATTTAAGGTTCTATTTCTTTGAAGCCAGCTGTAACTCATTTATTCCATGGGGAGATCTGTAGAGGACGAGGCAGTGTCTTGCAGATGAAAGGAGGCAAGGGAGAGGAATGATCTAACACAGTGGCCTTCGCCTGGGTGCAACCACAGTGCGTTGAACCCCGGCCTGGGCCCTTAGGGGAAAAGACTTTGAAGTACATCCAGGTTATCCCTCTTCTCATGTCTAGTTCTTTCTCCAACGTAGCTGGCATGTTAGTCCCCAAATCACTGTGCGAGCACACACACATGCACACATACCCTCCATTGCGGATAGTTGGACCACAGGCATTTGCCCTCTTGGACTTCCTTTCATGGGACCTAGCTTTTCCTTCTAGAGCCACACAGAACATGTTCCGCACCCCTTCCCCATAAGGTCGCTTTAAGAAATTCAGGGATCACAAGAAAACTTCCCCTAACTAACCTTCTTAAATTCCTGCAATTACTTCTCTTTTGAGTTTTCCACTTTGGCACATTTTCTTTCAAGGTGCAGCTTCCAGAAAATTGGTGCACTTCGAGTTTTAAGAAGTTTATTATGGAGTATTAATACATAAGTGCAGAAGGGACATTTGGTAGAATGTATTGAAAGTCAGGTGGCCTTAGATCCTGAACTGGTCATAACAGAGACTGGGTGGAGACTGGAGGAGACTGGTTCCCTATTCTGAGCACCAGGATTTCCATCTGTAAAATGGGTGGTCTTGGATTAAGAGATCTCTATGATCTCTTATGGTTCTGAGTCGACCCAGGGACAACGGAAGATGAACATTGTTAAAAACTACACTTATTAAAAGATACAATACAAAGGATTCTAAAAATGAATAGGAAAGGATCTTAAATCTCACAGATACCCCTGCTGATGGAAAAGAGGTACAAACATAAAGAGTTAGAAAATTAAAAAAATGCTATAAGGTATACAGTAAAAAGTAAAAGCCCCCTTTCTGATCTCCACACCTGGTCCCTTTTCCCAAGGGATTTCGATATGGCCAGTTACTTCTGTTTCTCCTCCATTCTCCCCCCTGCTTACCCCCCCGCCTTGCCAAAAGAGAATATCAACTTTTGAAACAAGAATATAGAATTTCTAAATGTCTGCTTCTTTTCTATGGCCTTGGGGAGGGTTTGCATGGATCCACGCCCACTATCCCACACAGTTTCTCTTGCAAGCATGCGCCATTAGTTGACCACAGAGAGGGATTCAGTCATGGAAATCTCTGGTAATTGTTATGGTTTCGCTTACAAACCTGAGAGCTAAGACAGTTTTGAAGGGCTCAAAGGTGAATGAAATTGATTATAGGAGGCTTCCCTGGGATGGCAGCTTTTAAGTAGACCCCCTATACCTACTGAAATGATTCGCGGGAATCCTCATGATTGTGATGGAATCTCTTGGGAATTGAAAAGAAACAGTAGCACAGGGCATTCTCTATTGAAACCAGTTTTTTTTTGTTGTTGTTGTTCTTCCAGGTATGTGGGCCAGTGTTGAAGGAGCCTTGTCTTATGTTTTATGGTCTCAAGAGGAGAAGAGTCCTTGTGTGGATGCTTGAAATAAACCTCTTGAAATTCTGTAGATTTTCATTTTAGGTTTTACTCCTGTTAGTACTCATAAGATAAATAAGTGATTACCTCAAGATGTGGTCTGGCCTATAAGGTATTTTAGCCATGCCAGACTTTTAGGACTTATAGGAACTGAAGATTCCACTTCCCCTAAAATATCTCCCTCTAATATAGCAACTGAAATTCCTTCTACTTTATTTATTTATTTATTTATTTATTTATTTATTCATTTATTTATTTTTAAGATTTTATTTGTTTACTTGACAGAGACAGCGGAGAGAGAACACAAGCAAGGGGAGTGGGAGAGGGAGAAGCAGGCTTCCTGCCCAGCAGGGAGTCCGATGTGGGGCTGGATCCCAGGACCCGGGATCATCACCTGAGCCGAAGGCAGATGCTTAATGACTGAGCCACCCAGGCGCCCCTACTCTATTTTTATTTTGAAGATTTTATTTATTTATTTGCCAGAGAGAGAGGGAGAGAGCGCAAGCACAAGCAGGGGAGTGGCAGGAAGAGGGAGAAGCAGGCTCCCTGCTGAGCAAGGAGCCCAATGTGGGACTCGATCCCAGGACCCTGGGATCATGACCTGAGCAAAAGGCAAATGCTTAATCAACTGAGCCCCCCAGGTGTCCCTCTATTTTTATTTATTTTTTAGGATTTTTAATTTATTTTAGGGAGAGAGAGCTGGCGCATGAGCTCAGGGGGGAGGGGCAGAGGGAGATGGAGAGAGAGAATCTCAAGCAGACCCCCTTTTGAACATGGAGCCTGACATGGAGATTGAACTCATGACCTTGAGATCATGACCTGAGCCAAAATCGAGTTGGTTGCTTAATGGACTGAACCACCTAGGAGCCCCATATTTTTTATTTTTATTTTTTAAAAGATTTTACTTTTTAAAAATAATCTCTACACCCAGCATGGTGTTTGAACTTGCTACCCTGAGATCAAGAGTCGCATGTTCCACCACCTGAGCCAGCCAAGTGCCCCTGAAATTCCTTCTACTTTAGATAGTTCTTTAGATTTAGTAAGATATGTTTTAAGGCTTTATCAGTATAAAATATCATGTGCCCATTTTTATTGAGGCATAATTATATAAATTATTAATTAACATTATATGTTAAATTATATATTGTTGCATATAGTAATATATGGCACATGTTTAAAGTATGTAATTTAATAAAATTTGACATATGTATATACCTGTGAACCCAATACCACAATTGAGAGAGTGAACATATCAGTCATAACCCCAGTTTTTCTCATTTCTCTTTATAATTCTTCTTGTCCCTCTTCATCCTGCCCCCTGCCTCCCGCCCCTGCAATGAATGATCTGCTTTTTGCACTATATTGGTTTACATTATCTGGAATTCATACAGATAGAATTGCACAGTATGCAGTTGGTTTTAGAAAACTTTTTAGTTAAAAATTTTTTCATCCGCCTTCTTGTATCGATCTGATAACTTTGAGATTCATTCATGTCGTGTCTATCAATAGACCAGTCTTTTTATTGCTAAGTAGTATTTTCTTTTGTGGATATAACACACACTGTTTCCAGTGTGATTGTGCCATTTCACATTCACACCAGCAGTTTATGAGAGTTTCAGTTCCTCTGAGTCCTTGCCAATACTTGGTATGGTTAGTCTTTTAAGTTTAAGCCATTAAATTAAAGTGTATAGAGCTGTATCATTGTGGTTTTAATTTGTATTTTCTTAGTGACTAGTGATGTTGAACATCTTTTCATGTGCTTATTTGCCATTCATGTATCTTTTTTGCTGAAGAGTTTGCTTAAATCTTTTGCCCATTTAAAAAATTGGGTTGTTTGTTCTCTTATTTTTGACACTTGAGAGTTTTTAAAAAATAAATTCTGGAAACAAGTCCTTTATCAGATATATGCTTTTCAATTTTTTCCCAAGTTAGTGGGTTGTCTTTTTTTTTTTTTTTAAAGTTTTAATTTATTTAAGAGACAGAGAGAGAGGGAGCGCAAGAGCAGGGGGAGGGGCAAAGGGTGAGGGACAAGCAGACTCCCAGCTGAGTGCAGAGCCCAATGAGGGGCTCAATCCCAGAACCCCAAGATCATGACCCGAGCTGAAGACAAATGCTTAACCAACTGAACCACCCAGGTGCCCCATGGGTTGTCTTTTAATTCTCTCAATAGTGACTTTTGAAGAATGGAAGTTTTCAGTTTTCATGAAGTTCAGTTTATCAATTTGTTTTTTTATGGATTGTGCTTTTGGTATCATATCTAACAAATTGTTGTCTAAACTAAGGTCACACAAAGATTTTCTCCTATGTACTCTTCTAGAAGTTTAAATTTTATATTTGGATCCGAACGAGTTAATTTTTATATATGGTATGGTGTATATATCGAAGTGACTTTTGTTCTGTTTGTATGTAGCTATGTAATAGTTTGATCTTCTTTTGGTGGGAGACTATTTTCTTCATTGAATCACCTTAATATTTTTTTAAAAGAATCAAATAATTTTTCCATTCATCTGTGGGTCTGCCTCTAGGCTCTCTATTCTGTTCTACAGATCTGTTTGTCTATTTCTATTTGGGAATATTTGCCTTGAATTGGCGTATTTGAAGCATTTTCACTTAATGTGATTACCAGTCTGATTGGGTTTAAGCCTGCCATTTTGCTAATTATTTTTTGTCTCATCTGTTCTTTGTTTTCTTTTTCTTTTTCTGCCTTCCATTAGATTATTATTATTATTATTTTAGATTTTATTTATTTATTTGACAGAGAGAGAGAGACAGCCAGTGAGAGAGGGAACACAAGCAGGGGGAGTGGGAGAGGAAGAAACAGGCTCCCAGTGGAGGAGCCTGATGTGGGGCTCGGTCCCAGAACGCGGGGATCACGCCCTGAGCCGAAGGCAGACGCTTAACGACTGAGCCACCCAGGCGCCCCTAGATTATTTTTTATGATTCTATTTTATCTCCTTTTGGGGTAATTATCTACCACCCTTTGTGTTGCCATTTTAGTGATTGCTTTATTGTTTATTGTATACATCTTAAATGAACACAATCTACTGTCAAATGATATTCTATCACTTCAGGTACAGTACAGGAATTTACAGTAGTACAATTCTATTCTCCCCTCCCAGAATTTATATTTTTATGATCATATACTTTACATTTATATAAGTATAATAAACCTGAAATACACTGTTAACAATTTTGTTTCAACAGTTCTCTTTTAGAGAGATTTAAATAAATAATAAGAAAAAATAATTACTTTTGCAGTTACCATTTCTGGTGTTCTTCATATTCCTTTTTGTAGATCCATATTTCCATGTAGTATCATTTTCCTTCTGTCTAAGGGACTTCTTTTAACATGTAGTATGGGTCTGCTAGTGATGACTTTTTGACTTTTGTATTTCTGAACAATTTAAAATTTCTCCTTTCATATAATAAACAGCTTTATTGAGATGTAGTTCACCATACACACACCAATTAAAGGATACAATTTAGTGGTTTTTGATTTATTCACAGAGTTGTACAGCCATTATCATAGTTAATTTTAGAACATTTTTATCACATCCAAAAGAAATCCTATTCCTTTTATTTATTATCCCCTTCTGCACCCCTGTCCCCTCAGCTCAAGGTACCCATTAATTTACTGTCTGTAAAGTTTTGCCTATTTTGGACATTTTCTTTTTAAAAAAGATTTTATTTATCTGAAAGAGAGAGAGAGCATGAGCAGGGGGGAGAGACAGAGGGAGAGGCAGAGAGAGAAGTGGACTCCCCGCTGAGCAGGGAGCCTGACATGGGGCTCGATCTCAGGACGCTGAGATGATGACTTGAGCTAAAGGCAGTTGCTTAACTGACTGAGCCACCCAGGCGCCCCTATTTTGGACATTTTCACACAATAAAATAAGATATGTGGACTTTTGTCACTGGCTTCTGTCACTTAGCATAATGTTTGCAAGTTTCATCCACGTTGCTTTCCTTTCATTTAGAAAGATATTTTTGCTGGGTATAGAATTCTATTATGTTGCTCTGCTGTTTTCTCCCCTGTGTTGTTTCCAATGAAAAAATCTGTCATTGTTATTTTTGTTTTTCTCTACATAACATGTCTTTTTTCAACAACTGAATTTAGGGTTTTCTCTTTACTACTGATGTGAACAATTTGATTATGGTGTACCTTGGTGTAGTTTTTTTTTTTAATGTTTCTTGTGTTTGGGATTCATTTGATCTTTGATACGTGGTTTTATACTTTTCATCAAATTTGGAAAATTTTCTGCAAATTTTTTTCTCCCCTTCTCTTCCTTTTAGGACTCTGTCTACTCATCTAGGCTGTTTGAAGTTGTTCCACATCTCGTGGATGCTTTTTTAATTTTGTTGGATTTTTTTTTTCTCTCAGTGGTGTATTTTGAGTAATTTCTGTGCTGTATCTTCACCTTCACTATTTTTTTTCTCTGCAATGTCTAATCTTCCATTACTTTCATCCAATATGTTTTTTATCTCTAGAAGTTTGATTTGGGAATTTTTATATCTTTCATGCCTGTACTTCAAATTCTAAACGTATGGAATACAGGTATACTAACTGTTTTAATGTCTTGCTAACATTTCGGAGTCAGTTTCAATGGATTTTTCTCCTCATTATGATTGTATCTGTTCACCTCTTTGCATGTCTGTTAATCTTCCGATTGGCTGTTAGATATTGTGATTTTTGCCTTACTGAGGGCTGGATATTTTTTGTATCCCTATAAACATTTTTGAGTTTTGTTCTGGGACACACTTAGTTACTTGTAAATAGTTTGATGCTTTTGGATATTGCTTTTAGGAAATATTAGGTTGGACTTGAGCAGAGCTCTCCAGGGCTAGTTATTTTCCATTACTGAGATAAGACTGTACTGTGTCCTCTACTCCATGACCTGTGAGTCATGTGGCTTTTTAGTCTGGTTGGTGGGAATAGCTACTATTCCCAGCCCTCTTTGAACACTGGATACTTTTATCTTTTTAGGTAGTTTTTTCCCTGATCCAGGCAGTTTCCTCACATGCATGTATTGATCAGAATTCATTAAACACTTGAAGAGTACCCTCTGTAGATGTTTGGAGTTCTTTCTCTGTATACTTCCTTCCTCATGGGTGCTGTGTGCTATGAACTCCAGGCACTTTGGTTTCACTGGACTCTTAGATTTTCAACTGAGGGAGTCTGCCATGTCCTGCCTGGTTTCTTCTCTGTGTGCAGAGGTCTGGACACTGTCTTAAGAGAGTGCACTGAGGCAAACCTTAATTGTTTCCCATCTGTCAGGGATCACTGCCTTTGTTGCCCAATGTCCAGTGTCTTGAAAACTTTTGTTTCACATATTTCACCTGTTTTTTGTTGTTTTAGATGTAAGAGTAAATCCAGTCTCTGTTACTCTATTTTGTATGCCCAATTTTAAATATTGAAAAAATATAGACAATAATGATTAGAAAGACATAAAATTAGCCATCACCTTATATTTTAGCAATAACTACCATTAACTTTTTTTTAGTGTTTTCACCCATAAATCTTGTATGCTATGTAGTAAAAATGGTTTTTGGAGTCAGACAGACTTAAGAGTAAACCTGCCACTCACTTTTTCTGTTACCTTTTATAAGTTACTGAAACTCTCCAGCCTTAGTTCTTTTACCCATAACAAAGAGGTAATGGTACTTACCTCATAGGTTTGCCGTAAGGACAGTATAAAACTGTATTCGTAAAACACCTAGTACAGTGCCAGGTATATAATGAGCGCCTGAGAATGGATAGTTCATGCTTATGGTCAGGAGTTAGGGAGAAAGTAAGGCAACAAGAAGCGGATTTAGGCATAAAGATAGCAATTTGTGAGTCCCGAGGAAAATGCTACAAAGCAAGTTCTATGGTGCCTTTTTGCTATGGTAAAGTTTTGGGCAGTAGGCTCTTGATGCTTGGATTTGATGACAATTCCAAACGTTTCATAGTTGGCTGGCACAGGAAGTGCAGCTGGGGTGGAGGAACACGGAAACTCGTATTGAAGATGTGGATGAATAGATATCAGTGTGCCATAATAATAACCATCATAAAAAAGGGAAATCAGAGCAATAAAGCTGGGGGGAGTGATGTAGGGGTTCACCCATGCAGGTCTCGGCAGATAAATAATAAACCCATTAAGAAGTCCAAGCTCCAGTGGACCAGTTCTTTGGTCCTGGAATTGCTTGTTCTCTGGGCAGGAGGGGAAAGTGGAATGGTTGATTTTTAGCATGAAAGGACTTAGCTGAAGGCAAATTTAGCCTCTTTTTAAACTCTAAGAGTTCTGTGAATAATACGATCTAGCCGTTTATTCTCCCTTGATGGATTTCTTTATATCATCAAATTACATCATTTGCTGTTGCTCCTAGTTAAAGCTTTTAATCCCCTATCTTGGTTGGGCCAGATGTGGTGTGGAAGGTGATTCAAGGTCAGTAATTTGGTCTCTGGCTCCTAAGTTTTCACTGTGTTGTCTTTCTTCAGGAGATAAAAGGGGCCCAAGAGCACTATAGTCTGTTGAGTGACTTTCATTTATAACTTTAAAAAGGGTTGTCTGAAGGCTTAAAAAATTTCCCAAGGTGGGAGTTTTAATATTCAGAGATGCAGCCTGCTTTTGGAAGCTGAATTCTTTGTTGCTGACAAAAATCAGAAAAGTGGTAGAGTTTGGGGGAAAGATTCTTGTTTTTAAAATTGCTTCTGAAATCACTGCATTATTGTTAGGAAAATGTTCACTTTGTGGATAATGGGAACATAATTCCCATCCCCATGCCGGCCCTGCCTCGGAGACTCAGGGCTTCATGCTGCTTGATAGAGCAGGTACGGGCTCTGTATTGTCTTCTGGAACTGGGGTCAGACTTTCCGAAATCCCTCTTTCAGTTCAACAGTCACCTGTGTTTTTAAAAAGTATCCTCTGTATCACCCCAACCTCCTGTTTCCCAAAGGACAGAAATCAGACATGTGGTGATCTCAGGCTGTGTCTGTAATATTGGGAAAGGCATGGCACCAGGACCCAGACTGTGGAAACAGGTCCCAATGAAGTGCCTTATCCTGAAAGTTTTCTTCCATGGACCCCATGGCATAACGTGGGATTACTTAAACTTGGCACTGTTGACATTCTGTGCTGGATAATTCTCTGTTGTGGGGGCAACCCTGCCCCTTGTAAGATGTTTAGCAGCATCCTGGGCCTCCATGCACTAGATGTCAGGTGCCTCTTCTCTGCCCCCAGTTGTGACAACCAAAAATTTCTTCCGATATTGCTATATGTCCCCCAGGTTGGGGAGAGGGGAGCAAAATCACCCTGAGTTGAGAGCTACTAACATACTGAAGGTCTGGGCTTTAGTATCAGGCAGACCTTGGTAAAATGTGACTGTTTATCAGCTCTGTGGCTTTAGGATAGTTAATTGATCTTTGAGGCCTCAGTAGCTCCATTTGTAAAATAGAGATGTGATTACCTACTTTATATGCTTGTTCTAAGGTTTAAAGAAACAATGCCCATAGTAGCACAGTACCTGCTAAGGCTCTTCCTTTCTTGCCTCTCCTTTCTCCCCAGACCCCTAGTACCTTACTTCTCCATCAACTTCTGCTGGCCCTGATCTTAGATTTTCCTAGTATTCTGATTTTCTTATTGAGCTCTGACATTGTTTTGATTGGTCTGATTCCTGACCTGTGACCTGATAGCAATTCTTGTATTCTACATTGATCGGCTTTGGTGATGAGAAGGCCTGGGTAACTTTTGTGGGGTCATGCTTTAGTTACCAGAACTACTATTTCAATCTCTTTTAGCCCACTGAATTTTAGCCCAGGCACATACATGAGAAACATCAGGAAGAATTTTTGGTTACCTTAGGAAAGAAATTTGGAACATCATGATTAGAACCTGCTGGAGGGGATTATTGAGAGAAGGTAGGACTCATTTTTCTTGGAAATTGATTACAAATGGACACATGTCTCCTGCTTGAATTTGTTTAGATACAGTCCTTTTTCTAAAAATGAGAATTAAAAAATTATCTTCTAATATTACAAAGAAAAATATGTCTAGAATGAATTCTAAAAAGTGGTAATACATTTTCCCACAAACTCAGTCACATTAGAACCTGGTATAGAAATGGAATATTACTCAGCCATCAGAAAGAACGATTACCCAACATTTGCAGCAACATGGACAGGACTGGAGAAGATTATGCTGAGCGAAATAAGTCAAGCAGAGAAAGATAATTATCATATGGTTTCACTCATTTATGGAACATAAGAAATAGCAGGAAGATCGGTAGGAGAAGGAAGGGAAGAATGAAGGGGGGTAAACAGAAGGGGGAATGAACCATGAGAGACTATGGACTCTGGGAAACAAACTGAGGGCTTCAGAGGGGAAGGGAGTGGGGGACTGGGATAGGCCGGTGATGGGTATTAAGGAGGGCACATATTGCATGGTGCACTGGATTTTATACGCAAATAATGAATCATGGAACACTACATCAAAAACTAAGGATATACTTTATGATGACTAACATAACATAATAAAAAATTATTATTATAAAAAAAAGAACCTGGTATAAAGACTCACACAAAGAACAGTGAAATCAGAATTGGAAGATAAACTTGAGGTTATCTGCCTCCAGGTTTTCTGAAGCCTAGACATCTAACTTATCCCCAGTATGCTTGGTTTGTTGCTATGCAGTCTCTTCTTGAATGCCTTGAGAAAAGGGACTGTCACCCTGTTTTCAGAGTTCATTCTACATTGCATGCTTATGAGAAAATATGCAATTGCAACATGAGGGCAAAATCTTCTTGACGTCACTGCCCATTTATCCTTTTACAGTTTCTGAAACTACAGAAGACTAAGGAAGACTCAGAGGGACTATCATCTGTGATATACTTCATTTCAACAAGTTCAACGTTTTGGTTTTTCAACCCTTTTCTATACAGTGGGTATCATTTTTGGATATACACTACTTCCCCAGATGTGGACACCATATTCCAGATGCCTGACTGGTATAGGACTCCTTCATTTATCTAGCTTACTATCCAATAGCTCAAAGGTGGCTCAATATGAGCCTATACCTAACTAAAAGTTTTAGGTCTTAATTCAAGTTCATATGAGCTGATCTTTTGAAAGTGAAAGTGGAGGCACTTTTTTATTTTGGATGCAATAAATTATTTTGGATTTTATTTTTACTCATTTTAATTTTTACAGGTGAAGGGGCAGAGGAAGAGGGAGGGAGAGAATCTTAAGCAGGCTCCCCACCCAGCCCGGAGCCTGACTCAGGTTTTGATCTCACAACCCTGAGATCATGACCTGAGCTGAAATCAAGAGTCAGATGCTTAAACGACTGAGCCAACCAAGGGCCCCTTACTTTGGATTTTAAACCAAGATTTGGAATTGGGGTTTTGCTCCATAATTCACTAGGAGGTCCTATTTTTTTGAAGATCAGTGTCTTAATCTGATAGTAAGGATAATGGTAAATATTTGAAGTGTTCCTGGAGGATTAGAGAGAATTTTGTAGAGCATTTGTCAGCTAGTAAGTGCTCTATGTATTGTCAATATTTTATTTATAATTTCAAGAGTTTAAAAATTTCTGTGGTTAGTTCTCATCACTTGTTACTACATGACAATAACATTTTCCACTAAAAATGTTATCATTTAGGGGCACCTGGGTGACTCAGTTGGTTAAGCGTCCAACTCTTGATTTTGGCTCATGTCATGATCTCAGGTTGTAAGACTGAGCCCAGCATGGAGCCTGCTTGGGATTCTCTCTCTCCCTGTCCCTCTGCCCCTCTCCCCTCTAGAAAATGTTATCATTTATATACAGTAAAATCCACCCTTTATAGTGTACAATTCTGTGTGGACAGTTGTATGTAATTGTAACCACTACTACAATCAAGATATAAAACAGTTCCCCCCTCCTCAAACTCCTCTGTGCTCCTTTTTAGTTAACCCCTTTCTCTAACTATTGGCAACCATTCCAACAATTTTCTGCCCCTGTAATTTTAAGAAATATTTTATTTATTCATTTTTAGAGAGAGCGAGCACAAGCAGGGGGAGGGACAGAGGGGGACGGAGAGGAACAAGTAGACTCCCTGCCGAGTGTGGAGCCCAGTGCGGGGCTGGATCCCGTGACCCTGAGATCATGACCTGACCTGAAAGCAGGAGTCAGACACTCAAACGGCTGAGCCACCCTGGCACCCCTCTATAATGTTTTTATAAGAATATTAACTAAATGGAATCTTATGGTATGTAACATGCTGGCTCTGGCTTCTTTCACTTAGCATAATGCATTTGAGATTCATCCATCTTATTGCATATATCAGTTCTTTTTAAAAAAAGTGCTGAGCAGTGTATCACTGTGTGCAATACCAGAGTTTGTTGATCCATTCCCGAGTTGAGGGACATTTCATTGTTTCCAGTTTTTGGCAAAGATGATGGAAACTGATGTAAATGTTTGTGTACAGGTTTTTGTGTGAACATAGATTTTCATTTCACTTGGGTAAATACCTGTAAGTGGGATTGCTATGTTGTCTGATAGCATATATACAGAACTTTATAAGAAACGGCCGGGGCGCCTGGGTGGCTCAGTCGTTAAGTGTCTGTCTTTGGCTCAGGGCATGATCCCAGGGTCCTGGGATCAAGCCCTGCATTGGGCTCCCTGCTCAGCGGGAAGCCTGCTTCTCCCTCTCTCACTCCCCCTGCTTGTGTTCCCTCTCTTGCTGTGTCTCTCTCCATCAAATATATAAAATCTTTATTAAAAAAAAAAGAATAAATTGCCAAACTGTTTTCCAAAGTGGCAATACCATTTTGCATTTTGCATGTTTGCCAGCAATATATGAGAGTTCTAGTTGTTCTACATTCTTACCAAATCTTCGTATTGTTAGTTGTTTTTTCCTTTTAGCCGTTTTAAATGGGTGTATGGTAGTATCTCATTATGGTTTTGATTTGCATTTACCTAATGATCAATAATGTTAAGAATCTTTTCACGTGATTTTTGTGGGGTCTTTGCATTTTCTTTGGTGAAGTATCCAAATCTTTTGCCCATTTCTTTTCTTCTGTTATTTGTTTTCTTATTTTGAAAACTCTTTATGAATTCTGAATGCAAGTTTTCTGTCATATGTAATCTGAAAATATTTTCTCCCAGCCTATAGGTCTTTTCACTCTCTTAACATTGTTGAAGAGCAGAGGTTCTTAGCTTTGATGAAATAAAATGTACTGACTTGTTCTTTTGTGGATAGTGCATTTGGCATCACATCTAAGAAATCTTTGCCGAACACTAGGTCACAAAGATTTTTCTCCTATGTGTTCTAGACATTTTCTAGTTTTGTGTTTTATATTAAGGCCTATGATCCAATTAAAATTTTTTTTTAAAAAAGATTTTATTTAGGGTGCCTGATGGCTCAGTCAGTTAAGTGTCTACCTTTGGCTCAGGTCATGATCCCAGGGTCCTGGAATCGAGCCCCACATAGGGCTCCCTGCTCAGCTAGGAACCTGCTTCTCTCTCCCTCTGCCTGCTGCTCCCCCTACTTGTGTTCTCTCTCTCTCTCTCTCTGTCAAATAAATAAATAAAATCTTAAAAAAAGGAAAAAGATTTTATGTATTTGAGAGAGAGAGAGAGACTGAGATTATGAGCAGAGTGGGGAGGACCCTGGGATCATGGCCTGAGCCAAAGGCAGACACTTAACCAACTGAGCCATTGGGGTGCCCCCCAATTCTTTTATTAAAGATTCATTTATTTGAGAGAGAGTGAATGGAGGGAGGGGCAGTGGGAGAGAATCTTCACAGACTCCCTAATGAGCGAGGAGCCCAGTACGGGGATCCATCTCATGACCCATGATATCATGACCTGAGCTGAAACCAAGAGTTGGATGATCATCCAACTGAGCCACCCAGGGGCTCCCCTATGATCCGATTGGAGTGAATTTTTGTATAGGGAGCAATGTATGGATCTAGGTTCTTCTTTTTTTTTTTTTTTTAAAGATTTTATTTATTTATTTGACAGAGATAGAGACAGCCAGTGAGAGAGGGAACACAAGCAGGGGGAGTGGGAGAGGAAGAAGCAGGCTCATAGCGGAGGAGCCTGATGTGGGGCTCGATCCCATAACGTCGGGATCACGCCCTGAGCCGAAGGCAGACGTTTAACCGCTGTGCCACCCAGGCGCCCCTAGGTTCTTTTTTTGTTGTTTTGTATTGATACCTGTTTTTTATAGCACCAGTTGTCAGAAAGAGTATGATTTCTCCATTGACTTACCTTTGCACCTTTGTCTGAAATCAATTGACTACCTATGCAAAATCTATTTCTGGACTTTTTTTTCTTTTCCATTGATCTATGTATGTATTCTTTTCTTCAGTATCACGTTGTCTTGACTATGATAGCTTTACAGTGAACTTGAAGCCAGGTAGTATGAGTCCTACCTTGTTCTTATTTTCAAAACTCGTCTCGGCTACTCTGGTACCTTTGCATTTGCATACAATTTTTAAAAAATCAGTTTTTATAAAGATTTCTCATTGGATTTTTATTGTATTGAATCTATATGTCAATTTGGGAAAGATGACATCTTAACAATATTGAGTCTTCCAGTTTATTTACATGGTATGTATATCCATTTATCCAGGTATTTTTTGATTTCTTTAATCAGTGTTTTGTATTTTTCAGCATATATATAGTTAATACATTTTATCTTCAAGTATTTTTTCTGCTGTTTTAAATGATTTTTTTGCAAAATTAAATTTTCAATACTGCTAAAATGTAGAGATGCAATTGATATTTTTATGTTGACTTTGTATCATGTAACCCTGATAAATTCATTTATTCTGTTAATTTTTTTTTCTACAAATTCTTGGACTTACCTATGTAAACAACTTTGTCATCTGTGAAGAGTTTTATTTTGTCCTTGCCAATCTGTATTCCTATTATTTATTTTTCTTATCTTATTACATTGGCTAGGGTTTTCAGTACAATGTTGGAGTGGTAAGAATGGGATTCTTTTTTTTTTTTTTTTTAAAGATTTGATTTATCCATTTGACAGAGATAGAGACAGCCAGCGAGAGAGGGAACACAAGCAGGGGGAGTGGGAGAGGAAGAAGCAGGCTCACAGCGGAGGAGCCTGATGTGGGGCTCGATCCTATAATGCCCGGATCACGCCCTGAGCCGAAGGCAGATGCCCAACTGCTGTGTCACCCAGGCACCCCAAGAATGGGATTCTTGCCTTGTTCCCAATCTGAAAGGCATTCCACCTTCATCATTAGAACATTAGATGCTATCAGGTTAAGAAAATTCCATTCTATTCCTAGTTTACTGAGAGTTTGTATTATGAGAGGTTTTGAATTTTGTCAAAGGCCTTTTGTGCACCTATCAAGATGATCATATGATTTTTCTTTAGTCTGTTGATGTGAATTATAGATTTTCAAATGTTGAATCAGCTCTGAATTGAGATATATTCCAGTTGTCATGATGTATTATCCTTTTGATTTATTGTTGATTTTACTAATATTTGATGAAGATTTTGCGTCAGTGATCATGAATGCTATTGTTCTGTAGTTTTCTTATAATGTCTCTTTCATCTCTGTCTCTGTCAGAGTACTGTTGGACTTATAGAATGAGTTGAGTATTCCTTCCTCTTCAAGTTTCTGGAAAATTTTGTGTAGAGTGTTATTATTTCTTCCTTAAATGTTTGATAGAATTCACCAGCCATTCAAACCTGGAGTTTTCTTTGTGTGAAGGCTTTTAACTCTGAGTGAATTTGTCTAGGAGGTACCAGGCCACTCAGGATATCTATGTTTCCTTCAGTGAGCTTTGTTTGTAGCTTTCAGGAAATTCATCCATTTCATCTGCGTTGTCAAATTTATTGGCATGAAGTTACTTATAATATTTCCCTATTATCCTTTTAATAACCCTTACTAACCTTTTAATATATGAAGAATTTTTTTGTGTTGTCACCTTTCTCATTCTGATATTGGTATTTAGTAATTTTTTCCCTTATCTGTCTGACAGTTTGTTAGTTTTATTGATATTTAAGAACAAGCATTTGTTTTCATGTACTTCTCTATTTTCTGTTTTAAAATTTTTTGTTGGTTTTTAAAAAAGATTTTATTTATTTATTCATTTGAGAGAGAGAGTGAGCACGAGATGTACCATGAAGTACCACAAACTGAATGGCTCTAACCAGAAATTTATTGTCTAACAATTCTGGATGCTAGAAGTCCTATTGTTGTCAGTGTTGTTTCCTCCTGAGGGCTGTGAGGAAAGGTTCCATTCCAGGACTCTCTCCTTGGCTCATAGATGGCCATCTTCTCCGTGTGCCTCTTCACATGATCTTTTTTTTTTTTTTTATGAATGCCTGTCTCTGTGCTCAAATTTCCTTTTTTATAAGGACTGGATTAGGGCTCATGATAAGGACCTGATTTTAACTTGACTAGCTCTATGAAAAGTCTGTCTCCAAACAAAGATATATTCTGAGGTACTGAGGCTTACGATTCTGACTTTTTTTTTTTTTTTGGCGGGTGGGTGGGTGGGTGGGGGGAACAATTCGACGTATAACATCCTCACCATAAGCTTCACATTCCTCTAGCTTTTCTTTGCATTTAAGGTAGGGGCTGATTTGCCAGAGGGTTTTTCTCAATATGTGCTCCACCATCAGCTTTAGGTCTTTTCTGTTGCCTCTCTCCAGCAATAGATGACTATTAACACCTGATGCTTGTTAACCTGGTGGTGGGAGCAGAGGAAGCGTCATATTTTCTGTTGTTCTCTTTAAGCCTTAGTATTAGATCAGTTCTCTGTCCTGGGTCTTGGGGATGGAGTCTTCTAGGAATTCTGCTTCCCTCCCTCACAGCTAGAGGTGATCTCTAGTGGTCTTTGTCCGATATATGTTCCTGCCCCTTCCCCAGGAGTAGATTTTTTTCTATTCCCTTCCCTCAACTATAATGAATTTTCACCTATGCCTTAGAGATGAAAAGGCCTAATACGTTTTTCTGTGAAACAGTTATGATAATAACCACAGATGCTTTACAGGTATGTTTTTTGATAAAATGGTATGAATTAAGTACAAAGCACCTTAATAATAGTTAATAGATAGTTGCTTATTGTACTTCACTCAATAGTGTTTTTCTCCATATTTTCACGTTCTTTGCAAGATTGAGTTCCTACCTTTTACATCTCCAGTTAAGTCATTACAAGTGCTGCATGTTACAAGTCGTGAACACAATAACTTGCATAAACAAATTTCAGATCAACAAAAATGATATTATTCAATGTCCTATTTGGTTTATAATCTATTCAACATTACATAATGTGAGGTGAACTCTCCAGAGAGCCCTTCATGTTGGCAGTTGAAATATTATGATAGAGTGCTCCAAGAGCAATGTTTTGTCTGGTGAGATATTTGCACAGGGCAATGAAAATAGGGAAAATCCAAATTACAGTTTAAAGTAGAGGTCATAAACAGAAGAGTGAATTGCAAGACTGGAAAGTTAAGACCCCAACCACAGGCAAAATAGATAGCCTGATGGTATTTAAACAAACGCTGTGGACACTGAGCATTCTGTGGCAAATACAGATGAAGTGCAAATGAAGGGAGTAATATGGCCAAGGTAGGGAGAAGGGGTCATTGTGATAGTGAAGTGAAGGGTATGATTACCTACACATGTTCCCTGCCTTAGACAGTTTGTGGCCCACCATTTCTACCTCCAGGATTTGAGCAAAAAGAAGATGAATGGGAGTTTCATCTCTTCTCATTGTGCTATGTGGGCGTACAGAATGGTAGCAGGAAAAAAACTGGGGAAGTACATGGTGAATGCCCAAGGAATGATACTTATTTCTGGTATCTGTGTTACAGAGAAGGCTTAAGGGGATCTACCTCTTGATTCCTTAATTCCATAGTCGAGAAGGAGATTAATCATTTTTCAGGTAATTAATAGGAGCACTGAACCTTTTGTTCACATATATACAAATCATGAACAGAGCAAAGTACCAGCTGGAGGCAGGTGATTTTCCAAATCCTCCAGAGATTTCTTTGGTGATGGATATTTTTCAAATTTTCAAGCTGCCTTTTTTTTTTACTAATGGAAGTAAAAATGGGAAGTGAGTTTTAACCCCATGTTGAGATACCTCTGGTGTCATACCGTTGTCTTAGTAGAGTGTCCCAAGGGATCTATTCCACGGATTTTAAGAATCAACTCATTCTTCAGGCTCATTTCAAATCCTTATCTACCTAATTCAGCATTAAGTTTTTCCTTGCTACTATCTTTCTTTTCTATTTCCCCCAAATATTAATAGACTATGGCTAGGATTGAGTAGCCAGCTCATGTATATTTTCTCATATCAGATTCAATCCCCCAGTGATGACTCGGTCACCTGTTAGTAACAGGTGTCACCAACCCAAAATTTGGGCCATCTTTACTTTTTTGAATGTTGCTGCTGGTCTTCAGGTTTGGAACCAAGTGAATTTCTCTACAGAATACTTGGGAATACTTGCTGTGGGGAAAAAATGACATTCATTGGGCTCACAGAGTTTCATACAGGAAAGCTAGTCTTTGTAAAAGATCTTTCCTTCCTCCCTTCCTTCCTTCCTTCCTTCCTTCCTTCCTTCCTTCCTTCCTTCCACTATGTGCTAAATTCAATAACCATTTGGTTTCAAGGAGTGAATACTCTTCAAGCATGGTTAAATCAAAACAAAGAAGGGTGGAAGAATAGCAAGAGAATATAAAATTAGATCTCATAAATGTCTGGAACTAATAAGTTAAAAAGCCAGTGGAAGCTATGGTGGTTTTTCTTTCAACCCCTTCTGCCTTTTCAAAACAAGTGCTCATCTCTGGTCTAAGACTTCCCATGGGAAATAAAGTGGGCAGGTGATGTGTGTAAGAGGAAATTTGGCTGTCTTCTGGAGAAGTCACCTGCTTTTTTTGAGATTGAAAAGATAGTTTCTCTAGCTCTTCCTTTCTCTTCCCTACTCCCAAGATCTTGATTTATAAGTTTGGATTCCTTTCCAGTAGTCCTGTAGACTTTGGGAATAGGACAGAGATTTACTCTAACCTTAATTAATTAGTTAATTCAACAAATATTTCCTGAATGCCTTCTTCGGGCCAGGTACAAATTCTAGGTTGTAAAGATACAGAGATGAGTAAGACAGAGTGCCTACTCTCAAGGAGATGAGAGTTAGTTAGTAGTAAAAATCCATGAATTGATGTAGTAAGAGCTTTTTACTCAGATTTATGGTGGGAAACAACTGTCGCTTTTCTGAAAATTCAAACTTTGTTCTTAAAAGTGTTAGAAAAGTGCTGCTTGAATCTAAAATAGCACAGCTGTCAGTAGGACATGCTGTTGGCCAATTGTACTAAAATAGTTTCTTCTGGATGTTCTGAATCCTCCCCAATTCAAGAAAACTGAACTGTCATTTACCATTACTTCTCACCTCCCAGTACACACCGGCATGCAAACACATGGAGGAAAAGGCATTGCAATCACCCACTCATCCACATGAGAAACTTAGGAGATGTTCTCTACTTATAACTTATTTCAATGTTCAATTGATCTTGTTCATATAGTTCTTTTTAAAATTTTGCTAATGCATAATCTCTCAAATCTGCTTCCTCTTTGCCCTTTCCGGTGTCATTGTCAGACATTCATTATCTCTTACCTAAATGACTGTCATAGTCACCTAACTGATCCCTCAGCTTTCAGTCCATGTTCCTTCCATCCAGTCTCCAAGAACAGTGTCTGACAGACAGTGGTTATTATTAAAATTGAATAAAAGGAACTTTGATGCATTATTCCCTTGTCCCAAATTCCCTTGATCTTAATGTCTGGGGAGATCCTTTCTTCTGTTTGGCCATCTCTACATCTCTTTTTAGTGCTAAGATGGTGGTATGATTTATATCTCCACTGATTGAAAAAATTAACACCTTTAAATGAATTGTTTATTAAAATCTCATATAAGGGGCCCCTGGGTGGCTCAGTCAGTTAAGCATCTGCCTTCAGCTCAGGTCATGACCCTGGGATCCTGGGATTGAGTCCCGAGTTGGGCTTCATTCTCAGCAAGGAGTCTGCTTCTCCTTTTCTGTCTGCCCCTGCTTGTGTGCTCTCTCTCTTAAGTAAATATAATCTTAAAAAAAAATCTCATATTAGTTTAAAAATGTGTGCAAAACATTATGCATTTAATCTATGGACTACATTTTGTGAATAGAGATTCACATACTATGCGTACTATCTAGAAAGCTCGCTCCATGAACTTGTGACCTAGATGGTAGAAATCACTGTTCTGGACAATGTCCCTTCTACAACAAAGCAAAATACAGCCTTCCTCTGGTAAGTAATGAAGTGTAAATCTTCCTCCAGCAATGCCCTACTGGTTGTACTTGATGATAAGCAGATCCTTACCCATAATATTTAACTATTTATTTGGTCTAAAAATTTTTTTCAGCTTATTCTTCTGTTGTTCCCTGATAAATACTATAAATTCTTACTGTACTTCATACTCTTATCCAAGGATGTACAGAAGTATTTCTTGACTCTGTGCCTTAGCTTGTGTTCTTTCTGATATAAGCAGTGTGTTCTTTCACATTTTTTGTCTCTCTTTTTTTTTAAAGAATTTATTTATTTATTTGATAGAGATAGAGACAGCCAGCGAGAGAGGGAACACAAGCAGGGGGAGTGGGAGAGGAAGAAGCAGGCTCACAGCAAAGGAGCCTGACGTGGGGCTCGATCCCATAACGCCGGGATCACGCCCTGAGCTGAAGGCAGACGCTTAACCGCTGTGCCACCCAGGCGCCCCACATTTTTTGGCTCTTGAAATCCTACTCACTATTTTAAAAAAAGATTTTATTTATTTATTTGAGAGAGAGAGAATGATCAAGAGAAGAGCACACATGAGCAGAGGGAGAGGGAGAGGGAGAAGCAGACTTCTCGCTGAGCAGGGAGCCCGATGCTCGGATCCATCCCAGGACCCCAGGATCATGACCTGAGCTGAAGCAGACGCTTAACCGACTGAGCCACCTAGACCCCCCTCCTACCCACTTTTTGATTCAACTTCATCCATAAAACTCTTCTAAGATACTTTTATAGAGGCATTTAATATTATCTTCTCTGTTAGACCTTAGTGGTCTGGACATCATAAATCATACTTTAATTACCTTTGTGTCCTTCCTCGGCTCTTAATACATCAATTAGCTTATAATGAGCACTTAAACTATTTGATAAATGGGTGAATAAATATGATATTATATACTTACTACAGGACAGTTACTAGGTTAGGTGCGGGTGGGGTTGTAAAAGAAGAATGAGATGTGGTCGTTAGTGTTATGTACTCCTCTGTGTTGTTGCAAATGCCTACAAACAAAACAAAAATTATTTTTTCATCCTCTACTACATTAAAATAACATGCCAACTCTGTATCGTTCCCCAAATGCATGCACAGAGTGGAGGAGGGAGAGAGGTGAATTGTGAAACTTTGCAAGGTAACTACTTTAAGAGGAACAATGCTCATTTAGATGTGAGCCCTGGTCTATTTGTTCTGTTTCCTGTGTGGCATGGCAAGACTTCAAAGTATTTGTGTGGTGGGGGACATGGGTTATTTGCAGGCAGTATTTATATAAACTGAATGTCCAGTACTTCAGATAAGAATGCTGAATACAGTCTGAGAAGCAAACCAGAATTATAGGGTACGGTGCGCATAATGTCCAAAGCACAGTTAGGGCTCAAAAAATATTTGCTAGGAAGGAAGAAGGAGGAAAGGAAACAAGCCGAGGCAACTAGCACGTGTCTGAATAAACAGAAGCTACTAAGTAAGAGCAAGACCAGAAAGGGGTCAATAAATGTGAACCAAAATTGGAGACCTAGAAGGCAAATGAGATGTCACTCTTTTAATTATTAGTTTATTAATGATGCTATAGTCACTTAATGCATTTTTCTCCTTGCAGCCAGCACCTCACATATATTAACACATTTATTATTTAGAAGAGTACTTAATTATTACCATTATAATTACTTTATGGATGAAGAAATTAAGGTTTGGACGGAAAAGAAGTTTGCCCAAACTCACACAGCTAACAAAGGGCGAATGTGGTACCCTGTCCTCTATAGAACACGGCTTCTCTAAATTGTTCGGGATGAGAATCTTCCTAGACGACACAGATGCCTATCTTGGCCAGGTCACATCCCCTCAAGTCATTAAAATTTTTTATTTGAGTATAGTCGTTACACAATGTTACACTAGTTTCAGGTGTACAACATAGGGATTCAACTGCTCTGTACATTGTACTGTGCTCCCAGGTGTAGCTACCATCTGTTACCATGCGTTGCTATTAAGTATCATTGACTGTTTCATAGGCTGTGCCTTTTATTCCTGTGGCTTATTCATTCCATAACTGGAAGCCTGCACCTCTCACTCCCCTTCACCCATTTTGCCCATCCTCCCGATACACCTCACCTCTGGCAACCATCAGTTTGTTCTCTGTATTTATGGGTCTCTTTCTGCTTTTTGTTAGTTTGTTTTGTTTTTGTTTTTAGATTCCACATGAATGAAATCATATGGTATTTGTCTTTCTCAGTCTGACTTAATTTCACTTAGCATAATACCCTTCAGGTCTATCCATGTGGTCGCAAGTGGCATGACCTCATTTTTCATGGCTGTGTAATATTCCACGGTAGATATACACACCACACCTTTATCCATTCACCTATCAGTGGACACTTGGGTTGCTTCTATATCTTAGCTATTATAAATAATGTTGAGATAAACATAGGGGTGCATGTATATCTTTCCAGATTCGTGTTTTCGTTTTCTTCCCTCAACTCATCTTTTTCAGCTCAGCTGAGGTGGGCGATAACCGTCCCTGTCCCCATCCCTCCTCAAGCATGTATGCTATGGTTTCTTTCTAGTTTTCTGCCTTAGGGGTCTTTTCTAAAGCCAGAGAGGAATAGTCAACTTCTTATAGGCTCAGCCCAGGGATGCAAGAGAGTAGTCCTTCACCAACACGAAGTGAGAGTTGGTTGAAATATGCACCAGACTTCTGTCCTTCGGGTGGACAATTCTGAGGTGCTTTCTGCAGAGGCTCTGAGAAGTTCCCTGGTGGTATTGAGCTGTAGTTGACTCAGAAGTAAGTAGCTCAATAACCCATCCCTCTGTGTCCCTCATTCCCAATTTTATTCTCACCCTTCCAGATTCCTGCTTCTGAAATCATCTGCACTCAACTCTTTGTCTCACGCCCCGCTTTCAGAGGAACCCAAATCTAGCCACTAGTTAATCAGACCCCAAATCACATCAAGTGGTATGTTAACAGACCACCAGGTATCTGAATCTGTTAAGCCATCAATATAGTTGATTGAGAATTATGTCTTGTACAATAGGGAAGATGTGTTGTTATTATTATTATTATTTTTTATTTTAAGTGGGCTCCACGCTCCAATGTGGAACTTGAACTCATGAGCTCATGACCCTGAGATCAAGACCTGAGTTGAGATCAAGAGTCTGATGCTCAACCAGCTGAGCCACCCAGGAGCTCCTGGAAAGCCGTGTTTTTAAAAAGCCAACTTTTGAAAATTTTATTAATTTAATTTAATTTTTGAAGAGAGGGAGAGAGCACGAGTGGGGTGTTGGGGGGTGGGCAGAGGGAGAGAGCATCTTAAGCAGGCTCCATGCCCAGCGTGCAGCCCAACGGAGGGCTCAGTTGCATGACACTGAGATCGTGACCTGAGCCAAAATCGAGTCGGACGCTTAACCAGACAGAGCCACCCCAGGTGCCCCTAAAAAGCCTACCTTTTGACCTTTCGGTAGTTAAAGTCATGTGGAGCTTTCTCATTTCCTTATCTATGTTCCTGTAATGGGGACGCATGGGATAGATTTCTAGGACATGGTGCTTATTTAAGAAGCAAAGTTAAGAGGCAAAAAGGGCAACCATGTGTGCTGCAGCTTTAAGAAATTGATTTTGGGTTGCAGAGTGGGTCGTTAGTGTTGGTGGACACAAGGGGGCAGCCTCACACCAGGCTCTCAGGGAAGAGTGGTTTTGATCGCTGCTGCTGCTGCTGCTGCTTTTTTCCTCCTTATGTGCACAGTAAGTAAAACTCAACAGTTTTGTGGAAGCAGATTGATTTTTTTTCTTTTTCTTTATGAAGGACTTGAGTGAGGGACCAGGGTTCACTCTGCAGCACATCACAGGAAGTGTGCGTCTTCGTATCTCACCTCTGAGGGCCTTTTGATTGCAGGGAAGAGGCACCAACTCCAAACACGGGGCGTCCAAGGACGCTGAGAGTTGCCTCCCTTCCTTTGTTGTTTTCGAGTACTGTCAAACAGCTGCTGTGTGTGAGAGGAAATGCACAGGGCTCCTCCTGGAAAGGAGCCGGGTGGACTGCTCCTTTGGCAAACGCCTCCCTTTTGCCTGGGTGACCTCAGCCAGTCTGGTGACTTTCAGTAGCATCTCTAAGGACGATGCCTCAATCCTCAACATCTTCCCAGAATCCCAGATTTATATATTTTTGTATCCAGTGATCTAGCTGGTATCCCACGTGAGTGTCTAATAGGCATTTCAAATTTGGCAAAAAAGAACTATTTCTAATTCCCACATTTACTTCTTTCCCATGGCCTATTTTTCTTATGCCAATAATAGCCATCACCACGCATGCAATTGCTCATGTCCCAAACGCACCAATGAGTGCTCCTCTCCTCTCCTCTCCTGTCCTCTCTTGTCTCACCTCTTCCCACATTTAGCCAATTCTTATGCAAGTTCTGTTGAACTTACCTCCGTCTCCACTGATACACCCACTCTCATCCCTTACCTGGTCCCCCGCTGCAAGCTTCTTGTTGGACTCTGGACTGCCCCCTGCCCCCTTAATCTATTCTCTACACGTATACCAGGATGATCTTTTATAAAGGGAATTCAGAGCTTTCCTCTGCTTAAGACCCTCTGGTGGATTCTATCGCACTTGTAACAAAATCCACACACCCTGTCATGCACCTGTATTATCTACCCAGGCCTGTTGCCCCTGTGTCAGCTCGTACCACTCTCCTCCTCCCTCTCTTGGTTCTAGAAACCTTGGTCTTCTCGATGTCCTTAAGCAGCCTTGGGCCTTTGTACCCACTAGTCTCTCCTTTTATCTTCTTCCTTCTGGTCTTCACATGGTTGGCCGTCCGTGCCATTCAGGTCTCAACTGAAATGTCACCTCTCAGGGAGAGCCTCTCTGGTCATTTCAACCATAACAGGCAACCAGTCACTCTCCTGCGGAGTGAAGCATTTTTCTTGCTTATTTATTTGTTGGTTTATTGCTGATCTTCCTCCGCTAGAATACGAGCTTCATGAGGAATACAGTCACGTCTGCTTTATACACAACCGCGTCCTGGGGACCAAACAAGACCCAGCACATGAAAGATGCTCAATAAATATTTGTTGAATAAAGAAACAATGACATGGGCGGAAATACCATATTTGACCCTGTCAAGTGTGGGCTGCAGAGTTCTCTATTTTTATCTTTCTGTTTGATCTTAGGCAAGTCACATTTCTCTCTCTCTTTTTTTTTAAAGATTTTATTTATTTATTTTAGAGAGATAGAGAGAGACAGGGAGCACGAGGAGGGGAAGGGGCAGAGGGAGAGGGAGAAGCAGACACCTCGCTGAGCAGGGAGCCCGACAACAATGGGCTGGATCCCAGGACCCCGGCATCATGACCTGAGTTGAAGGCAGGTGCTTAACCGACTGAGCCACCCAGGCGCCCTGACATATTTCTCCTCTTTGACATCAGTTTCTGCTTCGAGATTAATAATATTCTATGAGGTGTTTATTGTAATCTGAGAGTGTGCTTGTCACTTAGGAGCCCCTGAAGAAGTTTTTGAGCCACTCTGGGTGGAAAACTCTCTTGCTATCTGAAAGTTTCCAGCACCCTTGAAACTGTTGAGAAGCACCAAGACATAATGGTCCCTATCTGTTCATTTTCATGTAAAGAATCACAAGTTGAAGTTGCCAGAGTTTTTGAAGTCTCCTGTGAAGCTGATTGCAGGTCTTGCGAGAAGCCGAGCTTACCCTCTCAAGATTGTGGTTCTCCGAGTGGGGGAGCTGGAGGTCAGGCTGCCTTTCCTCTAGGCCTTTGGTTAATGGTAGCTGGTTTAAAATTCTGGATCTGCTATTTCAGAAACAATTTAATAAGCACAGCATATCCATTGTCTTATTGTACTTTAGGCTTTATCTAAATGAGGCAACAATTACAGACCCAGACTCTTTAGGATGCTGAAGTGCTATTCATAACTAGTCAGGAAAGGTCACCAAATAAATGCTTTGACGTCTGCTAAGAAGAGAGATTAGTGAAAACCTTAACTCTGCGTTTGCCCACATCCCACGATGTGGGAGCGTTTTTATTTCCTTTCAATGCCTTTGTTGCTCTGGGATTCTGATGTGCTTTAATTTCTTGAAAAGCCGTTTCATCAACCCTGTTGACTGCATGCGAAGATTCCCTCCTCCTCCCTCCCCTACATTTGGGTCAGCCTGTACCAAAGGAGAAGGTTATCTGGGCTGTTAAACCTTTGACTCAGTGTCTTTTGAAGAGCGCGTTTTGCATTTTGTTATGTCAGGATTGTAATTAGATCCGTTAATTAAGGGAAGAATGAACTTTTCCCAAACTCTGTACCTCTTTGAATTTTTGATAAGTTTGCTTAGGTTGCTGCTGACCTTTGCTAAGGAGTATGCCACTACTCATTAATTGGCAAATTTTAATGAGGAGAGTTGATGAATATGGTGACCTTGACAATACATAAAACTGGCCACCATCCCAGGCCTCCCACCTTTGGCTGCTTCAGAGTGTGTGGCATTTCTTGACTAGTGACCATTAAACTTGGGACACTCGGCTGACATTCTATCCCATGACTGAACTAGGACCTCCTTATCCAGGCACTGAGCTGAATGACTCCCCATCGACGGTCTCACTTCAGTCTTAGAATAATATCATTATACCTATTTTAGAGAGGGGAAAACTGAGGCATAGAAAGAGTAGTAACTGGCATGGGGTCATGTAAATAGTTAATAATAATGATAATAAGAATTAATATTTAATTGAGTTATAATTATGTGCTAAACCCTCCCTCCCTCGCAAGCTCTTTACATGTGTTGTATCTTGAGTTTCAGAACAGCCTTATGAGATAGGCAGTATTTTGGCTTCCATTTTACAATGGGGTACTAGAGGCAGAAAGAGGTAGAGTAATTTGTCCAAAGTCATACAGGTTTCTAATAGCAGAATAAGGATTTAAACCTAGGAAGCAGAATGCTAGGAATAGGATTTTCAACCATGCTAAGTGGGTGACAGGTCAGAATTCCAGTTAAGTTCTGCTTTATTTTATTGTATTTTATTGTATTTTATTATTTTATTTTATTTTATTATGTTATTTTTTAAGATTTTGTTTATTTATTTGATACATAAAGAGAGTGAGAGAGAGAGAGTGAGAGAAAGAGTACAAGCAGGGGAGCTTCAGGCAGAGGGAGAAGCAGACTCTCCGCTGAGCAAGGAGCCCGACGCGGGGCTTGATCCCAGGATCCTGGGATCATGACCTGAGCCGAAGACATATGCTTAACTCACTGAGCCACCCAGGTATCCAGTCTGCTCCATTTTAAAGTCTATCCTCCCTCCTCTTCGTCCATTTGCCTCATTGATTTAGATATATTAAGGGCATGCACGTGTGTGTGTGTATGTGTGTGTGTGTGTGTGTGTGTGTGTGTTTCTGTGATTGAACCTGGATCGTTTTAACTCTTCTGGAGTTATAACAGCATCTAGAATATTCTCAGGTGATCCCAGGCATTTAGAGTACAAAGAATAAAATTCAGATTCATACTCATACACGCATAAAGATTTCTTTCCTTTTCTTCTTTTCAAATATAGGAGTTTCTCCTGCCCCTCAAAAAACAAAACAAAACAAAACAAAAAACAACCCCCCCCCCAAAACCCAGTGAGCTGTGACACTTCAGAATGTAATTAGTGGTACAATATTTAACAGAGAATTGAATGATGAAAAATTTAGTTAGTGATCAAAGTCTGAGATGTAAATTTCGGCTTTATCTCTGTACTCACCGTGACTCCTTGGATTATAGCGAGTGAGAGAGTGTCTTCTGTTTGGGAGTGTTGTTGAAAAATAGAACAGGCCTGGGGGCAGTCATAAGTAACTCTCCAGTGCTCCTTTTAAAGGTCCTCCAAAATACTACAACTTTTAGCAATTGTGGAATATAATGCTGACATCGTTTTGCCCCTTGCTTAAGCACTTACAGCCCTTCTAATAATCTACAACTGCAGTAACCCTAAAAAATGACTAAATATGCAACAGTTTAAAATACACACCAACATTCACAGATGTGACAAGCATTCCCCATTTTTTTTTCTGCTAAAGATATCCTCTCTAGCAAAAATGTCACTATTTTTAGTATTTCTGTCTCTGAACATTGCCTTAATTGACTTTTTAGAAATTTCTTCAAACTGTTGGTGAAGATAATTTGACATCACTGGGTAGCTGGTTCATTCGGAGAAATGCTGTTCACATTTCAACCTCATCATGTTCTGTTATGTCTGCTTTATAGAGAGACACTGAGACAGAGAGACTGTTGGTGTCTTGCTCCAGGGACTACTTAGCAAATATTTTGTTAAAGTGTACCGGTTATGAATCTCAAACCTGTTATTTGAATATATGCCCTATGATATGCTAGTGTGGTGAAAGGCCATGTTACCCTCAGAATCGCGGACATGGACTTAAACATCTGGAAAACACACCCAGAGGAGGAAAAGTCACACTTTAAGTTAATGCCAGAGACAGATCTGGGACTCAGGTGCCTGAATCTCAGAAAGTAAGATTTCTGCTTAAAAATATCTCCCAAGCTCATGGAAAAGGTTATTATAAGCTGGGATTGCAGGAAGCAGTGAAATCAAAACTCTCTTCTACCAGGCTTGGCCTTGCTCTTTTTTTGGGAGTGAAAGAGCTGGTTCTAAAAGTGAGAAAAGAGTGCTGAGATTGTCAAGGGGAGATCTAAGAAGGTTTGTACATGAGGGCAGTGTCTGCGTGGAACCTTGAAAAGTGGATAGATTTCTATGTCTAGATCTGTGTCTCCTACCCCTTCAAAGACCTTTCCCCCATCTTGCTAAAATGTGAATGAAAAGGAGGTAACATGTCCTCAGGAATCCAGGGTATTAAGACCTTCGTGATGTTCTGTTTTCTTCTGAGCTCCTGCTGCAAAAAGAAGAAAGAAGGGCATTTAATTTTCTGCAAATCCTGAAAAGAGCAAAGGCATAAATGTGTTAGAAATAAAACAAAATAAAAACAAAATCCAGAATATCTGTGAATATCTCATTCTAATTCTGGATACAGCATAAATCAGCAAATTGAATAAATCAACACTCCCAAATAGTAGGCCCTACAGGGTTTACAAGGACTGTTTTCCCAGGGAATTCTCAAGTTTAAATGCCAGAGGGTCATAAAGGCACACTGTTATTACAGTTGGAACACAGCAACCCCGTCTTCCAGGACAAGAACTAAAACTTTTTATGAGTGCTGAATCAAGAGGTAAGAGCCAACTTTTCAAGAACTGAGATGGTGCCTAGTAAAGTTTATTAAAAACAGAAATAAAAATCCTAGTTCTCCCTGTTCATGCTTTCTCCTTTAAATTCTTCTCCAGAGCCATCGTATAAAGCCATGAATCCCTTTTTGACCTAATCAGCATTTCAACTGAATTAATATGGGTGACACACATGACATTGTCTTTTGAAAATACATGTTGTTTCTTGGAACTGAGCCTGGCGTTTGGCAGGGGCCATGCTTTAGTTCAAATTCTCCCAACAGAGGCTCAGACATGCACTTGGGTGACTAGTTTTTTTGAGATGTGACATGAGGAAGCAGGNNNNAGGGACCATGGAAAAAGACATTGGGGACAAGGAAAATCCAACGCAAGTCTAACTTATTGATTTTTAAAGATGGTTCATACTTTTGTTGTCCTATATTAGATATTCTAACCCAAGGCCACTACGATTTTTTTCTATTTCTTTTAGAAGTTTTATAGGTTAATATTTAGGCCTATGGTCCAATTCAAGTTAAATTTTCTATATTTTTAAAATAAACTCAGGAAAAAAGGGAACAAACTACTGATACATGCAACAACATGGTTGAATCTCAGAATCATCTATGTTGAATTATGTAACTCAGACAAAAAAGAGTACCTACTCTATGATCTCATTTCTAGAAGATTCTAGAAAATGCAAACAAATCTATAGTAACAATATAAAATACTAAAATAGCAGTGTTCAGTTTCTGTTTCAGAGGAGGCCAAGTTGCAACTTTCTTTGGTCTTCTGGTATCTAGGTTCATATGACACCAGCTGCCTTTAATATATTGTTCAAGTTCAACCCCAACAAGATCAGAGTTGTGTAGCTAAGGTGCCTCAGAGGGGAAATTGGTGCCACATCTGCCCTAACCACCAAAATGTGTCCAAAAAGAGTTTGGTGGGGACATTGCCAAGGCAATGGGTAATTGCACAGGTCTAAAGATTGCAGACGACCTGACCATTCAAAACAGTCAGTCCCAGACTGAGGTGGTAACTTATGCCTTTGCCCGGAACATCCAAGCTTTCAAGGAACCACCCAGAGACAGAAAAGAATGAGAAAAACATCAGCACAGTGGAAATAACACCGTCAATGAGATGATCATCATCGCCCAAGATGTGGCGATGATCTTTAGCCAGAGAACTTTCTGGAGCCATTAGAGAAGTTGTGGGGACTGCCCAGTCTGTGGGCTGCAAACGTTGATGGCTGCAAACATCATGATGTCATAGATAACATCAGCAGTGCTGCAGGGGAATGCCCAGCTATTAGGAACCACAAAGGAGGGGCGCCTGGGTGGCTCAGTTCATTGGGCCTCCAACTCTTGGTTTCGGCTTATGATCTCAGGGTCGTGGGATTGAGCCCCCTGTGGGGCTCCACGTTCTGCACAGAGTCTGCTTGAGATTCTCTCTTTTCCTCTCCCTCTGCCCTTCCCCCACTCTCTCTTGCAAAAAAAAAAAAAATAAAGAATCACAAAGGAAAATATTTCAATAAAGGATCATTTGAACACCAGTAAAAAAAAAAATCCTCCCCCCAACAAATTCCCCTGCCACCCAAACAAAAGCATGCAAACAAAAAAGATTAGTGATTGACTAGGAACAGACTAGGAGAATGGATTACAAGCAGGCCTAGGAATTGGGCATTATGGAGGTGTTTATTATATTGTGATGATGGTTGCATGACTGTATGCATATCTCAACACTGGTCAAGTTGTACCCCTTAAATATATATGTGCAGTTTATTGTATCAGTTATACCTCATAATACTATAAAAATTAGTTTATTCATTGAATTGAAATAGCTCTTTCTCCGACAGGAGCTTTACAATTTAGCTACCCCAAACAACTTCTAAATCAGAACCAAGTATTAATTTTCCTAAATTATATTTAAATTAGAACCTTTTTTTTTGGTAAAGGCCATTAAATTTTATCAGTCTGCTTTTTCTAGTGTGGTCATTGTCTTTAGATAGGAAAGGAACACAATGAATACATTTTATGGTCTTGTTGCAATGAATTGTTCTTTTTGAAATTGGTGTCTTATCTTTTACATCTGCAAGTAGCTGACGCTGGCAACTTCAGGAATAAATCCTGCACTCAAACATATTGGCACGTAACCCTGCACTACCTGCGGGTGGCAGCTAAAATCCAGATCTTTCCCTTAGAGCAGAAACTGTATTGGGATTGTCAGAAACACATGTCCCCTGAAGTCAGGTGCAGTCTACACCTGTTCAAGAAGAGGGCCAACGTGTGAATACTAGAATTTGACCATCCTAAAGGGAAATAGTCCCATTTTCCGCTTTTCCAAATGAGCCTAATGTTCAGTTAAAAGGAGTGCCAGATCACAGTCTAGCTGGATGATCTTAGGCATGCCACTTGATCTCTTGGGCCTCAATATTCTAGCCTAAAATATTGGTTTATTAGGTTAGATAATTTTTAGTAGTGTTTCCTATAACACGCTTCTTGTAGAATGGTTGTTAGAAGCCATTTTGTGGCTCACCCTTAACCTACCAAATGTAGCTATATTTTTGTTCCAAATGTTAAATATTTAATTAACTCTAAGGTGAAACCCAAATGTAATTCACTAAGCAACCTGGTGTTGAGTCAAATGTAATGGACATGAAATATGCCTTAGTATCCATTGGCTTCATTGTTTCAAGAATTCTGGCTGATGGAATGAATAGCAAAACTATTCTATGTTCAAACAAACTGAATGTGTGTGAGGTAAAAAAAAAAAAAATGCCAGGAGGCTTTCCAATTGCCTTTTGCTAATTGTAGTGTATTGATTTTCTATGCTAGATTAATGTCTACAAGGCTCTTCTATCCAAAACATGAATGGATTTAATTAAAATTTTTATTTGAAAGTATGTATACACGTGAAGTTTGGAGAAGGGCACAAATATATGTGAGTGTGTGAATGCACACACAGAGACATAGGTGGAATGTGGAGAAAAAGACACACATGATGCGATTTTTATATGGTGGGAAATGGCAGAGACCACCATCAAGGAATCTTTTGTATATGGTCATATTTAATTTTTGTCCCTTGTCTACAGGTCTTGAACAATTTAATCTCTCAAAGAATAACACTAAATTTAATAATAACTGTATGTTTTAAATAATAAGGATGTGACTTTCGTATTTTTCTATTATAATTAGAAAAAAAAAACCTCAACAGTTTAGGTATGAATTAAACATATGTTTACACGGGAGTTAATATTAGCAAAAGAAAGGAAGGAAGGAGAGAAGGAATTAAGTATTGTCAAAGTATGTTCTGTGCACCAACCACATCACTGGTGATTTTTATCTATAATAACCAATTTCCAGCAGTTTAGAGGAAAGTGTTGCCTTTCTATTGACATCCTAAAATTCAGTGACTGTGGGCTTAGTGAAGTGGGAAGAACTTCAGCTTTCCACGGAGTATGGCTGTCTTCTAACAATGACTGTTGCACTAGCTTCCAGCACACTTCTTTCTTTTTGACTGCCTTACTTCCCAGAAGGAAGGGCCGTCCTCTTTAAATTTTTCAGAGCAGAGGGCAAACTCCGACCCATGGTTCACATCTGGGCAGCTGCCTGTTATTTTGTATGGACCGTGAGCTAAGAATGGATATTTACATGGTTGAAAAAAAGAAGAATATTTCCTTACACGTGAAAATTCCATTAAATTAGAATTTGGGTACACATAAATAAAGCTGTATTGGAACACAGCCACGCTTATTTGTTTACGTATTTGTGGCTGTGGCTGCTCGTGTGCTAGAATATCAGAGTTAAGTGGTCGCGACGAGACAGCATGGCGCACAAAGCCTAAAACGTTTACTCGCTGGCCCTTTACAGAAAATGTTTGTGGACCTCTGTCTTAATCATAGCAGATATTTTACTGAAGTTTGATCATAAGGAAAGAGAAGTACGACATGCAGTAATTTACAGCAATGACACAGCCCCAGATCATCAGACTGGCTTGCTTTTTTCTAGAACTGTGTCAGTGTGGCCAAACACCAGATGAACTCACCTGGGGTCTTAAGACTGAATGAAAGAGAAATAGTTTGTCCTCTCTCATGGGCCTTTCCTGGGTCTTTTTTATTGCCCCCAAAAGATCTCTTTCCAGGATGGCTGGTATCATTTCCCTTTACGAAAACCCTACTCTCACCTGTGGGGGTGTGATCTGGACCTGGGATCCTCCCAAGGCACTTGTATAATAAACTCCTGTCAGTATAGTCTCCACAGTCTGGCTTATTCAACTTTGTGATCTAGATCAGACTGAGTGCCATTTGATACCACATTTTTTTTTCACTCTCTCTAAAGACATTTCAATAATCTTTAGGTATAGTCATGTTTATGGTTGAATCTAGTCAGTATGTTCATCTGAAAAATGGGTATGGCATCATATATTCACCGCCCACTGAGTTTCTCATAGAAACACTGTCATGTTTAATAACGTGTCCAATGTCATGTGGGGCACAGATGACAGAGCTGGGATATGAACCCAATTTTTTCAACTTCAGGCTTTCTCTTCTCTTAATTCTACCTTAAAGGCTCCTCTCCCTGAGAAAGTTGAGTAAACCTGGGAGTCTCCTTATGAATAAATGTATGATTTCTACTGGGCTTTTGGAAAATTTGCTGAGTTCTAAGATTTCCATATCATGCACAGGACTGGGGACCTTGGAGGGTGCTTACAAGTTCATACTCTGGAACAGAGAGGCCTGGGTTTGAGTCACTTATTGAATGAAGAATGTCTCTTAAGAATTAGTGAGGGTTATCTATTAATGGGAATGATAATGGTACTTATAGGAAAGTTGTAATAGTAAATAAGGGGACACGTGTGAAACATATAACTTAAAAAGTGCTCTATAAGTAGTTGCTATTATTTTTATTCCAAATGGATAAAAATAGAATTCCCATATCCTAATAGCTTAGTTTTTCCAGTGGGAAAAGCCCATTTCTCAAATATTATTTTAGGTTTAATTTTTTTTAAAGCTCAGATATGCACTGTTGAACTCCCCTGGAATTTTGCTGCCTGTTTCTCAAAGCCTTCAAATGCATTTGATGGTTGCATTGGGAAAGGCACATTTGGGGGATATCATTGTGACAACCACTGGTGCTTTTTGACAAGGTATTGTGAGTTGATGATGTTCAGGGAAAAGGTGGCTTCAAAATGCTCTTCATGATCCATTAGGCATGGATCATTAGCATGGCTCAGAAGTACAATGGAACGTTTGTAGGAGTCTGTCCTATCAGCAGCCCACAATGAGCCCATTCTTGACATTATAGACTTCTAAAATCTGAGTTCTAAGAACTGGAGTGATGGTTGACACTTTTCATTTCAAAGAATAGACTGAACATGCTACTGTCTACGAAGACATTAACAGATGTACTATTAGAGTTTTCACACGTTTCCATGTGGGACAGTTATGTTAAAAAAAGCACTACATGCCTTAATGGGCTGTGTAAGAATACTAAGAAGAGAGATACATTTTGTTCATTTCATAATGGACACATTTTCACCGAGCTCTGCCCGGATAACCACATGTATATTCAAGCACATAAGTATCTAACCCGCATAGCACCAACAACACGTGTGGAAATCCCGTAAATGTATCCTCGTCCTATTTTTCAACCATTTCTGTCTAAAGCTCATTTTCATGCACTCCTCTCCTTGTTGAAAAATTTCCCGTGATGAACTCTAGATGGGGTTATCATTCTGTCTCAGGATATATGTGAAGGGAAAAATGTAGGAGAATTTAACTCACTTTTCTTTCTCAAACTTTCCAACGTGGACTAAAATGAGGTCACAAATACTGAATAAGATACGTGAATGTTCACACAGTTAATCTGACAGGAAGTGCTGAGGATGAGGTGGAAAACTCAATGAGGATGTTTAACTAGTAGTTTCAGTCAGTCAGCCAGATTGTTGGTTGTTGTTCTTAAAAATGGAGTTAGCTGTGAAAGCAAACTCTTTGTATCTTGTCTTGTCAAATTGTCAAGAAAGTCCATAAATATGAAGAATTCCTTTGTCTGAATCTTTGTCTCCATTTAGTGGAGACGTGTCTCTTCAATGATAGTTTGTTGGCATTTTTTGAGCACTGCTGCTGTACCTTCTTTCAAATCTCAGTGCTTCACCGGTTCCTAAGAGTTCCAAACTCTTTATGTTCTGTCCTGGATAAGTAGCATTTCCTCTTCGCTTGTGTTGGACTATGAAGTAAAACATATCTGAATGTGGAATACTTCAGTCCCACAGACAAGTTTTCACGACTCCAGTCTTCTTATTTCAGATTCATATTGATGGTGATACAGGGAGCTGGGCCCAGGTAGGGGGGTAAATGCGATGTAAGCATTTCAAATTCAACAGGGCCAAACAAAGACTGCCTCTCTCCCCCTCCCCACTGGCCTACTCTAACAAGTCACCCGTGACAACTTTTTTTTTCATCCCTTACGTCTATCCAATGACAAATTCTGGCATTTCTAGTTCCAAAATATTTCTCTACCTCACTATCACCATCCTAGTTAAAGCCTCATTTCATGCCTCCTCCACTTCAATGGCCTGTTCTTCTCAATTGTGCTATTTCTCCCTTCTGTATCATTTTCCGCACAGCAGCTGGATAGAGCATTTTAATGGGCAGTTTTGATCATGTCGCCACACTCCTGAAAAGCCTCCAAGGGCTTCTTCATACCATTAAAACAAAATCCCGGATCTTTAACACGATTCAGAAGACCCCACAAGGTCTGGCCTCTGTCTCTTTCTACAGAGTCATTCCCTGCCCTGTCACCTTGCTCACATGTCCTACACACACTGGCCTTCTCCAGTCTGTTGAACGTGTCAGGTTTCTCTACTCTTCCTTCATTGCCTTTTGAGACTCTATGTTTCAGAATCAGAGAGGCCTTCTCTGGCTTCTCTACACCAAACTACACTCCTAGGTAGAGGGTCCCCTTGTTTACTCTCTCGTGACACATTATTTTTCTGCATTGTATCTTTCCTCCATTGTTATGCATTTCTGAGAGTAGTATTGGATGTCTTCTTCCTACCAGCTTGGGCTCCTGGAGGAAGACTTCACTCTGTTTCCTTCTCTACCGTATCCCCAGTGCTTGATAAGAGTTTGGCAAATGTAGGATCTCAAATTAATAATGAATACATGAATTTTCAGACACTTAAACACAAAATAGATTAATGTTTCACTTTGATTAATTCAAGCAAATTGTACCAAATTATACAATCAGAGGCGCTCACTGTTTTCGGCCTCTAATAAACCTTTTAGAAAAATCAGATGCTATCACCATCATCACCATCACCATGACCTCAGTGTATTTCTCCCATCAAATGACCAAGGTGGGATATGAAGCAGGGTTGTCAGGTGAAAGATAGGATACTCAGTTAACTTTGAATTTCAGAGAAACAACAGGTAATTTTTCAGTGTGCCTTTGTCCCATGCAATATTTTGGGCCTAGTTATACTGAAACATTTTTTGTTATTTATCTGAAATTCACTTTTAAACAACCCTCCTGCATTTTTTTTTTACAGTGCTATACTATATTTATTGAAAAAAATCCACATTTAAGTGGATTCATGCAGTTCAAACTTGTGTTGCTTAAGGGTTAATTGTATATTATTTTCAGGTGCACGATATAATTATTCAATGTTTGTGTATATTGTGAAGTGATCACTATAATAACTCTAGTTAACATCTGTCACCACACATCACATAGTTACAAATTTGTTTTTCTTGTGATGGGAACTTTTAATATCTATTCACTTAGCACCTCTCAAATATGCAATGCAGTATTATTAACTGTAGTCACCATGCTGTACCTTACATCCGCAGGACTTATTTATTTTATAACTGGAAGTTTGTACATTTTGACCACCCTCACTCATTGTACCCTCCCTTCACTCTACAACCACCAATCTGTTCTCTGTGCCTATGAGCTTGGTTGTTTTTTATTTTTGTTTTTATTTTACTGATTCTACATGTAAGTGAGATCATACAGTAGTTGTCTTTCTCTGACTTATTTCACTTAGCATAATGCCATCAAGGTCCATTCCCTTGTCACAGATGGCAAGATTTCATTCCTTTTTGTGGCTGAATAGTACTCTGTTGTATAGATAAACCACATTTTTTAAACCATTCATCCACTGGTGGGCATTTAGTTTGCTTCCATGTCTTGACTTGGCTATTGTAAATAATGCTGCAGTGAACATGGGGTTGCATATATCTGATTGAGTTAGTGTTTTCATTTCTTTGGGTAAATACCCAGAAGTGGAATTGCTGGATCATATAGTTGTTTCATTTTGCATTTTTTGAGGAACCTTCATGCTGTTTTCCAATTTGCCTTCCTGCCAGCAAAAGCATCCTGCTTTCTTATTGGCTAAATCTGGCAGCTGTACTCCAGGGAAAGTGTCATTTGAATTTTTCAGATTTCACAATTCAGTGAAGTTTATAGACCTACCAAAAGGAAAAGCACAGAAGATAATGAAATCTTGAAAGTCTTTGTGATGGGAATATTAACCAAATTTTAAATTCATTGCTGTTGTGTGAGAGGGTTAGGACAATGGCTTAAATGAAATGACAGTGCTTTGTTGATTGCTATAGGGACAATTAAAGGGGCTTGGAAATGGACACATTGATCATTATTTTTTTATTATACAAATCTCTTCATTAAGAGTCCATTCTAAGTGACAGAATCAGCCATGGTAGTGCTTATGTTATCACTGGGCTTACTGGAACGAAGATTCATTCCAAATAACTAAAAACATGTGACTGTGTACCATGTCACATAAAAGCATGTGTTTGTACCATTTAAAAAATTTAGGTATTCATGTTCTTTTTTTTAAACCTGTAAACTTGCCATTGAAGGATAAATTAATAATTTTCCATAAAGTTAACTAAATGGTAAAAATCATATTTCCTCCTTATTTCTCTTTGCTAAGTCATACTTAGCACTGATTTTTTATTTTATTTTATTTTTTATTTATTTTTATTTTATTTATTTATTTATTTATTTATTTATTTA
>NW_024424341.1:15545359-15576351 GCF_017311325.1 Ursus maritimus
TTTTATTTATTTATTTATTTATTTATTTATTTAAAAATTTTATTTATTTATTTGACAGAGAGACAGCCAGCGAGAGAGGGAACACAGTAGGGGAGTGGGAGAGGAAGAAGCAGGCTCCAAGTGGAGGAGCCTGATGCGGGGCTCGATCCCAGAATGCCAGGATCACGCCCTGAGCCGAAGGCAGACGCTTAACGACTGAGCCACCCAGGCGCCCCTATTTTTTATTTTTTAAAGATCTGTTTATTTGAGAGAGAGAGAGCATGTGCACATGCACGAGGGGGTGGCAGGGCAAAGGGAGAGAATCTTCAAGCGGGCTCCCCAGTGAGTGCTGAGCCCAATGTGAGGCTCAATCTCACGACCCAGGAAATCATGACCTGAGCCGAAACCAAGAGTCAGGTGCTTAACCAACTAAACCACCCAGGCACACCACTTAACACTGAGTTTCTTCAAGACTATATATATATATTTTAAGACTTTTACCCCAAAATATATCTGGATATTCCCTGGGACCTTACAATGTTTACTTAGAATATAATGTCTTCGTATAATTTGCTATTTATTGCAATACAAATGATACACTCACTTAAAAATTTAATTTATTAGAATATCTAACATTGATCTTAAAGATTAAGTAGGCTGATACTGTGATAGCCATGTTTAAAGAAAGAGGGGTCTGGCTATAAATATAAACACTTCGAAACCATACTTGGTGTAGTCAAGGGGCAGCTGTGTATAATAGAGTAAATGGGCATGTCACAGAATTTAGAGTCAGAAAGAATAGACTGGTAAGTTCTAGGACTTCATTTTATGGATTGGAAATATCTGCACAGAAAGGTTGAGTGACATGTGTGGGCACACAGCACTCAGGAGTAGACCCAGCTTCTTTGCAGTGTGCTCTCTGTAGGACAATTTACTTGTCACGCTTTTAGTTGTGGAATATTTTGCATCAGTCTAAGTTCGAAACTACCTGTTGTAGGTGTGTCCTAGAGTCCTTTTTATGCTGTCAGTTCTGTGTATGTGTCTGTTCTTATTAAATATAAACTTATGCAACAATTGGTTTCATAATACCACTTAAGAAGATCCATGATGATTACTTTTATGGGAAAGAAACTCGAGCCAAATAAAATCACTCTGAGGTGCTGGATCAATCTCGTGATGAAAGTGTCATTATCCTTGTTTTCTTGATGAAGAAGCTGGGGATCAGAGAGGTTAACTTTTTTATTTTTGAAAAATTAATTAATTATTTTTTAAAGTAGGCTCCACATCCAGTGTGAGGCTTGAACTCACGACCCTGAGATCAAGAGTTTCATGTTCTACCAACGGAGCCAGCCAAGTGCCCCCAGAGAGGTTAACTTAATTGTTTAAGGCACATAGCTTGTAGTAGCAGGGTTTGGATTGAAAGCCAGGTGATCAGGTGCCTGGGTGCCTCAGTCTCTTATGGAGCTGACTCTTGGTTTCAGTTCAGGTCACGATCTCAGAGTCGTGAGATCAAGCCCTGCATCAGGTTCTGTGCTCAGCTCGGAGGCTGCTTGGAATTCTCTCTCCCTCTTCCTCTGCCCTTCCTGCTCGTGCTCTTGCTCTCTAAAAATAAATAAATAAATACCCCCCCCAAAAGAAAACTAGGTTATTTAAATGATTACATCTATCTATTTTTGTCTTCAAGTTTTCCACACCTCTTTTTCTTCCTTTTAGCTTACGACTTCCCTTTTTATTTCACTGAAACAAAATGAAGCAATCTTTAGAAAATTGTTCCAGCTTCCCCAAGACAAATCTGCCAAACGCTGGCACCTTCCACTGGTCTCCCTTTCACAGAGGAGGAAATGTCTAGCTCTTACCTAATTTCCCCTCCTCATACACCTTGTTAAACCAGATCTCATACCTGTAATCTGCTTAAGAATTTCAAGCCTGCATTCATCCCTTTCTCTTCTGAATCATCAGTTTTCCTCTTTTTGCTAGATTTTTCTCATCGGCATAAACACATGGCCTAATGTATCTCCTCTTTAAAAAGTCCTGCTCCAGACACCATCAGTTTTGTGCATTTTTCTTTACAGTTAGCTGTTGTCTGTTTACTTAGTCTTCACTATACAGCCTTTCTTCAGTTCACTGTTGCTCCCTCCAGACCCTGAAACCATACTTGTTGCGGTCACTGGTGCCCTTAGCTTGCTGATTGCGCTTACTTCTCAAAACTCATCTCATTTGGTGTTTCAGAAGCTTTGAAATGGTTAATTATTTCTACCTTGTTGAAACATCCCCCCCATAATTTGAAGACCCCCCTTGCTCCTGTTTTTTTCCTCCTACATTATACATTGCTTCTTTTAACGTTCCCTTCTGCTCATCCTCCTCTTTCTTACCCTCTATGTTGGATCAGACAAGGGCTCAGAGCTCATACAACTTTTCTTCTCTTCTTTAGCCTAGATGATGTCATTCAATTCCAAGGCTTTAATTCCCACCTGTAATGCCAGCTCCTAGTTGTACACGCCTCAGCCTTCCTGACTTCCAGGATGTGGCTATCAACGTGATATCTTGTCTCCCTTTGCACAGGAAAGACACTGCGAGCCCACATTAAAGTGCCCGAAGGATTCTCACCTTTACTTTTGATCATCTTGTGTTGCTGTCCTCACTCTTCTTTTCTCTGGTTAGAAAGAGGTCCCTTTTTAGGACTCAAAGTCCGCTGACTCTTTTGGCTGAGACGCAGAGTGTATTTTACATACAAATATCTCTCCCCAAAGAGCCCCTTATGGGTTACATTGGAATGCCACTACCAGTGCCAAGACTTCAAACAATTTTATTAAGATTTGAATTAAGAGTAGGAAATGAAAGCTGCTCATTGCAAATTGGCTTCTCTGCCTTCCCAGGAGTCAATTTCTACTTTCAAACAGTTAGGAAAATCACGAGTATTACTTTTTCGGTTATTAAATGTGTGAGTGACACTAGAATTTCAGGTTGTGTTTTACTGAGGTTTGTGATTTAAAGCCTCAGATACAATATGATATGGATGCTTGTTCAAAGTGGGTAAAATACTGGAAGAATTATTTATCCCCTGGGAAAAGTAGATCAAATCAATTAGTATATATCAAAACACAATATGGCCAGGTTTTTGTGGATCATCTACAAGATTGATACAGGTGCCTCATCCCCTTTTATTATGCGGTAAATTTTTACACGTTGTTTGGATTTGTTCTTTTCAAACATTAGTGGCGATACCTTCAGGGGTTTAATATATTGGTGGTTTACATGGGTGCTAAAATTCAAGTGTTGAACAGGACACATGGTCCTGGAGTGTCTATTTTAATGGACAATTATGAAGGGAAAATTTTTTTTTATATTAACACAGGCATGATCATACTATTAAGCATACCCTTTACTGATACACAGTGTTTCAAGGACGTTTCACATTTGGGATGAACTACTGAAGACTTTCCCGAGAGCTCCCACCCCCAGGGTGATGAGTTTATAATTTCCTGGAGGTAGAACTGCATTGGTGAGGGATTTGAACAGCACATACACTTCTGGGAGCCACATGCATCCTATCATGTTTCTTACCAGTAGGCTCCAAGCTTCCCCCAAATTAGGGATTATATCTTACTTTATTTTGTAGCTTAGTGGGCAGCACAGTACTTGGCATATAGATGGAACGTCAGTAAAACTTGACTAGAACTGAACCAGATCGAATGTAGTGTTTCCAAAAATAATTTCTAAGGCAATACCAGAATATGTACAAATATAGCAAGGTTGTATTGTTCCCAGGAAAAATGGGTTCCCTGTTGCACACATGGGGCAGTGGTTCATTGACCCTAAGAGATGAAATTCAGGAATTACTGGCTTTGACAAGGGGTGACAAGGCAGCTCTGTGGGTTACTGTCAGAGGATCATTAGAGCATTGCTAGAAACTTCAGATACAGTGATTTCAGATGTGCATTTCCAGACCTGTAGATGATGGGCTAATTGCACATAAATGGGGAATTGGCATTAGTCATAAAGTAGACAAGGAAGTCATGGTATATTTGCCTTACACAGCAATGAAAGTGAATAAGCTTCTGCTACATAGAACTCTATAGATGAATCTTACAGATTTACAGATCACTCTCTGTCATTCCATTTGTATAAAGTTTCAAAAGAAAAAGGGATAAAAGGGATAAAACTAATATATGATGTTAGAAGTCAGCATAATAGAATAGTTACCCTTGGCAGGGTAACCTGAACAGAACACAAGGGGACTTTAGGAGCTGTGGCAAAGCTGTGTTTCTTTGGGTGCTGGTTAGGCAGAAATCTTTCCTTTGTGAGAATGCATCAATTTGTATAATGATGATTTGTGCACTTTTCTGTGTATGTATGTTACGTGCCAATAAAAACTTAAATACCTAAAATAAATTGCACCTATGAGTTAGAGAACACCTGGGATTGCTAGAATCCATCCAGAAATACAGACAGCATCATAGGGGACACTGACTTGGAGAAGCACAAGGATCTGGGGATAAATGGCTGGGATTATTTCAGCTCACTTATACCAAGACTCCTGAGTTTTATCCTTTTTCATCAAGCTCTAAGGACACTGGATATCAGGCCAATAATAAGAGTTGGGCTGTTAGAGGGACACATTAATGAGGAGGCTTTAAAAGTAATTTGGAATTTCTAACCGAGAAAGCAGCAGTGCAGATTTATAATTTTTACTGATTCTTCCAGTGTATTCAGCAGGAAGAGACACAAGACTGGAGTTGGCTTTGGGACTCCTTCCTTTGCGGCACTCAGTTTTAAGGGGTAGTAGGAATTGCTGCGAGCTCTTGTTGAGAAATTGTTTTGATAATCATATGAAAGCCTGATAATAATTGGAAGGAGTTCAAAATTATTTATACTGGGTCTTTGTTCCAGATTCTGCCCAAGTTACTCCAGGTGGAAGATGAATGCTGATCCTTTTATTCCTCTTATTTCTAGCCAAATGAGTTGGAATCAATTCTTCTTCTTACATGCTAGGTGGCATTACGAGGGGTGAGAAATGTACGTTTCCCATTCTTTAGCATGAAATCAAAGTAATATATGATTTGTGATATCAGGATGGGTCCAATTAGTAACATCATGGAGGATTAGACAAAGGTCACCCTTCCTACTCGTGTGTGTGTGTGTGTGTGTGCGCGCACACGTGCCCTGCATGCATGAGCTCATTTGTGGTGTGTGTAATGTGGCTTACTATGGAGATGCCAGAAATTGCATTTAAGAGATAATAAGTTTCATCTCATAAAAGCTTTTGAAAATGAAAAAAAATTAAAATTGTGGTACGCTTTACATGTCAAAGTTTCCATCTTAACCATTTTTAAGTGTATAGTTCAGTAATGTTAAGTCTACTCACAGTGTTGTGCAGGCGATCTTCAGAACTTGTTCATTGGGTGACCTTGCAACTCTGTACTGGTTAAGCCACAACCCCCCCAGCCTCTGGCAGCCGCCATTCTACTTTCTGTTTTTATGAGTTTGACTACTCTAGATACCTATGTAAGTGGAGCCATACGTTAAAACTTTGTCTTGACTTTTCACTCTGAGCCTGGTTTATACCGAGACTATGACCTAAAATAACTTTACTGATCACATAATGTTGAGTTTAGAAAGTTGACTGGACCACCCTGTATCTTAAGATTATCAGATGCCCCATAATGACTATGCCTTGTTGTACTATTAACATCTCCTTGGTCCTTGGCTGATTCCATTGTGGTAGGAAAAGGAGGAACAGGGCAACCAGAGGCTCCAGCCCAACTAGAGGGTTTGATGGCATCACCTGAAATCCATGCTCCCTTCCCCCCCAGTGAAAGAAGAAGGTAGAGGCAGTGGTCCCAAAGTATTGAATGCATATGATGTGCTGAGTGCTTTTTCATATAAATCATCTGATTTTAATCCTTGCAGCAATATTATGAAATTGGTTATTATTGCACCTGTTTTATAAGTGAGGAAAATGGAACTAAGAGAGTCGACTGATTTACCCAGAATCCCAAAGTTAATCAATGACAAAGATGGTATTTGACCTTCGTTCTTTCCTACCCTTCTTTACTTTCTGTCATGCAGAGGCAGCTGTAGTAATATATCCATGACACATATTATCCTTATATTAGGAATAATCGAACTGAGTTGAAGTTATGCCAAGTAGTTTTTCCAAAATTATACATTTAGCAAGTGGTGAAATAGGAGTTGAAATCAGGAGATTATCAGAAATAAGTTGCCAGCTCTTCCCAGATTCAGGGCTATCTTTACGCGAAGGTTTGCAAAATACTGGAAGTTAAAAAAGACACCCAGTAAGTGGGAAGTCTGCACGTTCAAAAATAATACAGGCATTGTGACATCTGGCAATGCTTTCTTCATGGGAATGAAGGTCAGGGTGGTCATATTATGGGAGACCTTGATTGACCCACTAAGGATTTGTTCTTAATTTGGTAGGCAGTTGGGGGCTTTTGAAGAACCTTGATTGAAGGTGATCAGAGCTGTGCTTTTAGAAAAATCAATGCATACATTAGAAGGTGAAGCAACTGAAGGTAAGCACTCTCAACACTACTAAAATTGGAATGACTTTATTGCCTCTCTGCATTCCCTTGACCTTTTTCTGATATCAGTGGGGAAACCTACTGTTATTTAACATTTAATACAAAGCGTTATTTCTTTTCCCCCAAAGGTATTTGAATGGTGAGGCTAAGATCTCAGACTTCTGCATATATACCAATGAGGGCATTTTAATACTAAGTCAGTAAGTCAGAACAGTTGGTGTTTTAGTGATGAAGACTGAAATGTAAAATCCTACATGCTGTTTCTCAGGTGACTTTTAAAGGGATGGAAACGATGACTATGTTGCAATGAAGTGATATGTATGTATGCATATATTACATATGGATATATGTATTTATTATATACATAGATGTATACATATTGTTATATGTAGAGTTATATATTTAGAATTCTGCTCTGTGGGCTATTTTCCATGTCTCATACTTCCCTCATATTCTTCTCAATAACACTAGAGGTCACCCAGACCCTGTCTTTAATTCAGTTTTGTCATTCTTCATCTTCATTTAAGTTACATCTGAGTTCTTGTTGTGGACTTGCCATTTCTCTTTATGAATTATACAGCCTTGCCTCTCTCAACCTGCTAATGTTAGTTTGTAACAGTCCCCATTACGCTGATAGTTTAATTGACAAATTAACTTGTGTTCGTTTGCCAGATACTGGCACAAATGAGATTTTTCTTCATCTCCTCGATGGTTTTTGTCAGCAATAGAGAGGCAGGTTGATTGGATGCAGAATGGCTCTAATTTCAGGAAAATCAATGTGATAGCCATAGTGTTCAGACTGCATTTATTTAAATATTGCATGCTCAGTCATATAAAATAGGCTCTAGCTTTTGTTGTTAGTCGACTTTTAACATTTTTTTTATTACTCTGTAGGCATACACTCAAAACAGTTTATTCTTTATTTTAATTATGTTGTTCATTCAGTTAACAATCTTTTTTTAAACACGTTAACTATATGCTAGAAACTGTCGGGCATTGAGAACATGGAGGTGAACAATACTGAAAATGGCCCAATAGACTTCTTATTCATGTTCTCCTAAACTCTTAAATGTTGTGATGTTGGGAATGGGTTTACTTAAGTTCTGAAGTATAAATTTAGTAAACTCTACGGAAAAGAGGATCGTTCATCTCCTTCCATTTCTTATAATTTTTTCTTTTTTTTTTTAAGTTTTATTTATTTCAGTAATCTCTATACCCAGTGTGGAGCTTGAGCTCACAACCACAAGATCAAGAGTCATATGCCCTTCCTACTGAGCCAGCCAGGTGACCCTATAATTTTCTTTTCTTCTCCTAACTCCTTCCAGCAGGTACTAGTAGGCCCCTGCTCTTGGGTTTCCATGTAGCTGGCACCTAAATGCCATCTAAGGGTAAATGAGTTTTCCAGCTACCTTAACCTGTTGTGGTCTCTGAGATTTTGGCCACCAAAGGACTTGCTGAAACAGAATGTTTTCGTGTAATTTTCACCAAGTGCTTGACTGATAAAGTTTTATTATGAACACAAGACTATTTTCTGAATGTGATTAAAAAAAGAAGCAACCTTTGCTTTTCCTTTAGTTTCCGCCATGAAAAATTCCTTGGGAATGTGAAGACCACAACATGGTCCAGAGTAGCGATTCTCAAATTATAGTATGAATCACCTTGTAGGCTTTTTAAAAATATCCATTTCTGGGTCCCCTTCTCAGATTTTCTGAGTCAGTAGGTCTGGAGTGAGAACTGAGAATGTACATTTTAACAGTCTCCAATGTAAAGCTTAAGCTGTTGGTCCTGGGACCCCTCTTTTTGAACCACTGGTCTAGAAGATAGAAAACCATATTTGGAGTTGGGAAGCTCAGCTTCTAGTTTTAGTTTTGCTAGTTATGTGAAAATGGACAAGTGATCCAACCTTATGTGACATTAAATATTTCATACAGATTTGCTTATAACTCCATTATGGATTTCAGAATAATTACAGCCTATCATTTATGAGAATTGTTTTCTTACATCTCTCCTCCTCACTTCTCCCATCTCTCCTGGGTCCAGTCTATCTAACTATTTGGAGTTCCCTGATTTTCCATAATTCCTCGCTTTGTATATATTGTATTCTGGGATCCTCTTTTCCCGCTGATTAACTTGTTAATTTATATTCATTTTTCATATACCAGTTTAACAGTCATAGTTGTGAAGCTTTACCTCATCTGCTCCCACCTCCAATGCCCCTTAATAGAGCTGGTTATTCCTTTTAAGGTCTTCTTATATTACCTTGAAAATAATACATATCATATCAATATAGGCTCTTACTGCTTCACTGGATAGCTGCTTCCCTCAATGGAAATAGTCTTATTCATCTTTGTGTCTCTTTTACCTGGTGCAATTCTAGTAAAAAGCTGGCATTCCATAAGTGTTTAGTGCATGATTAAACCTATATATGTATCTGGTTTCCCTTCTATATTGTAAGATCCCCTAGATGAATATCTTGATCATTTTTGCTTTTTGGAGAAAATAATTTTTTTTAAAGATTTTATTTATTTATTCGACAGAGATAGAGATAGCCAGTGAGAGAGGGAACACAAGCAGGGGGAGTGGGAGAGGAAGAAGCAGGCTCATAGTGGAGGAGCCTGATGTGGGGCTCGATCCCATAACGCCGGGATCACGCCCTGAGCCGAAGGCAGACGCCCAACCGCTGTGCCACCCAGGAGCCCCTGGAGAAAATAATTTCTTTATACATTATTGTTCAATTTTAATGAAGGTTAAATTGCATAAAAAAATGAAAGCTTAGTATGAGAACACCTTATATATCTTTTAGTTAAAGTGTCTCCAGATTCTAAGTGCAAAACTGACTTTGTATTTTTTCATTGTGCAGTTATTATGATTGGATATAATTTTAATAATAATTAACATTTAGAAGTGCTTTTGTGCCAAGGACTTTGCTGAACACATTTCAGGGAATTTTGCAATTTTCATAACCTTTCTACAATGTTTTATTGCTATCTGTATTTTATAGAACAAAATGGTGAGGTTTGACTAAGCAAGGTCACATAATTAGTGATGAACCTGGGATTTATACTCATTAAATTATTACATTAAAAACACTTTTGAGAGGGGGAAAAACATTTAACCGATGAATTTGAGTTATCAAACGTGTGTCGACATTTAATATAATATTCAGAAAAGTCAATGAAAGTAGGATACAGTAAATGTCCTTATCCTAGAAATAAGATGGAAACAAGTTGTCCAGAGTTGTACTAAGATGGAATGACTTTGTTGGGCTCTGATAATATATCATAGCTTTGTGGCAGGAAAAGCAGGCATACATGTTATATGTCATTGGTCCTATGGCAGAACTCATGCTAAGCTGGAAAGCCACCATAATTCTTGCTCTGTTGCAAAGGAGCCAAAAACTCAGGCTAAAAGGAGACAGTTACTGCTGAATGAGTTGAGTCTTCCATGCTCATTATGTTCCTAGGACCCCAGTCCTTCAAGGCCAAGCGTTACAAAAAGAGTAGGTTTTGTGCATGGGCTGGTGAAAGCACTTGCTTACTTTGTCTCAGTGCCTGGCACAGTTCTGTGTAGTAATTGTTTTGTTCCAGTCCTATTCTATCTGCAGGCTTCTTACATGGTCAGTTTAATTTGGGGACTACATTCTAATAAATGAAATCTAGACTGCAGTTGTCATTGATGACATTGGCATTAGTGACATTATTGTCACTAGTGACTTGAAGACTGCTTTTAACCTAGGAATTATAATTATGATGTCTTACTCTGGATCTAACCACACCTCCTCCTTCTATTTAAGGCTGACCCTGAGACAAAGACTTGATACAGGGATTTCATTTTGGAGGTGATCACAGAAAACAGAAGTGTGGGAAAGTGGAGAGACAGAGAGACGAAAAGGAAGAAAAGCAATCAAGTATGCGTTAATGAGGTGATCACTGCTTAAAATTATCCCACTGGAAGACAAGGAAGTTGAGACATTTATCCATAGACTTTCATCCTTCATGGGATGAGGATTGTATTGGGGGCATAAACTCCTCCACATTTCTGGGTTGCGCCTGCATGTGGCTAAGTTACTTTCCTCAGCTTGAGAGACAGCAGTGTAGAGAGAGGTACAATAGGACACTGGCAAAGATGCATGGAACTGTCCATCACACCAGTGCTGAAATTAGGTGGACTTGGGGGGAAATGGTACAGTTCACCACAAGCGGCTGCTGGAGATGACAAAAAAGTTAACCTAAGAACAGTGACCCAAATGATGAAAAAAAATCGCATATGCTCTGCTAATTCTTTTATATGTGTATATATATGCTTTTTGGGTATGTTTTGAGAGATTACAACCATGTTAAGTTGGTATTCAGTTTAAGGTTGGTATTAGTGCCAACCTCTCTTCATTAAAAAATTGGTAAAATGCCAGTTTTCTGGCACATTTTGAAAATACCAAAAAAAGAGAACCAAAACCTTCATTTTTAAGCTCATTAATGAGTGAATTTTACTAGAAGCTCACGTTATTGGATGGGAATAGGTGAGTATAAGACTAGAATGACATGCTTTTAATATAGTAGCATCCTGACTTTTTGATTTAAAAGTCATCTCATTTTTCATTGTAGAAAAATTTAAAAACCTAAATCAGAATATAAAGAAGGAAACTGTATCAACCATAACCTTCCATTGAGAAATAATCATTGATACTGTATTGATACAATTCTTCACAGTCAAAAATTCTTATTATTGATGGGAGTAGGTGATTTTTTTTTCTTTTTGCTAATAAGTACCAGTTCGTTATTAGAGTGGTAGGTAAGGAAACTAATATGTATTGAATGCTTTTTTCTTGCTGGACATCGAGCTGAACATTTTACACACCTTCCCTAATCCATTAGCCCCTGCACTGTTTGTTTTTAGGAGGCCACCATCCCAGCCCCAGAGGTCAGTCTACGTGTGTTGGGTACTGTCTAGAGCCTGTCTCTAGTCATTGAGAGAATGCTTTGTCTTCCAACGGCCCCAAGTGAGCAAGTCAGGGAGGTTAAGGGCGGCCTGGGAAATGCTGAGAAGTGTTTTTTTTCTAATGGAAATGAGAATGGCATACAGAGAGGCAGGAGAGAAATGTATTAGAGCAAAGCAGTGGAAAAGAAATTTCCTTAAATTTATTTTCCTCCCAGCACTATGTTACGCCTGTTTTTAGGTCGGCTTGTTCAAATGACTAGGCAGATTTTCCCAATTAAACCATCATTTACAACCCGGCTCATCCCAAACGTGTAAATAAGCTTCCTTCGGGTTTGTCTGACAGGCATTGCTTTGCATCATCATTCGTGTTTTGACAACATTGCTAGAGATGAAAACAATTCTGCCATACTCCCAACTCCTTCAAGATGCCTTTTTTGTCCTTTTATCTTTGATTCATTGGTGTAAATAAATAAAACCTACCCTACAGTGTCTTGCTTCTCCTCTTCCCCTTTCCTTTCCAATTCAGTATTTTAATTTGAAAATGGTTATTTTTAGCCCCGTTCTCAACTGTGCCTATCCTCTGTCCTCACCATGCTGCTGATTGCTGATAACACAGCTGGCTTCGGGGGTGGCTGGCGCAATCTGCAAACATTACAGATAAGATTGATTGAAAAGTGGGCTGCAGCTGATAGAGACCCCTCTGAGGCCTAGGGAGAGGCGCTTCCTAAAGGGCTTGTGTTTTAGGGTGAAGTTTTTCAACCATACTTCCATGGGGTGGGAGAAAAGTCAAATATTACAAACGTTCCCTTCTTGGGCAATCTTGAGACTCAGGGGTGGGCTAGGCAGTCATGATTTCAGAATATTGGGGACCAGAAGGGTCAGAGAAAGGGCTATTTTTGAAACTATGTAGGATAAAAGAGTCAGGGAGGTATGCCACTTTGGTGGCGGTCTGAAATGAGGCTTTCAGTGAAAATAGAAGCATGGGTCCCAATCTGATAAACTGTGGGACATAGGTGTCCTAGAAGATGTGTGTTGATTGGCTTGAAGGTTTTTTTCCTTTAAAAATATATTATTGTTGTTGTTATTTACTTATATAGTCAATATTTAGTTATAAAGTCAATATTCAATTACATATCCAATATGAAATTAAATATATATTCAATTACATATTACATGTTTGAATATATATGTAAACACTGTGTGCGAAGAACTGCTGTAAGCTGTTCACACATACCAAGTAAATTACCTTTTAAAGCAACCCTGTGAATTTGGTTCCAATATTATTCCTATTTTACAGATGAGGAAACTGAGGCACAGAGAGGTTAAATAACTTGTGTCATGTCATATACATTATTCATGATATTAAAATAGATTTTTATATACAAAACTAAAAATATATCTGACTGTTCTTAAATGTTTGGACCTTCTGGTGAATATTAGGTCTACAGTCCTTAGGGCAGCAAATACGCCCATTCGATGGGACATGCATGCTATAGTTATTGGAGCTTTTGCATATCCCTGTTCTCTGTAACTTGCTGACTTTTAAAACTTCTGTTATTTTCCTTACTCCTGTAAGTAATTGAGAAAATAGCATCTGGGATAGCTCCATAGTGTTGTTTGTGTTTTTGGTTTTGTTTTTTTTTTTACCCCAGAGAGAGAGAGAGAAAGCACACAGAGGAGTGGGGAGGGGCAGAGGGAGAGGGAGAGAGAGAATCTCAAGCAGGCTCCATGCCCAGTGCAGAGCCTGAGGTGGAGCTTGATCTCATGACCCTGAGATCATGACCTGAATCAAAATCAAGAGTCCGATGCTCAACTGACTGAGCCACCCAGGTGCCCCTAGCTCCATAGTTTTCAAATCAGGGAGCTAGGGTTTCGCAAAGGAAGGGGTTGGCAGATGGCAATGGGGAAGGGAGGAAGTCCTGAGAAACTCCTTAGAGTCCGCTGGTACCCACTTGGGTAGTGATTACAGTCACTCCTCTTTTTAGCCATGTGTAGTTGATGACTAAAACTGAGCTAACAACGCAGGACACAGCTCCAGGTTGAACACCGAACGGAACTTTAAGTCTAGTGGAGGACAGGGGCGCCTGGGTGGCTCAGTTATTAAGCGTCTGCCTTTGGCTCAGGGTGTGATCCCAGCGTTCTGGGATCGAGCCCCACATCAGGCTTCTCCGCTAGGAGCCTGCTTCTTCCTCTCCCACTCCCCCTGCTTGTGTTCCCTCTCTCTCTGGCTGTCTCTCTCTGTCAAATAAATAAATAAAATACTTAAAAAAAAAAAAGTGTAGTGGAGGACAGCGCTGGTAACCAGTGACCATACATTGTAAAGAAGGAGGGAACCCAGAAAATGGTAATGTCTGAGAAGGTGACTTTTGTTCTAAGAGCACGAGTGGAAGCTAACCAGGCAGGCACGGGACATTGCTTATGGTTGTGAAGATGATGCCCCGGAAACATTGCTTCCCTGAGAGAGCGTTAGGAATAGAGAAGAGCTGTCGCAAATGCTGGAGAGAGCAGTGCAGGCTGAGGGAATGAACGGAGATCGAGTGTTGGGTGTGAGGGGCTTGTGGCATGTTAGGTGGGACACCCTCCAGCTTTGTCTGCTAGTTGAGACTTTGGTTTCCGAGTCTCAGTTTTCTTCAATGTAAATGTGGGGATGGGATGGAGTGCTGATCTCATAGTTTTGCGGCAGGACAGTTGTGATAATTCAGGTGATGGGCTTCACAAGGGACATGACACATTGTAAGTGCTCATCAACATGGCTATTATGTCATATTAAGGTTTTGTTCTGTAATTATTGTGGTTAATAATAACGTTGAAGTTCATACTATTTTCCTTATTGTGTTACAAACTCCAATTGGTGCATGGCAAGAGAAAACTTATTGTTTCCGTAAGTGTACTTCATGAAGATCCAAACAGCAGAGCCACGGAGGAAGTAATGTGCAATGAAGTGACCCTGAAACAGTGGGGTATTGGGAAAGAGGGCCTAAAAAGCAAAAGCAGAGTACACAGAACAACAGGAAAATCCACTTTAAAACGCTTGGACAAATTTTTTTCCTGCTGTTAAAATGTAGCAAAATATTTCTCCATACCCATGACCTTTGTAATTGATTGGGGAGCTAAACAGAATTCGGGCTCAAATGTGTGATTGATGGTTTCTTTCTCATATCCAAAGTAAAGCTAGAATCTGAAGTTCAAATCCTAATTATAATCCTTTTTATAACACTTATGACTCAGAAACAACTTACTTCTTTGTACAAATAGGCCAGCTCGGCATCGGTGGAGGAAACAAAGTAAGAACCTCCTGTTAGAACAGCCCCACTGTCCCGTCCATAATTGTCTGGATCTGTCACATTTTGCCTCATTAACATCTGATTTCATTGCTCTCACAAAAGATTGAGAACAAATGTCCTTCTCCCTGTTATCTGTTCTCTGACCCTCACTTTCTATCGGTTCTTCCCTCCAAGAGACATAAGAGGGCGATGAGCTAAAATGAAACAAGCCAAGCCTTATATCCCTAAAATTTGGTTCAGAAGCTTTTCATTTTTGCTTTCCCTCTGAAACTATTGAAAGTTACAGGGCCGATGTTCACCTATGGATGCTAAGGGGAAATTTCTGCTTTTTCCTCTTCCCTTCTCAGCCTTTGTTAGTTCTTCTACCAATAACAGCTCCTGGAGGCTCTTTCAGGACGTACATGTTCTCTCAGCCTGTTAGTGGACCCACCCTCAGCTCAGGGGCTGAGCGAGTGACCAGCCCTGCTAATTGGTTCATCAGATCTCCGGGCTACTTTGTTTTCTTCAGGGATGGGGACCTACCCCAGACAATTCAATCAGAGCGAATATTTGGGTGCTTACTGGGGAGATTGGAAGGAGGTTTTCTCCTCTGTGCTGGTCTAATCCAGAGGCAAGACCAGAACTTCCAGAGGCCATATGGAGAGATCCTGTTTGAGCGCGAAACACACACAGAGGAAAGCAGAGCCAATACCTGGAAAGAGAAGACAGAGAGGATGGGGCGTCTAAGGCCAACACTATGACTAGCCTTTTTAGTTATATGATTTAACAATTTTCCTATTTTGCTTAAGCCAGGTTGAGTTGAATCTTCATTAATTTGCTACTCTGGGCATAATGACTAGTAAATGTATGTTCACAGCCATCTGGGCCCCAGGCAAAGCAAAGCCTTCAAATTGGTTTGTTAATTCATAAGGAGGAAGACAAAGAAAGGGAGGCATGAAGTAGGTGGCCTAGAAATACAGAGAGACACAGAAACATTCCAGTAGACTGACTGTGCTAACTTGGCGTTGGTTCTGAGCCATTGGGTGTAACAAATGGCACGTGTGAATTTAAAGGGATGAAGTAAAAGGTTGCAGATATTGGCTGTGACACTTTGTGACTGGAAAGCCCTGGTGTGACAACTGAAGTCACACTTCCTGGGGGCGTGTGCAAGATTATCAGCTTCTAATTCCGAGCCCATCAAGTTGTGTATCTTATTCTTCATTTCTTGGATTCTTATATGTTGTCAATAGAGGCAGTGGTAATTTGTGGGTGCGAGTTTTTAATATTTACTTATGGCTGGGAAATACAAGCATGTGGGTCTGTCTTTGGCTTGAGGGAGAAGGAGCAGGAAGACTGGTAGAAGATGAACTTAGCACTTAATACATGGCCGCCACTCAGGAGGGCTGTGATTTTAGGTGGCTTTGCGTACCACCCTATGAAACTCCCATTCAGAATGATGTTGTGAATGGTCAGGCAGGTTCTAGGTAGTGCAGAGTTCTGTAGACAATGGTAAGGAGCTTGGAAGAAGCCACATCCACATGCTGTCATATATTTGAAGACAAGACTTAACGCCCACCTCTGCCTCTTTCCCTTCCCAAGCTAAATAATATCAGTTACTCCAAATAATCATCATATGAAGTTATTTCCCAAAGTCCTTGAATGCAGGAATTAGTCTTTTGGAAAGATGCTTTCCCAGATCCGAGCATGGTTCCTGGCCCATATTTGATACTCAGTACATTTTGGGCGTTGGGATTAATTCATTTATCCTATCACTTTGTTTGTATGTCTTTCTGCTTGCTCTGATTCTCCTTCTGCAAGACACTGTTTTAAATTTCAAACTCCACTCAGTTCTTCTTTGTCTCTCTCCACTTCTCACATAACGAGAGGGAGAGAGAGAGAGAGAGAGACGGAGTTAGTTAGCTCATTCTGTTTTTTTATGAAAAGAGGAGCTCAGTCATGGTGGCCAGAGCCAATTGATTCCTAATTAAATGAAGCATAGAATTGAGCTGGGATGCATTTGTTCTGATTCAAAAGCCATCTTTCCTTCCTGCCCGACGATTGTGTCTCTTTCAGTGTCAGCACAATGTGGGCAGGGAGGAACTCTCTCTGCTCTGTTCCACTGCACACAGGGATAAAGGGAGATGTAAGCGCAGAATGCTCTGTGATGAAGCAGGAGCCACTTGTTAGAGCGAGGGGAGAATCGACAATAATAGGAGACTGCCCAAATGGGAAGGATGGGATCACAGGCCATCGTTCTTTTAGCAGCAGAAACTTTTCACTCCCCAAGAAGCAGGAAAGGAGCCAGCAGAGGTGATTAAGCCAGCGATCAGGATGAAGAGCAGTCTGAGATACAGTCAATGTCAGAAACGGCTCGGCAGGCTCGCCGAGCTGGGGCTACACCTGTGGCTCTGTGAACCAGCCCAGACAGTTCATCACCTGGAATCTGCCAAGAACCGGGACTGTCATTTACCTGTGGCCGTGGACACTGATCATCAGATACCCTGCCTAGACCCACTCGCTCATTCATGCATTCCACAAATGTGTATGGAGCTCCATCGGCACGCCAGGCCGCCTGCTAGACGGTGGGGGTCTGTAGGTGATTAAGACAGTGTCTTTCACGGGAGGAGCTCCTAATTTGATGGAGGAACATGATAAACGATGTCAGAGTAAACTCTCCAGAGCTGCTATTTTCATGTTGTGGGGACCCAGGCAAGCACTTATTAGTGATTGTATCATGTAACAACACTAGGTGATAAATTCTGTTTTTCTTTCTGCTTTTTAGTTAGAAAACAGTGTGATCCATACTTCCCAGAAATCAGTGGAAAGTTGGGGTTTGAATCCATGTGGTTAAGAAGGAAGCACAAAGTACTTTAAGGACAAAGGAGTGATTGGCTCATCTTTTCTGGAAGCGTTCAGAAAAATGTTATCAAATATGTACTTTCTGATTTAGTTTTTTAAATGTAATTAAGAATTCACCTGACATGGGGCACCTGGGTGGCTCTGATGGTTGAGCATCTGCCTTTGGCTCGGGTCGTGATCTCAGAATCCTGGGATCCAGCCCTGCATTGGGCTCCCTGCTCAGTGGGAGCCTGCTTCTCCCCCTCCCTCTGCTCCCTTACTCCTGCTCTCTCGCTCAGTCTCTCTTCCTATCTCAAAAAAAAAAAAAAGAGTTCACCTGACAGGCAAAGATTGACAGGAGGTTGTTTAAGCATTCGTAATATATGAGTGACAATGGCTATAAGAAGTATTTCTGGATTTTTTTGTGAGTCCCAGTTAACTAACAGTTTTCATTGAATGGGCTATTTTGATAATTTGATTTAGATTTAGTTTTTTTGGCTTTAAGCAATATAATTTTGGCTTCAGGTTGATAGTCTCATTTTATTGAATTCTTTAATTGAAATATAATTGACATATAACATTATATTAGTTTCAGGTGTGCAACATAACGATTTGATATTTATATATATTGCAAAATCATCACCACAATAAGTCTACTTAACATTCATCATCACATGTAGTTACAATTTTTTCTTGTGATTAGAACTTTTAAGATCTACTCTCTTAGCAACTTTCAAATAATACAATACAGTATTACTAATTATAGTTGCCATGCTGTACATTATACCTCAATGGCTTGTTTATTTTATGACTAGAAGTTTGGACTTTTTGATCCCCTTCGCCCATTTCATCCATTCAGGATGTATTTGTTAAGGGAAACGGAATCGACTCCCAGAATCAAGCATAGGCTTTAGAGCAAGAGCAGAAAAGCCATAATGGAAGTTGAGCCATACTGATTGTTACAAGCAGCATTAAGGCGTGAGTACCCAGCCTTTGTTATCCATCTGATATGGGGCACGTGGATGCTTCCATCTGACTTAAAAAGGTTGGGTTTCAGAAGACAGAAATGATGTATGATCCTTTAATTTCTCCAGTCATATGTTCATGATGTCGCCTTAGTGTTGATTCCCTCATTTCCAGCCAAATGGTCTCCAGGCTCCATTCCCGCTCTCCTCAAATCAATAGCTGCACCAGTAACCAGATTTAAAAATTCTAAAAAAAACCCCAGTTTTATTCATGTCGTTCCTTTGCTTAAAAATCCTGTAGTCCTCAGGATAAAACCCAAACCATGAGCAACCCATAAAAGCCTCCTGTTTGACTCTTCAGTTTTAGTTGTTTTGTAACCTAGAGCCTCCCCTCCTCTCCACCCCCAATGCTGTGCCCCAGCATTTTCGCATATCTTGGGATATTACTGCTCTCCCATACTCTCCACACTCTCTCATCTAGTCAACTCCTCTTTTCTTATGGGTTTCATATTGAACATCCTTTTTTTAGGAAGGCTTCTCTGACCCCCTTGAAGACTGGGTGCCTTCTCTGTGCTCCCATAGCACCTGTTCTATTAATTTCCACCTGGTTTTGGACATGACTTTGTGTGTGATCAGTGTTTTTGATCATTTCATACAAAGGCCTTCAGTAAATATTTGGTGAATGAATGAATGAATGGATGGATGCATGACAAGATGAGAACTTCATTGGAAATGTTATGGAAAATTTTGATCAGATTTCTGGAATACAGTTTTGGTAGTATGTTTTATATGATAATATGTTTGGTTTGAGTTGTGTCAGGGTATAGCTCTAAAAAGTATACTTTTCAGTCATCTTCCCCAACAGCACTGTTGGGGGAAGAGATTCTTTACTATCACGGCAAGTTAAAATGCTAATTTCTTTTAATATCCCCATTTAAATTTTCTATTTTGAAATAATTTCAAAATTACAGAAAAGTTTTAAGAAGAATACAAAGAATTCCTAATATCTTTAACCCAAGTATTCCAAGTGTTAATGTTTTGTCACATTTATTTTATAGTTCTATGTAACTGTTATTTTTCCCTCTGTAACATTTGGAAATAATCACTCTCTCTCTGTTTTAAAAGATTTTATTTATTTATTGGTCAGAGAGAGAGAGAGAGAGAGTGCATACAAGCAGGGGGAGTGGCAGGCAGAGGTAGAAGTAGCCTCCCTGCTGAGCAAGGAGCCAGATGTGGGAGTGGGTCTCAGGACCCTGGGGTCATGACCTCATCGGAAGGCAGATCCTTGACGGATTGAGCCACCCAGACATCCCAATCACTATGTCTTTAACCCTAAGTACTTTATTGTATATATTTTGAAAATAAAGATACTCTCTTACATAAGCATAGTATGGTGATCAAAAATCAGGAAACTAATATTGATACAGTACTATAATCTGTAGATAGTATTCAAGTGGGAGTTATAAGAAATGTCCAATATTTAAAAAAATATCATTGGTTTTTGTCCTGTGTCCTCATGCTTATTCAAGTGGGACATCTTTGAGTCATTCAGGAACTTGCCAGTATTTACAATCAAGAGGCAAGGAAGGAGGGATTAGGATTTTTCTGTTAGGACACAAGGGATTGAGGCAAGATTAGGTCAGATGTTTTTCTGGAAATAGGTAGAAAAGGATAGATGGATATGAAGGGAGAGAGAGAAGCCAAAAACATGAATAAAGGAGGACTTCAGAGGTCCATATGAGGATAGGACATTTATTTCCCTCTGTCCAGCTTCTGAAGTCCTCATTCCCTGGAATGTGAGAAAGATGCCACATGCTGTGCTGGGCTCTCTTTGGTGAACGAGCTCGTGCGCCTTTCTAGCAATTGTGGTTTAGGTTACATGAGCACAGACATGCACACACCTCTAGCTGACCTTTAAAAGATTATCCTCCTTTAGAAACTAATCAAGGCTTTGCTTTCTCCTGACATCAGTTTGCCTTTCCAGATAATTCTGCCTTCCATACTTCTTTGTATGTTAGTCCTCACGCCTCCAATAGATGCCTCCGAAACATGAATTAATGTATCAGTCCTTCTAAACACACACTGACACTCTTTTCACCGTTTGCATATATAAAAAGAAAAGAGTTGAAAACACCTAATGAATTGAATCTGTTTCTTCCCACCAGTGTTTAGGAATGGCTGAAATTTAGCTAACCAGGGACACTGAGTCAGGGGCGGCTGGGACCTAGTTGTTCCTCAGTTCTCATTTTCCATCACAGTGATCATGCCATCTGCCTTTTATCATTTATGCTTCTCAGACACTCCACCGCAGACCACGCTGGGTATAGGAAGCAGGCGGCACGGTCTGGCTGGACTCAGACATCCCTGGGAGTTGTACCTACCTGTCTCTCACCATATAAATTGAAGCTTCTTTTCTTGGCATGACCAGCCCTGGACCTGGAATATGAGAACAGCACATGGAGAAATATGGGGGAAAGAGAGCCAAATTTGTCTTTGTCCAGAGAGGAATCGTTTATCTACCCATTCTGCAGTTACTCACAGTTCTCAGCTCTGCGGTTTTGATCTGTGTAGGAACAGAATTCACTTAGCTATAATCTATATCTAAAGGTAAATGTAACTTCTCAAAAATTGTGAGGATTTGGGGGCACCTGGGTGGCTTAGTTAAGTGTCTGACCCTAGATTTTTGGCTCAGGTCATGATCTCAGGGTTATGAGATTGAGCCCTGATCGGGCTCTGTGCTGAGTGAGGAGCCTGTTTGGAATTCTCTGTCTCCCTCTGCCTCTCCCCCTCCTCCACGCTCTCTCCCTCTCTCTCAAATAAATAAATAAATAAATATTTAAAAAAAAAACAACAACTATGAGGGTTTCGCAGCCAAAGTAGTCACTGAGTCAGAATCAGTATGCTGGTGCTTGATAAAACTATTCTCTGACTTAATGATTACATCTCTCGTTTAGTGGATAGTATTGCTTGACACTAATTAAGTCAGATAATTTTTTTAGCTTGAAAAGAATCTTAAAGATGGCCTCCTCCAATCTCTTCTTGATTTCATGTGAATATGCCTCAGTTTACTCACTTATGCCCCTTCTTTCCCTCAGGGGTTGCCAAGTTTCACACGGCAGAGAGAATGTGGCCCTTGACCCTGAACTTGTGGAGGAATTTCATATTCAGTGGAAGGTGTCCACTTTATCCTGCATATAGGAATGATTATTTTCAATGACCTGCAAAATAGATTCTAAATACAAGTTGTCCTTCTGTGAGTCAGGTGGGGAGTATGGGCAAAGACAGAGAACGGACGTGGATTGGGAAGTGAACCCAGAGCTGTCCTCTCGAGTAGTTCTCTACTTAGTTTGACTGGGGGGTCATTGCTTAAATGACCTAGACATGCTGACATTCCTCTTTGTTCTGGGACTAAGACCACAAGGAGAGTTTTTATTGTAACTCTTCTCTTCTGGTAATAATGAAAATGAAATATTAAGAGCTCTTCATTACAGGCCTTAGGGAAATACGCAAATATGTTACAACTTTCTAAAATATGTCTGATTAAATATCTCATTTCTCCACTTCCATAATCGGGAGATAATAGACCAACTGATTGTGCTAAATGGATTTCAGCAAGCCTCACTGTCTTGTTCCATCAGGAGGGAATACTTATTTCTCCATTGTGTCATCTTTGTCTACAAAGGATAACTCATTCCTACTATTCAGAGTAAATTTCTTAAAAAAAAAAAAAAAAGAAAGACCCAATAATCAAACCCTATTTCTGATATATATGAATATTTGCATATATATGTATGTCTAGATATAGATACACATATTGATCCCTAATGTTGAAAGTGTTTTGTTTTGTTTTTTTCTGGTTTGGGAGATTAAGACATCTTTTTGCATCCTTCATAATGCTTTTCCTTTTTTTGTTTGTGTTTCTTTGGATAAAATTTTATAGTAATCATGTGCATTTTTATGAACAGAAATAAGTAGACATTATAAAAAATTTAGTGCTAATTTCTAAATTACTAACATAATGTGGTTTGTTTTAAACTCCCACATGCCTCCTCTGCCAAATACTTTGGTAGGACAGCTCAGTTAAATTAGACAAATAATAAGGATGGAGCATTCACTGTATACCACATGCTGTGCTGAGATCTGGATCTATAAGGATGAACAAGTTATGGATGCTTAGTGTCAAGTAGCAAGACTTTTACTTTTGTGTGCTTGTATGTCTTGTTTCATGCGGTAAGAGTAAAGATATAGATGAGGCTTTTTGGAGATGGAGAAGTTATCTTTATTTGGAACAAGCAGGGAAGATCTTTCCGTACAGCCTGGATGGAGTTTTGAAGCATCACCACCCAGAGTTTTGAAGTTTACCATCCAGTAATAATGAAGGTTGTCATTCCAGATAGTGGGAACAGCATGTGCAAAGGAAGGGAAATTCTTTTTTTTTAAAATTTAAATTCAATTAATTAACATATGGTGTATTATTAGTTTCAGAGGTAGAGTTCAGTGATTCATCAGTCTTATATAATACCCAGTGCTCATTACATCATGTGCTGTCCTTAATGTCCGTCACCCGGTAACACCACCCTCCAGCAACCCTCAGTTTGTTTCCTATGATTAACAGTCTCTTAAAGATATTTATTTATTTATTTGCTTATTTATTTATTTATTTATTCATTCATTCATTCATTCATTCATTCATTCATTCGAGACAGAGAGAGAGAGAGAGAGGCAGAGGCAGAGGGAGAAGGCTCTCTGGGGAGCAGGGAGCCCGATGTGGGACTCCATCCCAAGACCTTGGGATCATGACCTGAGCTGAAGGCAGATGCTTAACCAACTGAGCCACTCAGGTGCCCTGATTAAGAGTTTCTTATGGTTTGTCTCCCTCTCTGATTTTATCTTGTTTTATTTTTCCCTCCCTTCCCTTATGATCCTCTGTTTTGTTTCTTAAATTCCACATATGGGTGAGATCATATGATAATTGTCTTTCTCTGATTTACTTATTTTGCTTAGCATATTACCCTTTAGTTCCATCCACATTATTGCAAATGGCAAGGTTTCATTATTTTGATGGCTGAGTAGTATTCCATTGTGTGTGTGTGTGTGTGTGTGTGTGCACATCTTCTTTTTTTTTATAATAATATTTTTTTATTATATTATCCCCCTTCTGATTACCCCCCTTTCTTTATCCCTTTCTTCTCCTACCGATCTTCCTAGTTCCTATGTTCCATAGATGAGTGAAACCATATGATAATTGTCTTTCTCTGCTTGACTTATTTCACTTAGCATTATCTCCTCCAGTGCCGTCCATGTTGCAGCAAATGTTGAGAAATCGTTCTTTTTGATGGCTGAGTAATATTCCATTGTATATATGGACCACATCTTCTTAATCCAGTCATCTGTTGAAGGGCATTTTGTCTCCTTCCACGATTTAGCTATTGTGGACAATGCTGCTATGAACATTGGGGTGCATATGGCCCTTCTCTTCACTACGTCTGTATCTTTGGGGTAAATACCGAGTAGTGCAATCTCTGGATCATCTGTTGATGGGCATTTGGACTCTTTCCATAGTTTGGCTTTTGTGGATATTGCTGCTATAAACATTGGGGTGCAGGTGCCCCTTTGGATCACTGCATGTGTATCTTTGGGGTAAATGCCTTGTAGTGCAATTGCTGGGTCATAGGGTAGCTCTATTTTCAACTTTTTGAGGAATCTCCATACTGTTTTCCACAGTTGCTGCAACCAGTTTGCCTTCCCACCAATAGTATAAGAGGGTTCCTGCAGAGGAAGGGAGATTCTTAAAACATTGCATCAAATGTAAGGGCAAATAGAAGTACTTTTGGAGTGCTGGAGTATAAAGGAATGGGATAGCCTGAGGGTGAAAAGGTCACTATGGCTCACACCATGTAAATCCATGAAGACCAGTCAAGGAGCTTGACTTTTATCTTACAAGAAATATGGAACCAATGAAGGGGAGCAAGAAAAAAAGATGACTAGTCACTCCCAAGACCTTAGTTTCACTCCTGTCCAGAGCTTTGCTGTTTAGCCATAGGAACACGGGCGATCGTACGGCAGAGGATGTCTGTCAGCATTCATTAAGACCAATGCTTAATCTCAACTGACAACATCAATGTCAAAACCAGAGCCTGGAGCTGGCAGTATTTCAGCAGAGGAGTCTTTGGAGCTTCCACGAACTGGTTCAATAAACAATCTTGCTGTGAAACACAGAGCTTGGTATTTAGAAGGGTTTTAGCTGGCACATCCATAAAGTCGCAGTGTCCTGTCCACTGACTAATTCCACTGTGAAATGTTGAAATACAGCTCTTAGCTCCAAGAAAGCATGTAGGCTTCTATTTGCATGCAAATCGCTGCCATTCATGTGTGAACTACAGCAGGTAACTGGCTCTGCCAGATGGAATAATTTGGGGTAGGGCCATCCTCCTTGCTAAAGGCTGCAGGTATCCACACATGCTAGCTTATTCCTCTTTTCTACATCACCCCCTGGGGAATAATCATTTTAATAATGGGCATCAAGGAAAGGAAACTCCATTCCACCCTGTCATCATCTAGTAAACAAAATAGTACTAATTAGTACAATACTAAGCTAATGTAATATTTGATGCAATTAGTAAATTGAGTCATAGATATGGAGAGGAGTAACAGGGGACATAGTAAATGGATAGATCAAGAAAACTCCCTGGGATTTTGAAAGGGTACAGAGTGTATGTATTTTTCAAAGGAAAACCATTGTTGTCTCACCCCCTTTAGTGATTAGGGGTATGTGTCTCTGGAATCAGAATGCTTGGGTTTTCATCACAGCTCCACCTCTTACTAACCAGGAGACTGAATATAAGTGACTTTAGCTTGCTAAGGGTCACCTTTCTCATCCATAAAGTGAAGAGAGTAGTAGACGCTTGGATTTAATCCCCCATGATCCTATTAGGTAGGTCTGATTGAAGTAGTTGAGCAAATTGCCTGATACATAGTAAAGCTTCCCAATAATACCTATAATATCATACTATAAATAAAATCGCCATAAAAGCTTGTTGAATTAAATTTATTTATCCATGTGGTAGCTAATGGTGCATTGTGAACACTGTTTCACAGATCCGATTTCTCCAATAAACTAGGACGCTCCTAAGGACAGAAACCATGTCTTTTCTCCTTATTGTCAGCAGTTTGCTCAACAGCCTAACACTTAGCAGGTGTTCAACAAATAGCTGTGAATGTGCAGATTTTTTTTTCTTTTAACATTTAGTAGTATTTGTTATTTATTTTTCTTTCTCCTCCTCCTTCATATTTCCCTCTTCTCCACCACCACCGCCATCCCCACCACCCCCACTCCCACCACCACCTTCATCATCATCATCCCAGTTTCATCATCATCATCACCATCATCATCGTCATCTTTTATCTTCTCTATTTCCAATGACAAAGAAATACAATGTGTCCCAGCATGAATCCTGCAGATGGCATGGAAAGCAGTATTGCAGATACTCAGGTGTCCTTTAGGGATAACCATTGCCTTGTGGATCTTTGATATTTTTCATTTGAATCTCCAGACCTACTTAACCCTTCCCAGGCCCTATTGTATGGTGCACTTTTGGGGACTTCATTAATTAGTTTGCTGATCTTCTAGCTTCCTATTGAATTAAGCCAATGAGAACTCAAGAGGGTGGGGCAGAGGGAGGGCAGATTTCTCTCTATTGGGTTTAGCTGTTGCCTGTGTTTTCTTTATGGCCACAGCTTCTGCCAGGCAACTTTCTCTTCTAGTAGGTTCTGGTATTTACTTCCTTTTCTTGCCCTTCTAGGCCTTGCTGGCTTCTTGCAATCCTGCCCACTTTTGTGCAAATAGTTCTTTTATTAATTTCTTCCCCAAGTTGCTCTCCTTGAGTATGCCATCTGTTGCCTGCCAGGACTCTGACTGATAAAGGCTTCTAGAGAATATCAGTTTGAACAGGTTGTTACCAAGTCTGCATGATCTGCAGCTTCCACTTACAAAGTGGCAGAATCTTGGCTGTCTCTCCCCACCCCCAATACCACTTCCTGCCTTTATAGGGGTCACTAAATATAGAGAAGGGGAGGGACTCACATGCAATCAAACTGATTGATTTTCAAAGAACCATTCTTCCTTGGGTCCGGCTGTTATTGCCCCTTGTATGCCATCTGTCTTCAGATCTCTGATATGCTGTAGTTGCCTATACACTGCTTAGACCACCCACAAGGCGGTGGCATCCCCTCTCCCCCCCAACCCTCTCCTCCTTTGCCCCTTATGTTGATGAGTCATTTATACTTTCTTACGTGTTACCTGGGAAGCCCTCTACCTTTTGTTATCTAATCTCCATTACTCACTCCTCTCTTTGATAGATTAGAAATCACTATCTTATTTTTGTGTGCAGCTATTTCTTAGAGGAGAAAAAACCTGGGACCCCTTTGGACACAGTGCTTTCCTTTCTGCCGCCTGGGTTCCTCCTTCCCGGGTGCATCCTGCAGCTAGGGCAGAGGGGGTTCAGGTACGATGGCACACAACCTGGCACCACCCTTCCCTCTAATGCCTGCTCTGGGGATCAAGCCAGAGCCTTTCCTTTTAATTTCTGGTTATTTTCTCTCTTGCTGCCCTCACTGCCTTCTGACTACTCTGGAGCTTCTTCTAGTCCAGCATATGTCTTACATTCCTGTTTACTGACTGACACGGAAAGACTTGATTTGCTTTCCCATGAGGCTTCTGGGCTCAGGCCTAAGGAAAAACTGTGCCTAGCTGTCTCCCAGGAGTCCCTGAAAATCTGGAATCACTAAGTAGTGGTTAAGACAGATTTTTGTGGCCAAGGCAGCTCGTCCTCGTTTCCTAAAAGAGTTGTTTCCAAGCAAGGTATGCCATCACTAAGTTAGACCTTTGAAATTCATAACATCTCACATTTGTTGCTTTGAGATGTTTTTACCTTCATCTCATTTGATCCTTAAGTAGGGGCAAAGAAGAACTTTTACACTTGGAGTGATGCATTGTGGTGCATAATTAGACTTCCCCGTCTGAAATTCTGGGTTCAATGCTTTTTTTTCTCTACTCCAAACTGTCTACCAGTTGGGATTCAAAAAATTCTAGGACTATTTAAAAGTTCACTTTTTTTTTCCTTTTTACTATGGGGACAAGGAGGACTTGCTGAATTAATGTATTGCAAACAGCTCTTTCACCATCTATTGGATAAGAGAGATACTTAACTAAGTACTTAATTTTTTTAAAAGATTTTATTTATTTACTTGTCAGAGAGACAGAGAGCGAGCGAGCACCAAGCTGGGGGAGCGGCAGACAGAGGGAGAAGCAGGCTCCCCGCTGAGCAAGGAGCCTGATGTGGGACTCAATCCCAAGACGCTGGGATCATGACCTGAGCCGAAGGCAGATGCTTAACCGACTGAGTCACCCAGGAGTCCACTTAATCAAGTACTTAAAACAACATATACTTGTTATTTATAAAGAAATACATAAAAATGAATCTCAGACTTTTGTTCAAACCTTTTATGAAGGAAACACGGCTTGAGAATTTCAAAATTATTCCCAGTGATTTCTATAACTTCAGCTTGAAAAAACGCTCACTTAAGAAAACTAGAATGCTATCCTGTGAAAATGTATTTGATGACTCATTTCTGTAAGAGGAACTTCCACTGTAAAACTATGAATTTTATTTTTATATTATCAGCAAAATGAAAACTTAAAATTGAAACAGAACTCTTAAGTGCAGTGTGGGGTCCTGAATATTAATTCTTATGTCACAGCTTGAGAAATGTCGTCGTAAATAAACTGTAATGATACAAGTACAATTCACCCCATTCGAGGAGTCAGAAAGAAGGTGATGTTGAATGTGAATCTTTTGAGGAAGGAGAGAGAACGAAGGGGATAAATACGTCGGGATGAGGGAACTGTGATCACTGATCACAGTGGCAGTTTCCTGAGAGCATAAGATATGTCTTGAGAGCAAGAACTTATCTGCGTGCCCATATTTTGGGGCATGACATGTGCTAGGAAGCGTGGGCAGTGCAGTATGGCTGGACTGTGATGTGTGTTATGGGAGAAATAACCAAAAGAGAGGTTGAAATAATAGATTAGTTATGAAGGAGCTTGAACGTATATGAAGGAGTTAGGACGAGTATAGGTCAATACTTTTCAATCTCTCAGTAAAATTTTTACTGAAAAAGACTTATTCAGAAGACGAGTATGTAACAAAGAAGAGGAGGCTCACCTCTGGTGGAGGCCAGGGAGATGACCAGGAGCCCTGTCTGCTTTTCCTATTCTACCAGTTGCCTTTTATTTAAAGGTCCTTGAGGGCACACCTGCAAACTCACTAGGCTTTCAACGAGCACAGTCTGAAAACCAGCTCTAGTTAATGGGCAATCACCAGATCTGTGTAAGAGAAAGGTCATCACTAGCTCTATGGAGAGAGAAGGAAGGCCATATTTTTAGTAATGGCAGGGAAAGGTGATGAGAACCCACAGTAAAGCTAGGGGGATGAAAGTAAAGAAGACAGATGCAGCGTCAGGCCAAAGGTGGAGTCGGCATGATGTTGTGACTCCTTAAATATAGGGTGTGAGGGAAGTGGGAGTACCAAGATTGTCTGGGCTTTTCCAGTCATCTTAGATTGATTAGGAAATTCCGGGCAACACTAGGAAAGAACCTGAGAGAACTACATTCCCCTTGTTCCAGAGCATGGGGCCACCATGCTGGAAATGTGAGGGTGGTCCTCAAGGAAGAAGAAAGGCACTTGGAAAGAGAAAGGGAATGATGAATGAGCATCTGGAATAGAGTAAGTCCCATTATACTGTTAACCAAATATAAACCACCCAAATAAGTGCTCTAAAATCCTGATGGTTTGAAAAGGGTGTGGAGGACCCTCCATCATACTGTGGACTTGCGTTGGGTGTGCTGTGATTGGGGCAAAGTTCGAGACATGAAAGAGATCAATTTAGAATGAATAACCAAAAAAAGATATGAATTCCCAAGACTGATATGCAGATTTTGGAATTTTCCAAGGCTCATATGGACCAACTGGAAGGGATTTAGGAAGTGAATATCTACCAGACATAAAGGCATTTACTAAAGGAACAAAAAATATCTCACATCACCATCATCCACTGTCCTGAACATGCCACACATACACATGTTGCTTGTGCTTGACAGCATAGGCGCCTTGCTTGTAAACCACTCCTTTAGAATGTCCCAGTAGCCCATCCCCTGAACCAACTGGTATTTCCCTCATCTAATACATCAGCAAAATCTACCTTCAAAATGCCTTCTGCATCTACAGGCATGTTTCTTTCCCTCCTGTTGTCATCATCATCTTTTCCTGGTTCAATAAAATGGCTTCCCTATTTCCACTCTTGTGTTTCTACCTTCTCGTTGCACCCAACAAAATTCATTTTACAGAGAACAGCCAGAGTGAGCTTTTAAAAATGTAAATCAGACCCTGATACTCCCCTTCTCAAAACCTTCATTGCTTTCCCATACATTGACCAGTCGTCAACTCTCTCTGCAATTTGGTCCCTTCCACTTCTGCCCACTCCCACACGAGACTACTTACAAGTCCCCGGTTACTTCTTTCTGATTACACTGCCTTTTCTGTGGCTCCTGAAACATATAGGGGCAGCACCTCGGTGCTTTCTGTGACCTCTGTCTGGAATGTGATTTTCCTAAATTGAGTTGGCTTCCTCCCACACCTTTTGTCAGGTCTTTCCTCAAATGTTGTATGCTAAGAGGCTTTCTTTGACCACCTGAACTAAAAGGTCCCTGACCCATATTTCCATCCCCAAGCCACCCCTTAACCCTTTCATGTTTCTTCATAGTACTTATGTACACCAGAGATCTTATTTTATTTGCACTCATCCATTTCTTTAATGAGCACCTTTCTCATTAGAATATAAATCTTTGAGGATAGAAACTTTAGCTTTTAGTTTTAGTTTTAGTTTTTGTTGGCCACTGTTAAATCACCAAGACCTCATATAGTGTGTGGCACATAGTGGATCACATATGTTTTCTGATGGTATGATGAATGAATCAGATGTTTGCTTTCCCCTTTACATCTTTGTTGGTTCTTGCTTGAATATCTGTGGTTATCTAATCTATACTAGACCAGGAGCCGCTTGCCCTAGACTCAAGTAATATGATTTTCCAGTGCAGAGGAGAACGCCACACTTGTCTAGGAGTTGGAGCATCTGAGAAGAATGATTTATTTTGCAGAATATCACGAAATCTGGATAAACAAGTTGTGAAATGGTGGCATATATAATTGTGTGAAAAAGCAGATCTTATCATATGTATAGCAGTATACCAAAGGGTTTAAGATTATTTCTAGGAGGAAAGGAGTCATAAATCTATAAAAATTTTGTTCAGTGACTTATTGGGAATTTTTGCTGAGAATTTGGGTAAAAGTTCAATGATTATTATATTGCCGTTTTATTTATTTATTTATTTATTTATTTATTTATTTATTTAT
>NW_024424341.1:15581999-15603342 GCF_017311325.1 Ursus maritimus
CCCCACACCCAGCGTCCCAGCCCTCACTTCCAGGGCCGGCGCGTCTCTGTCCTTTGTGTTTCTAACACCACCAGCCGCCAGCCGTCAGCCGCCCCGCGTGCTCCACAGCTCCCGGTCTCAGTCTGGTTCCAGTGAGCACACCGGAGTTCCGTTTCAGTCTGGTGGCGCGCCCGGCTCACGGTCTCAGTCTGCTGTTTTGCGGGTGCCGTCCGCGAGTCCGCCCGCTCCCCCGTGCAGGTGGCTACCACTTCCCGGCGCCCGAAAGCCGCGGCTCCCTCCCCCTTCCGTTTATCTTCCGATATCTGTGCGCGGTTTCACGGCTCCCCGCTTCATACCTCAATACTCAGCGCTGGAGATGTTCATTTGTAGAGATCCAGATGTATCTTCCTGCGTCTCAGGCTGATTCCGTGGATGTTCAGGGGACCGGCTGAAAAAGGGGTCCCCTACTCCTCCACCATGTTAACTCCTTCAGCTATATTGCAGTTTTAGAACCTCTTAGACAAGTTCGGACAATGCTGAATCATGATGGTGTGAGAATTATCATCAAAGGCCTTAGAGTCCAAAAGAAGTCAGGAGTTTTTTTGTTTGTTTGTTTTTTGTTTCTCTAGTGATAAACTTTTTGAACCATTATCTGGTTAATTTAAAATACTTTAAGAAATGATCCACTTACTATTCTCTTTGTATGAATATTCTGTTAATATTTGATAGAAATGTCAAGGGAAATTTTTTCGTGATCTAAAGCTTAAGCTCTCTTTTTCTTTATTTCACCCCATTACTCTTACTTATATCTCTTTGTTCGTGTTAAATATTCACTGTCCGTTTTTAGCCTTGCACACTCAGCCGTGTTTCTGAATTAGGGAACTGGATTAGATTCTTCTGTCTCTCTCTTGCCTTTGCTCCTTCCTTTCCTCTTACTCTTCTTGTAGTCTTTTCCAATTCAACTCCCTATTTTGGGAGTTAACGTGCTCAGTCCTGAGTCTAGCAACTCATCTCAAGACAGGGATATAGCAAAGCTTACTTGCTTCATATCATGTGTAGTCAAGGTTTGGTGGACTATCTGGTCATCCCAGGCATTGTATTTTTTGCATTTTGCTCATACTCTCATTTCATCCCTACAGCAGTCCTGCGGGGTGGTTATCATTATTCTTATTTTATGGATGAAAATTTTGGATCAGATGGAGAATCTGGGTTTGAATTTCAGATCTGTCTTGCTGACTTTAAATCCAGGGATCTTTCTGTTCTACCATACAGCAGTAACCCAGAGTTCTTTTTTGGCAGTTCATTTCACATTTCACACTAGAAGCTACTAACATCTACTTGACTTTTCACGTTATTTTTTCTTATAGCTAACATCATGTAAGTTTAAGGTGTATAGTGTGTTGATTTGATACACTTATCTATTGCAAAATGATTGCTACCATAGTGTTAGCTAACTCCTCCATCACATCACATAATTACCATTTCTGTTGTGGTGAGAACATTTAAGATTTACTCTTTTACTAACTTTCAAGTATATAATACATTATTATTAACTGTAATTATTATGTTCACATTAGATCCCCAGAACTTGTTCAACTTATAACTGGAAGTTTGTACTCCTTGACCAACACCTCCTCATTTCCCCCACCCCTAGTCCCTGGTAACCACCATTCTACTCTGTTTCTATGAGTTTAGCTTTTTGAGATTCCACATGTGACTGATATCATACAGCACTTGTCTTTCTGTGTCTGACTTATCTCACTTAGCATTATGTCTTCAAGTTCCAACCATGTTACCACCAGTGGCGGAATGTCCTTCTTTCTCATGGCTGAATAATATTCCATTGTGTATATACATATATGCTGTATCTTCTTTATTCATTCATACAACTCAATAGCAAAAAAATTAGTAATCTAATTAAGAAATAGAGGAACTGAATAGACATTTTCCCAAAGAAGACATAGATATACAAATGTCTGACAGATACATGAAAAGGTATTCGACGTCACTAATCATTAGAGAAATGAAACTCAAAACCACAATGAGATATCACCTCATTGAGATCTAATAGGTTTGAATCTGTTAGAATGGTTGTTGTCCGGAAGGCAAGAGAAAACAAGTATTGGCAAAGATGTGGAGAAAAGGAATACTTGTGCACTGTTGGGGGGATGTAAATTGGTGCAGCCACTATGGAAAACAGCATGAAAGTTCCTCAAAAAATTAAAAATAGAACTACCACATGATCCAGCAATCCCCCTCTAGGTATATATCTGAAGGAAATGAATACAGGATTTCAAAGGGGTATTTGTAGTCCCATGTTCACTGCAGCATCATTCCCAATAGTCAAGATATGGAAAAAACTAAGTGTCTGTCAACAGATGATTTTTCACTTTAACTTATGGGTTTCTTTTAGATATAATGCTTTGGAAACCTCTTAGTCAATGACATCATAAAAATTAATAACATTTCCTTCATCAAGTTCCTTCCCCCAGCCCCCCAGCCCCATTCTCAACTCTCATATTTCCATGATGCATTTTAGGTTGCTCATTTCTGTCTGCATATCTAACCTCTTTGGGTTTCTTTTGATAATTTAGCAGTCTTTATCAGTGTTTGCAATGTCTCCTCATACATTACTATTTGTGAATTTCATTAACAAGCTATTTACTCCCTTCTTCAGATCATTAATGAAGATGCTAAATGAAACTCAATCCATCAATCCCTGTGCCACCCCAGTAGCAAACTAGGTACTCAGAGGTTTATGATTATTTCTTGTTCATGACTCTTGAGCCAGTTCCCAAATCAACTGAGAGTACTCATAGCCAAGCCAATTTAAATTAATTTTGCAAGGGGAATTTCATGAGCAAAAGCAGCACCTGCTTCTCTAAAACTAAGATGGATCACTTGCATTCACTTAACCTACTAAAATTAAAGTTGTGTCCAAGTAGCAATTATGGGATATTTCTCTGGTGATACTTAATCTTTTTTAAATTTCTGTTTACTTCATATTTTCTGTGACCAGGAACAGTTTCTTAAATATGCCTATTTTTCAGTTCTATGTCTGAAAACCAGTGTGAGTATGTTTTTGTTTTTCTTTATTTCTTTTTTTTTAAAAATATTTTATTTATTTATTTGACAGAGATAGAGACAGCCAGTGAGAGAGGGAACACAAGCAGGGGGAGTGGGAGAGGAAGAAGCAGGCTCATAGCAGAAGAGCCTGATGTGGGGCTCGATCCCAGATCGCCAGGATCACACCCTGAGCCGAAGGCAGACGCTTAACCGCTATGCCACCCAGGCGCCCCATGTTTTTCTTTATTTCTGAGATAGAAGTCCTGAGATAGAAGCGCCCAACTTGGGCCCTGTGCTCAGCACGGAGTCTGCTTGAGATTCTTTCCCTCTCCCTCCCCATTGCCCCTCCCTCTACTTGAGCACGCTCTCTCTCTCTCTCCAAAATAAGTAAATAACTAAATAAGTAAATAAATAAATAACATCTTTTAAAAAATGCCATATACAAGATAATACTATCAGTTGTTTATGGGTACTTACATGAATTAAAAATACAAAAACATATCTGGGGAAGCTATCCAACTTGGGAGAATAAGAGAGGAGAATCAATCAGGGCTGGTCTGATTTCAGTTGTTTCAATTGTTTCTTTGATGTGTGGATTTGAAGCAAAAGTTCTGAAATTAACGAAAAGTATTTACAAACATATTTTATGAAATTATATATTTTAGAGTCTCAGTTATCTGAAATAAGTACCATCTTCCAGGCACCTAGTTGCAATGGTTTCTATTTTCAGAGTCTTTTCTGTCCCAGACTTCTTAAATATAAAAGCTTTGACCCTGAGGTGACAATCTAATAAAACTGATATAATCATTTTCCAAGAATGAAATCTGTCATTTAAAATCCATAATAAATATTTTGATGAGAAAAATATAAGAAAACATAAATAGGGATTTGCTTTTGGCAGTCTATTAAAATGTTTAATTTTGAGTAAGAATGATCTAGTTTCTTATGTTACCCAGTGCCCTGTGAACTCTGAGATTCTTGTGGAGGAAATTACAAAGATGAAAAGTGAATGGCATTTGATACAAGAAGACAACTGGGTATTTTTTAAAGTAATGTGTGTTATGTTATAAAACTTATGAAAACACATTGTTCCGCAGAAGTGGTAAAGTCTGTGGAATTCTTTTCTAATTCCTAAATCAAGTTTAAAGCTTAAAATATTTACTGGCAGCAATAATGAGATGATAAAAGCTAGTGTAATTGATTAAACCATTTTTTATGCTACGAATTACCCTTATAATTTCGACCGTTTGTTTATTCTTTTGTTCAATAAACTTTTATTAAACAAGTTTTACATATGAGATCTTTGCCAGGTATTTGGGGTTCGGGTACTACCCAATTACTGCTCTGGCATTTAGGAAGCTAATGGAGCACACAGACATGTAAAATAAATACAATAAAAGTATGAAGAGCACTATTTACTGAGTCAGAGGCCTATGACTGCCTTTGGGATGGGAGTACGGAAAGACTTACTTTAGTTAATGACTGAGTCAGCCCAGACACCAGCAGGAAATGGATGGCACACCCAAAACAGGATCATTTGAGGTCGTTTGAATAAAGGACCGTTGGAGAAGTGTGGCCAGGGAGTGAAACTACAAGGCTGAGGGGTCTGTACCATTACCAGACTCAAAGCCAGGAGGGGGAGAAAATGGTCAGTCTCCTCCAACCTCAGACTTCTTGCCGAAGCTCCCCATTGGTTGAATACAACCAAAGTCCTAGGGCATGCCCACTCATAGATCTCATGCATCATGACCTCTTTGGGAAAGAAAATCGGTGAGGAAGGGTGGAGAATGGGTCTGAGGGCAAACACAGCTCCTGGCAGTATGGTTTAGTTGGACTTGGATGAGTAAGAAGCAGCTCACCGAGGCAACTTCGCGGTGGGGGAGAAAGGGTAGGGGCGGCACATTCTGAATCAGGACGCTGCCCCACGGTAGGAACTTCTGTTTCTAGGCTTAATGTGGCTGGAATTTAGGGAATGTATTAGCGTAGTGGAGTCTGTTAGTGGCATGAGGGAAGATAATCCTCTTCTGTTTTGGGTGAAAATCCTGAGATGTCGCAATGAAATGGTTAGATTCTCTGAGTAATCATAAAATTGACTTTCACTTTATGCCATGGCACTGTAGAACAGTGCGTTGTATATGTTGGCTCCCTCTTTCTCTCCTATGCGCACTCTCTTTATCTCTGCCTCTCTTTCTGTCTCTGTCTGGTTTGCTTTCATTTGGGGAAAATGTGCTTTGAGCTGAACCTTTTGCATGGAATTTAGCACTGCATGTGTGCACAGGTGTGTGCATGCCATGGTCTTCTTTTGAAGCCTGAGAAAGACTATAAACTCATTCTCAAAATAATCTTTTCAAAAATCTAAAACACAATACATAGGGATTACAAAAGAAGCAATCATATTGGGGCACCTAGGGTGGGGCTCAGTGAGTTAAGCTTCCAACTCTTGATTTCCATTAGATCATGATATCATGAGATCAAGCCCCACATGTGGGGCTCTGGGGATCAGTGGGAGTCTGCTTGGAATTCTCTCTTTCCCTCTCCCTCTGTCCTCCCCCTGCCCTCTCTCTCTAAAATAAATAAATAAATAAATAAATAAATAAATATCTTAAAAAAGAGAAATAATTATATTGAGATACTATTATGATAATGCCTAAAAAAGGTGATGTAGTAACACATGAACTTCTTTATTATGCATTATATGCTATGTTTTTATAGTGGATCTATTAACTATTATAATTTCAATGAAATGATAAGCATAGAAAATATGTCAAGATAACAATTGTAGTGCTAAATGACAATATCTATGACATCTACTAGTGACAAAATGACAATTGAAGGAAATGTTAAAATTCACTTAGATGTTAATGCAAATCGAGATGTCATTTTTCTCATCCAAGTTTGGCACTACTGGTGGTCTGTGGACCTCATATTAAAAGCCCCTCTTTTAAAGCTCAGAACAAATCAAGTGAATTTTGCAACCATTAAATTCACCAAACGTGAGATGGATGCATATCATATGTGAGACAATATGCTAAGGAGATACATACATAGTAAGGGCAAAATTATTTTTTAACACTTAAAAAATCTGTAGAAAAATGCAATTATCCCCAAATGAGTAGTCACAAAATATTCAAATGCAATAATTAAAGATTTCATCTACTACTTCAGGGAGATAATTCATAACGCACAGTGTTACTCATGGAATAGTATACTGAGTTTAATGCAATAAAAAAATCCCTACTACTGCTAAATTGCTATAATGAAAAAATGTAACCTTTTTATGACAGAGCTTTAGCCAATTATTGTTAATTCTTACAATTGGATGCAAGGTATGCCTTGTTTCAGGGAATAGGCTGCAAACATATTATCTTCCACTAAATGTTGTTACAGATGTATTAGTTTAAAAAACTTTTTCTTGGGGCACCTGGGTGGCTCAATCGTTAAGCGTCTGCCTTCGGCTCAGGGTGTGATCCCGGCATTCTGGGATCGAGCCCCACATCAGGCTCCTCTGCTGGGAGCCTGCTTCTTCCTCTCCCACTCCCCCTGCTTGTGTTCCCTCTCTCGCTGGCTGTCTCTCTCTCTGTCAAATAAATAAATAAACTCTTAAAAAAAAAAACTTTTTCTTGAAGTAACGTGAATAAAGACAAGTAGACATAACATAAATGTCCAACTCAATGAATTTTTACAAACTGAATATAGCCATGTAACCAGCACCCTGATTACAAAACAGAATATGAAAGTACCCCACAAGTCCCCCACCCCATTACTCCCTCCTAGGTAGTACGCCCTCCCCAGTGTCCTTCAGGCCTAGGAACATACATTCATTTTACTTGGTTTTCTATTTTATGTCAATTGACTCGCATGATGTGAACTCTTTTGTACCTGGTTTCTTTCACTCAACACTATGCTTGTGTGATCAATTCAGATTTCTACGTATAGTTATGCATTATATATAAACAAAGCTGCTGGGATTTCATTGAGTGAATATAACATGATTTATTTGTTCATCCTACCATTGATACGCATTTGGGTAATATCAGTTGCAATGAACATTCTAATGCGTACCTTTTGGTGAAAATATGTGAACATTTCTATTGGGTATATGCCCTAGAGTGGAATTACTGTGTTATATAAAGTAGATACGTTCAGCTTTAAAAGACACTTCCAAATGTTTTTCCAAAGTGATTGTAGTCATTGCTCCAAATTCTAATTAATACTTGGTATTTTCTATCATTTTTATTTTAGTCATTGTTGTGTATATATATGTATTTTTCCTATTATGGTCAGTGAAATTCATATGTTTATTGCACATTTGGATGTCTTTCTTTTCAAAGTATCTCTTCAGGAATTCATCTGTTTTTCTATTGTTTTTATTTCTATAGTCCTTTTTTGGATATATGTATTGCAGATATCTTTTCTCATTCTCCAGGTTACCTCCCATTCTGTCCGTGGACAGATATTCTTAATTTGATTACAGTCCATTTTATTATTTAAAATTTTTATGGTTAGTAGTTTTTGTGTCTTGTTAAAAAATCTTTGTTTACATTTAAAATGTTCTGTATTTTTCTCTAAGATCTTCATTATTTTATAATCTTTTATATTTAGGTATGCAGTTCATTTAGACCTTATTTTCATGTTTATTCACGTTATGTTTGCTTATTTTTATTTATTACTTTTCCATATGGAGATCTAATTGACCTAGAACCAAAAGAAAAATTCCCCAGTGTATCTCACGGAATCAAAAAAGTCCATTTTAGGACTCTGTTCTGTCCCATTGGTTACTTTGTCTACCCTGTCTTCATTGCCATCGCTTTACACTAGGCTTTCATACATAGTTGTATTAATCCTTCAGTTTTGTTCTTTTTCTTCACAATTTCTCAGGTGTACTGCTCTTTAAATCAGACAAAATTAAAAATTCTATTTCAGAGGATGGAGCATTCCAGCCTAGACATAACTGTGGATGAAGAATTACATCAGCAGACAGATAGTCGTGCAGGATCCTTTGCACACTGTCTAAGAGAGAACATTCCTGTTGAAATCTCTCACTTGAATTGAGATAAAGTGTGGGGTAGCAGGAAGCTCATAGGCTTTGAATTCAAATTGGTTGGAAAATGCAGTACTAATTAGGTTCCCCTCCTTCAGACACAGCAAATATTTATTTAGTACCTATTCTATGCCAGATGTTATTCTTTGCATTTACCCTGTAGTAGATGATTAACATCATTAACTTCTGTGGTCCTCATCTTCCTCTTTTGTAGGATAAGTTATAGAGATATATCTTAATATCCCACCAGATTGTAACCTTGTCTCATAAACTGATTAAGATTCCTTGGCTTTAAGCAACAGAAAGACTCTGACCAAAGTGGAATTTATTAGAGAGACACTGGGTGACTCATTAAGTCAATGAAAGTTTGAACAAAAGGACATTGAGAGGACAAGGGCTGCGATAGCTCTAGAGAAGGAACTCATGGAGAACCTAAGTTCCCTAAAAAAACCTGAGGCAAGATTTAAGTGACATTGATTTATTGGAAGTTGAAGTCCCAGGGCAGAGAGTGAGAGAGACAGGAAGTGAGACAGGAAAGGATGGGGAACAAATCAAGGTGATGTGTTACTGAGCGGCCCCTGTTTCCTGATGAGTCATCCTGAGTCACAGTTGCTCAGTAGGTATATCTGCTGAGCTATGTGGAAAGGATGGCTGGACACACTGCACAAAGCAACTGGGCTTTGGTCTAATGCAGTAAAGAAACAGGAGATTTACCGGGCATCTCCATCCCATCTCTGAACTCTCCTGATTAAAGTGTATCCCAGAAGGAGATAACTCCTCCCTCTTCTAGATTGGATCCCCCAGTCCCTTCAGCAGCCCTCCATGCCCTAGGACATATGCTTCCTCTGAGCTCAGAAAAATCAGGAGGAGCCAGAGCCTGAGGCAGTGGGACCATGTGGCTGTACATGGAGTTAAGGCTCTAGAGCAACTGAGGGGGAACAGAGTAGCCCAGGGCCTAGAGGACAGAAGAGGTGGGAATAATCTAATGAGATACATGTGATACGTCCCCACCGCATGAATCTGGGAGGCAGCAGTTCTTCAAAGGAAGAGTTGCAGGGCAGACAAAAATCAAACCAAGCTGCACACACAAAGAAACAAACAAGCAAATACATTCTTGGTGTTTTTAGCTCATCAAAATACTGCAGTTAATGGCTAACAGGAAAAAGACTGACAAGGCTGAGTGATGGTAAGGATTGGAACTCTCACATATTGTTAATGTGAAGGTGAAAGAGTACAATCGCTTAGGAAAAAAAAGAGTTTGGCAAAATGGTAACACTCACTCAGAAAAGGAGTTTGGCAGTTTCTTATCCAGATACACATACTGTATGACCTAGCAGTTCAGTTCCTAGGTATTTACCCAAGAAAAGTGAAAATGCGTACCCACAAGTGACTTTGTGGGTATACACAAATGTATACAAACGATTGTATACAAACGATCATAGATTTTATTCATAATAACCAAAATCTAGCAACAAGTCAAATATCCATCACCAGGAGAATAGATACAAAATAAAGGTCTATGATGAAATATTACTCAGCAATAAAGAAGAATGAACCACTGATACAGTTCACAACATGGATGAATCTTAAAATAATTACACTAAGTGAAAGAAGTTAGAGATGTCAGAGTACATATTTTAAGATTCAGAATAGGCAAAACTGATCTGTAGTAACAGAAATCAGAATCAGCGATTTTCTGGGATGGAGGAGAGAATTAGCTGAACTTGGCATGTGGGAACTTTCTGGGTTTGACGGAAGTACTTTATAACTTGATTGGAATGGTAGATACATGGGAGTGTACATTTATCAAAACACATTAAGTGTGGGTACATTTTATTTAATGCAGATTATACCTCAATAAAGTTGATTTAAAAATACTGCTCTTAAACATGAGTCAGGCCACTCTACATCATAGAGCAGTCTACTCAGCACACCAGCCACTAACACCAACCACAAAAGTCTGCTTGGTTTTCCCATTTGTCTTCAGCACAGACTGAGGGGAGTAGGGAATGCTAATGTGCCCAGCTCTTGGCTGACTTCCATTGCCCCAGAGCCACTCATCTCCCACAGCTTTGTTGAATTCAGACACATTTCTACTAACATTGCCCCATGAACATTTGGACTCATGAAAAATTCCGAAATACTACAGCCTCCTGTCCACATTACCTCTAGGATTCTTTGTGATTTAGTCCTTACTTATCAACATTTCTATTTGTGTCTTTTACGCTTTCTGAAATGTATTGAATCACCACAAATGCTCCCTCTTTTTAGCCCTGTTGCTTTTCTTAGCTTTAAAGTCCTCCAGTATGTTTGAACAGGAGACACTTGGAAGGGACTAAGGCGTAAACGGAAGAAAGTGAGTCTCCCAGGATAGGGGCAGCTGCCTCATTTTGTACTTGAGCATGGTTCCAGAGTCACTGAATCAGAGATAAGTAATATATAGCGATTCAAAGCCCCCCCCAATGCTCTTCTTGGTGGTGTGCTTACTGTGGTACTATTTGTAGAATGCCTCATTGCAGCTCCGTTGGCTTGTCATTGTTGGGATTTCCTACAGATTCTGGTAATGGCATGGCTGTCTGTCTCAGTTTCCAGGCTTCCTATGAGTTCTTATGTTTTTCTGAATCTTTGTAGGCATTGAGACGGCGTGTTTTGAGATTTTGATATGTGGACTGCTAACCAAATGCCATTTTACATTGGCAAATCCACTTCCATTTGCTTTATAGGATTCTCTTTTAAAGAGGGTTGCATTCTTCAGCAAGATTTATTCTAACCTAAATGTATGCTGTTTAGTTCTGATTTTGTCATTTCGGAAGCCTCTACTTGAGCTTGCCAGCTCTCTCTGTCATTTCTAATCAACCCGGCCCTTCCTTCCATGCCTGTATCTATGTAATTACATTAATAGGATGGTGTCCTAGGGGATTTCATCTATAGTCTATCTTGAAAGTGAGAAATCAGAATCTTGTAAGTCCCTATTTCTCATGAAACCACCTTCAAAGGATTGATCATATGCATATTTTCTTAGACTTTATCAGCTTATAAAACTCTGCTACAATGAAACTGATATTACCTTCACTTTGCAGAGCAATAATTGGCTTTCTTTCAAAAATCTAACGCAATTCTTTCTAACTTATTTTAGATAAAAGGAAAGTGTATTTAGAAAAATGCATTTACAGGTGAAATGTAGAAAGATGTAGGTAAGGTCACGTTTGAACATATGGCATGCAGCTTATTAAAAGTGAGCTTTTCACCAAATCCTTTAACCCCTAGAAAAATGTTCTTGAATGTCAAGATTTCAGGTTTGACCCCAGACCTACAGGATTAGAATGTCTATGGGTAGGAACTGGGAATCTGAATTGTTAATGAATGACTCAGCTTATGAGTTTCTGATGCACGTGTGTCTAAGTCCACAACTTGAACTTCATCCCACAGTTAAAAGATCCAATTGGAGCGATTTGTATCATGTGCAAAACGGAAATGGAGTATCTTATCCTTGATCCAGTCAACACTGCCCAAACTCTACATTTTTATTATGTAATAAAATACAAATATATTTTCCCAGTAAGCAGACTAACTAAAGAGTTCCAAGACTAGGAATAGTAAGAGAGGACTCTATTCCATTAGGGAAATATCTGTCGCAAAGTCCATGCATTTTAAACTAGGAGAGAAGTGCAGCTGCTAGCATTTTTGTTTTTACTGAATTAAACTTTCATGTTTAGCAGATTTATCTGTTTTCTCTTAGAATTTTTTCTTTTTCTTTTTCTTTTAAAGACCTTATTTATTTATTTAAGAGAGGGAGACAGAGAGACAGAGAGCACAAACGTGAGCGGGGTGGGCGGGGGGCGTGGGGAGGAGCAGAGGGAGAAGCAGTCTTCCTGCTGAGCAGAGAGCCCGATGCCAGGCTCCATCCCAGGATACAGGATCATGCCCTGAGCTGAAGGCAGACGCCCAACTGACTGAGGCACCCAGGCACCCCCTTAGAATTTTTTTCTAGCCGAAAGTGGAATGTGGTATGTAACAGTGTGTGCTGGTGAAAGGGAAGGGAAGGAGTGAAACTAGATCTGAGTAGAGAATGGAGAACTGATCCACTTTGAAGCATCACAAACAATAGAAATGCTACATTTAAGATATTTGGAGCTACATTGTTTAGGGCAAACAAATCTATCTACGTTCCGGAAAAAAATAGCTCTGTAATATCAAAGCAAACTTTGGTTTGTAAAGGATGGTCTAGAATAATAAAAAAAAGTTGAATTGATGTTTTAGGTAAAGAGGTTTCACTTGCCTTATTACATTTCTGGGGGAAAAAATCCTTCCTGTTGTGGAGAGGGGGTGGGAGGGATGGGGTGGCTGGGTGATGGACATTGGGGAGTGTATGTGTTATGGCGAGTGCTGTGTATTGTGTAAGACTGATGAATCACAGACCTGTACCCCTGAAACAAATAGTACATTATATGTTCATAATAAAAAAATAAATAGAAAAAAATCCTTCCTGTAATACAGCTTCTGTTAAGACCTAGATATAAACAAAGGGAAGAGAAAAAAAAAAGCTAAATAGAAGAGGAAAACATATATTTATGCAAAAGTGGTGGGAGTTTTGCTGCTTTTCTTTACACAAGAGTAAAGGGTGTCACAAGCCAGTGACCTACTTTGGGAAATCAAGTGAAACAGATTCAGATGTAGATGTGTTTTGAAGGCCTGTGATGGGACACTCAGCTGAATTTCTGCCAGTTTTTGATATCAAATTTTAGAAACAGAATTTCTTCAGGAACCAAGGAAAAAATGCCTCAGTGACTGTGAATGATACTTTTGGGCAATTAGAAAACATGATTGAAATTTTGCTGACAGGATTCTCCATCTATGATACATAGAATTTATAGAGATATCATCATGATAATAACTATTGGAAATGAACTTGGTGCCGGCCACTGCGATAAGTGCTTATATATATTCTTATATTTAATCACTGCATTCATCCTATTATGTAAGTATTATTATTATTCCTTTATAGGTGAGGACCTGGGATTTAAAGAGATCAGTAAACTTACCTAGGATAGCATGGCTAGTTGAGTGATAGCATGAAGGCTACAACATGTGTTTTTGAACTTCAAATCCTAACTTTTACTTTACTTTTTAATGTAAGGTTTTTGCCCAACATGGGGCTTGAACTCATGACCCTGAGATTAAGAATCACATGCCCTACCAACTGAGCTAGCCATGTGCCCCTAAATTCTAACTATTAATTGCTCCATGAGACTCTTACTATATGTGTGTGTAGTTATATCAACATTTATGTTTATTTTCGTATCTATATGTGTTTGCGTTTATGGTTATAAATGAGCATTATGTCTCTTTCTATTGTCTTGAACTTTCTGCGCCAGCCAGGTGACAGAAAGCATAGTGATGAGCCACCCAGACGCGCCTGGAAAGCTGAGCTTTTTAAAAGAAAAGTAGATATTTTCAGTTAAGTTGGGAGATACAATAGAAAACCAAAAGGAAACTCTTGAAAAATTTAGCATTGAGTCTTACTGTTTGACTGAAGAAACTTCAATATCTGCATCAATATGTAATGTAAACTTTGTGAGGACAGGGATTTGATTCTTTTCTTTTTTCTTTCTTTCCTCTCTCACTGCTGCAGTATATAAAGCAGTGCCTGAATCAAAATAGATGTTTTGTATCTATTTATGAGTGAATGAACAAATTCAACAAATAACTCTCAATTTCTCTCTTTCCAAGACCCATCTCTTTTAAGAGTGGTGAATAGAAGTGATTCTGACTTTGAGACTTTTAAAAAAAGTCATGAGATTTTCTCAAGTCAAAGGATGAATGATTTGGAGCGGAGTGTTTATTCCTATTTTCTCTTACTTCTTTAGGACTAAGACTTATATCACTATTTATTAGTTTTCCAAGTAAGAGGTCCAAATGCAGCGAGATCTGGTATTTACAACAGGTACCGGTAAAGGATGGGATGGGTTAAGGAATTCTTGGGAATTAAATATTACAGTTGGAGTATTGGAGATACTATCATTTTTTTTTCTAATTGCTTTAACTCTTTATGAGTTGAAACTAAACTTATAAAAACACTTTATTTTTTTAGTAAACTAAGCCAGTATTACAGTGATGTCTGCCTTTTAAAAGCTTTTAAGTAAATGTCTCTAGATCTCTGTAGGAGAAAAGACAAACAATTGATGGTAGGTTAATTAAAACCAGTTCTCATCATTTAGAATAGCTTGTGACTGCTCAGATCATACATAGCATGGGCACAGGCCAGAAACAAACAAACAAACAAAAGAATAGTAGGGAGATGATTAATTTAGGTATATGCTTTCTGATAATTCCTCACGAAAGATGGGCACATTGGCCTTTAATATTCTATGAACGTCTTTATAATGGGAAGTTTGATACTAATGAAAACCAAGCTTTTCAATTTTCTGAGTCTCATTCAGTCTGAAGACATCATCAGGCTCTTTCCAAAAATATTCTTTGTGCTATGGTCTGGATTTACCTATGTTAGCACTGGCACACAGATTGTGAAAATAGAATACAAGGATTTGCTTATTTAACAAATATTTAGAAAACATCTAACTTCCCATCAACAAAGGCTGAAATATGTGGCTTAGTATTAAGACCTGGCATGATTTTGCTTCTACAGAAGTTTTTTTCTGAAAATGTATTCATTTTATGTGTTTTCATTAAAAAAATTTTTTTGATACCATCAACATGCCAAAGCAGTTTGTCAGTCTTTTTTTTTTTTTTTTAAAGATTTTCTTTATTTATTTGAGAGAGGGAGAGAGGTAGCAAGAGAGAGCAGGAGTGGGGAGGGGCAGAGGGAGAAGCACACTCCCCGCTGAGCGGGGAGCCTGACATGGGGCTCAATCCCAGGACCCCAGAATCATGACACTAGCCAAAGGCAGCCACTTAACCAACTGAGCCACACATGCACCCCCAGTTCGTCAGTCTTTTTTTTTTATAATAATATTTTTTATTATATTATGTTAGCCACCATACAGTACATTCCTAGTTTTTGATGTAAAGTTCCATGATTCATTACTTGCGTATAACACCCAGTGCACCATGCAATATGTGCCCTCCTTAATACCCATCACCAGCCTATCCCATTCCCCCACCCCCTCCCCTCTGAAGCCCTCAGTTTGTTTCCCAGAGTCCATAGTCTCTCATGGTTCATTCCCCCTTCTGTTTACCCCCCCTTTCTTCTTCCCTTTCTTCTCCTACCGATCTTCCTACTTCTTATGTTCCATAAATGAGTGAAACCATATGATATTTGTCTTTCTCTGCTTGACTTATTTCGCTTAGCATTATCTCCTCCAGTGCCGTCCATGTTGCAGCAAATGTTGAGAAATCGTTCTTTTTGATGGCTGAGTAATATTCCATTGTATATATGGACCACATCTTCTTAATCCAGTCATCTGTTGAAGGGCATCTCGGCTCCTTCCATGATTTAGCTATCGTGGACAATGCTGCTATGAACATTGGGGTGCATATGGCCCTTCTCTTCACTACGTCTGTATCTTTGGGGTAAATACACAGTAGTGCAATTGCTGGATCATAGGGTAGCTCAATTTTTGACTTTTTAAGGGACCTCCACACTGTTTTCCAAAGTGGCTATACCAATTTGCATTCCCACCAACAATGTAGGAGGGATCCCCTTTCTCCACATCCTCTTCAGCAATTGTTGTTTCATGCCTTGTCTATTTTTGCCATTCTAACTGGTGTAAGGTGGTATCTCAATGTGGTTTTGATTTGAATTTCCCTGATGGCTAATGATTTTGAACATTTTTTTTATGTGTCTGTTAGCCATTTGTATGTCATCATTGGAAAAGTGTCTGTTCATATCTTCTGCCCATTTTATGATTTGTTTATTTGTTTCTTGTGTATTGAGTTTGAGAAGTTCTTTGTAGATCTTGTATACCAGTCTTTTATCTGTAGTGTCATTTGCAAATATATTCTCCCATTTCGCGGCCTGCCTCCAGTTCGTCAGTCTTTAAAGAGGATTGAAAAAGACAAAAAAACAGATTTTGTGGCATCATGGTTTTGCAAAGCATGGTCCTCTTTCAGAATCACCTGGGGCACCAGGTCCAAATTCTAGACTCTCTGCTCTCACATCCCACAAATCCCAAAGAATACTGTGGGCTGTACCTTTAAGATATATTCATAATGTGGCCACAACTTGCCCCCTCTGCCTCCATCACCCCATCCTGGTCATCATGTTCTCATGCACTTGCTTGCCTACTGACTGCTCTTAATGCTCTGCTTTAGACATAGCTCAAGTCAAGTCATATCACTCTTTCATCCAAGTCACTAAAGTCCCCATCTGAGAGTGAAAGTCAAAGTCTGGACATTAGTTAAAATTACCCTGGACAGGGGCGCCTGGGTGGCACAGCGGTTGGGCGTCTGCCTTCGGCTCAGGGCGTGATCCCGGCGTTCTGGGATCGAGCCCCACATCAGGCTCCTCTGCTGGGAGCCTGCTTCTTCCTCTCCCACTCCCCCTGCTTGTGTTCCCTCTCTCGCTGGCTGTCTCTCTCTCTGTCGAATAAATAAAATCTTTAAAAAAAAAAAAAAGTTTTAAAAATTACCCTGGACAGTCAGAGTGGTATTTTAGGTTTTTACATCACATTAGGTGGTTTTCCTCAGTGATGGGCAGCAACAGAGCCACAGAAAAGAAAACCCTGGTAATTTTGGCTATAGCGATGTTTTATGATGAGCTATTTTCAAACTACATCTTGTCATGTTTAAGTAATATATATATATATATATATATTTTTTTGAGAGAGAGAGAGAGCACGAGCCAGGGGGAGGGGTGGAGGGACAGAGAGAATCTCATGCAGACTCCATACTCATCGTGGAGCCCAGCATGGGGCTCTGTCTCACAACCCTGCGATCATGACCTGAGCTGAAATTAATGGTCCAATACTTAACTGACTGAGCCACCCAGGCACCTCTAAGCAACATATTTAATCACATAATATGATCCCTAAAATTTTTTGCAAAGAATAATTTCCTGTGCTCATATTTCTCCAACATTCCAGCCAAATATATACAATGGCCACCTCCCTAGGATTACCACCACCCACAGCTACCATCACCATCTCCCACAACTACCATCATCACCACCATCACTTCCACCTCCACTTTAACTACCTCCTCCAGCTAACACCACCACCATTACTACCCAAAGCTAGTACCACTTACAACTATCACAGTTATCTTCCTGAACTGCTCATAACTATCACTATCACCATCACTGCCATACCCACAAGTAATTCACCCAACCACCTCCTCACCACCACTACCCACAGCGACTGCCACCACAAACATTACCATGATCTCCCCCACCTGCCACCCTTACTGCCACCACCACCCATAACTACCACCTCCACTACCATCACCACTATCTGTAACAACCACCTCCATAATCACTACCATCCACAGCTACCACCATTGCCACCACTCCCTCCACAACTCATCCCGCTTCCATAGCTAACATCACCAGTATTACCTTTTTAGGAAAAAGTGAGTTATTGGTAGAAAATCTTGTGCAGACTAATTAGAATATTCCAGAAAATAATTATTTTTATTAATTCTGAGTATCATTGATCTGCTTATAATCATATAATTAACATTTTCTATTGCTGAAAAATTGGTTAGTTATAAAATACATTTTATAAAATTACAAAAGGGATACTGTTCTATTACACACATTTTCGCACTCTCAAGTTCAAAATGAGATCTCTGTTGCTTCTATTAGAAGTTTCTAATTCTTCTACCAGTCTTCGTTACATATGTTATTCACACGCTGTAAACATACTTCTAAAGTATGCTGATTCCATTCAGACTGACACAGGAAAAGTAGAGTTACATCTCAATGTATTTTACGGACATAATATAAAATGCATTCTCTTAAGAAAACGTAATGTTTATTTGAGACTTTTGGTCCATCAGCAAATATTATCTCCTTTTAAAGAACACGGCGAGGGGACACCTGGCTGGCTCAGTCGGCTAAGCGTCTGCCTTCGGCTCAGGTCATGATCCCAGGGTCTTGGGATGGAGCCCTTTATCGGACTCCCTACTCAGCAGGGAGCCTGCTTCTCCCTCTGCCTGCCGCTCCCCCTGCTTGCGCGCGCTTTCTCTCTCTGACAAATAAATAAAATCTTAAAAAAAATGGGGACATACGTCTTGACTCTGAAAGAACTGAATTCAAAGTAGTTATACCTTTCAGTTATCAAGTTATTGGTCAATCCCATGGAAAAGAAAAGTATTAGGAAATATTGCATTTAACTTTACCAAAATATGGCTATGATGTCTGACATGTCCTAAGGCTTCTCAAACTTTTTGTTTGTTTGAGTCTGGTGTTCTCCATTCTGAGAAATCTTATGTAGAAGCCCAGATTAAAGCAGAGATGATCTGACCGAAGCAGGGGCAGGAGGGGGGATGGAACCCACCCACATGGCTTCCTCCTTAGCAATTCTGCTGTTTCCATTTCTACCGCTGCCTGAACCTCGGGGTTCTGAGGAGACCAGTCCCTAACCTATTGACATCACCCACCTGGTGTTTGGCAGGAGACTAAGCTATTGTACTGTGACATTCAACACCATCATTAAAATTGAACACTTGCTTTGTGTCAGGCACTGTCAGCCAGGTAGGCACGACTGCGCCCTCACACAATGTTCAGGTTAGTGGAGAATGCGAAAAAGAAAGAGGGAATGTTTGGAAATGTTACACACATGTTGAACTGCTGAAACATGGGATAGGTTTTCAATGCCCAGTACAAGCTTCACAAAAGGGAGAGAGAAGAAGAAGTGTCTCTCATCTCCTGCGCCGTTGTTATAATTTGCCACAATTTGGTAACATAAAAACATTGAATCATCTGGTAATTTGGTTGGAGGAATGGTTTTTATTATCTTCCAATAATTAACTCAGTGAAGTCATAAGCCAAAGAAGTAGATTAAAATCTACAAACATAAACACACAAATCACATAATTTGCACTTAGAAAATAGGGGAATAGATAAGATATACACATATATATGTATGTATATATCTTATCTTTTTCTTTTTTGTTTTTTCTTTTTTAAAAATTTAAAAAAGATTTTATTTATTTGTCAGAGAGAGAGAGCACAAGCAGAGGGAGCGGCAGGCAGAGGGAGAGGCAGACTCCCTGCTGAGCAGGGAGCCCAATAAGGGACTCAGTCCAGGACCCTGGGATCATGACCTGAGCAGAAGGCAGACACTTAATGGACTGAGCCACCCAGGCACTCCTGTTTTTGTTTTTTTGAGTAATCTCTACACCCAGAGTGGGGCTCAAACTCACAACCCTGAGACTGAGAGTCACATGCTCTACCGACTGAGCCAGCCAGGTACCTCAAGGTGCATATATTGCAATGGTCTTCTACTCTGTACACCTGCAACATGTATTACATATGAAAGTAAGTATGTGTATTGGGATAAAACATTTTTCTAGAGTTTTGTTTAAATAACCTTTTTGGGGGAGGGGAGGTGCTAGTTGCCATAATAGTTTAACATATTAAAAAAAGTAGTTTAGTAGCTTAGCACACTTTTAAAAAAGCTCTTTTTAATGATATGTGTGACTCTATAGGCAAATTTTTTGATCTGCAGAAAGTCGGACAACACACTTTCCTAATCTAGAATTCAAGGGGATCCAGAGATAGTGAAAGGGAATCTATATCACTTTGAAATTATATTCAGCTTTTTGTGTGTATGGGCATTCTTCCTCTGAGTTGATCCATTTTTAAAAGCAGATTTTCTAAAAATATTCCGAGGGCTTCCCAGAAAACATTAAGAAATTTTGCAAAGAGAGGGCTTTGTTTTCAATTGGTGCCTGTTATGATTCATGTTTTGGACCCAGATTTTAAGTTTCTATTAAATTTATCAAGTGTGTTTTTTCTAGTTTTCCTTAAAAGAAAGCGTTGATTATAATCAGCTTTTACTTAATTATGAAGTTGAAAGCTTTAGCATTTTTTAAAAGATTTTATTTATTTGAAGGAGAGAGGAGAGAGAGAGAGAGAGGATAAGCAGGGATGAGGGGTAGAGGGAGAGGCACAAGCAGGCTTCNCTGAGCAGGGAGCTGGGAGGACACTGGGCTTGATCCCAGGACCCTGAGATCATGACCTGAGCTGAAGGCAGATGCTTAACTGACTGAGCCACCCAGATGCCCCTATGGACTAGTTTTACTGAGAGATACGTTGGATTATCAGCTTCCCCCCAGCTTTGTTGAGGCAGAATTGAAAACTAAAAATTGTACATATTTAATGTGTACAATGTGATGATTTGATATTAGCTATGATAGAATTCCTGAGCTGGACAGAAGGATAAAAGAAGTGGCCTCTATAGTGAGGACAGATTAGCATGGTGACATTCTAATAAGGGAGCAAAACCCAGGAAAATCAGGCAGAGGGCCTTGGTAAGTGTGGATGGTTTCCCTGGTGCCTTTTGTGCATGTGGGGGATTCAGATCGCCTTTACCTATTCATATATTCCTGCTGTGGATATTCCTGCTGTGGTGTTAGTGTCAAAGGAAAAAGGCTCCCCCAATTTTCTACCCACTAAATAATTTTTAAAAAGATTTTGTTTATTTGAGATAGAGCGAGAGAGCGCGCGAGAGAGCGAGAGAGAGCGCGCACAAGCAGGGCAGAGGGGCAGAGGGAGAGGGAGAAGCAGGGAGCCCATGTGGGACTTGATCCCAAGACCCCGGGGATCATGACCTGAGCCGAAGGCAGAAGCTTAACCAACTGAGCCACCCAGGCATCCCCACCCATTAAATAATTCTTTATTAAAAAGTTGAATTAGGAAAAGAGAAATTTCATGTCCGTTTTTGTTGCCTTAAAACATAGTTTATGCACATAAATTACTTTGGAGATTAGATGCTCATTTTATGAAAGAGAACGTTTATTTTGGAGATGTATACAAAGCATACACAAAGGACATAATATGTGCAGTTCTCCAGAAGTTTTTGCAAGCATCAAAGAATATGACAACTACTGCTTGACATCTTTCATCTGTGATTATGCTGGGCTGCCTCCCTAACGCCCATTTTTGCATATCCAAGCCCCACGATTTGCCCAAGCTAAATTGTCTGCTGGTTCTTCCAGGCACTGACGAACGGCTTTAAAAATCTGTAATGAGTAATAGTGACCTATACCTTCGGAGAGTTACTTGAAACTATTTGAGCAGGTTTCTTTAGAAATGCCTGCCAGGCGCGCCTGGGTAGCTCACATCTGACTTCAGCC
>NW_024424341.1:15603352-15682147 GCF_017311325.1 Ursus maritimus
GGGGAGGTGCTAGTTGCCATAATAGTTTAACATATTAAAAAAAGTAGTTTAGTAGCTTAGCACACTTTTAAAAAAGCTCTTTTTAATGATATGTGTGACTCTATAGGCAAATTTTTTGATCTGCAGAAAGTCGGACAACACACTTTCCTAATCTAGAATTCAAGGGGATCCAGAGATAGTGAAAGGGAATCTATATCACTTTGAAATTATATTCAGCTTTTTGTGTGTATGGGCATTCTTCCTCTGAGTTGATCCATTTTTAAAAGCAGATTTTCTAAAAATATTCCGAGGGCTTCCCAGAAAACATTAAGAAATTTTGCAAAGAGAGGGCTTTGTTTTCAATTGGTGCCTGTTATGATTCATGTTTTGGACCCAGATTTTAAGTTTCTATTAAATTTATCAAGTGTGTTTTTTCTAGTTTTCCTTAAAAGAAAGCGTTGATTATAATCAGCTTTTACTTAATTATGAAGTTGAAAGCTTTAGCATTTTTTAAAAGATTTTATTTATTTGAAGGAGAGAGGAGAGAGAGAGAGAGAGGATAAGCAGGGATGAGGGGTAGAGGGAGAGGCACAAGCAGGCTTCCTGCTGAGCAGGGAGCTGGGAGGACACTGGGCTTGATCCCAGGACCCTGAGATCATGACCTGAGCTGAAGGCAGATGCTTAACTGACTGAGCCACCCAGATGCCCCTATGGACTAGTTTTACTGAGAGATACGTTGGATTATCAGCTTCCCCCCAGCTTTGTTGAGGCAGAATTGAAAACTAAAAATTGTACATATTTAATGTGTACAATGTGATGATTTGATATTAGCTATGATAGAATTCCTGAGCTGGACAGAAGGATAAAAGAAGTGGCCTCTATAGTGAGGACAGATTAGCATGGTGACATTCTAATAAGGGAGCAAAACCCAGGAAAATCAGGCAGAGGGCCTTGGTAAGTGTGGATGGTTTCCCTGGTGCCTTTTGTGCATGTGGGGGATTCAGATCGCCTTTACCTATTCATATATTCCTGCTGTGGTGTTAGTGTCAAAGGAAAAAGGCTCCCCCAATTTTCTACCCACTAAATAATTTTTAAAAAGATTTTGTTTATTTGAGATAGAGCGAGAGAGCGCGCGAGAGAGCGAGAGAGAGCGCGCACAAGCAGGGCAGAGGGGCAGAGGGAGAGGGAGAAGCAGGGAGCCCATGTGGGACTTGATCCCAAGACCCCGGGGATCATGACCTGAGCCGAAGGCAGAAGCTTAACCAACTGAGCCACCCAGGCATCCCCACCCATTAAATAATTCTTTATTAAAAAGTTGAATTAGGAAAAGAGAAATTTCATGTCCGTTTTTGTTGCCTTAAAACATAGTTTATGCACATAAATTACTTTGGAGATTAGATGCTCATTTTATGAAAGAGAACGTTTATTTTGGAGATGTATACAAAGCATACACAAAGGACATAATATGTGCAGTTCTCCAGAAGTTTTTGCAAGCATCAAAGAATATGACAACTACTGCTTGACATCTTTCATCTGTGATTATGCTGGGCTGCCTCCCTAACGCCCATTTTTGCATATCCAAGCCCCACGATTTGCCCAAGCTAAATTGTCTGCTGGTTCTTCCAGGCACTGACGAACGGCTTTAAAAATCTGTAATGAGTAATAGTGACCTATACCTTCGGAGAGTTACTTGAAACTATTTGAGCAGGTTTCTTTAGAAATGCCTGCCAGGCGCGCCTGGGTAGCTCACATCTGACTTCAGCCACAGCCGTGGTGGGCGCTTGGCTGTCTCACAGTTTGTATCTTAGCACTGGACCTGGAGCCTTCTCCTGTGCAGTAGGACTGTGCCTTTCCTGAACACAGACATGGCCTGGAAATACGGGGCCCGGAGCTTTCTGGAGGCCATGGCAAGAGGTGTTTGAAGGGAGTAGTGCAAAGTCTAGGCATGACCCTGAGATACTCTAGAGATGTGGATAAAGAGTATTTCTTACAGATTATGACAGCAATACGCTCTGTGTATGCACTGTGGTTCCAGCATGCACACACATGTGCATATGTATGTATATGTACACACATGATATCAACTATTGATTGAGTGATGCATTCATTTGTTCAATAAACATTTATTGACCACCTCCCCATGTCTCATACACAGTGCTGGGAATGGAGCAGTAAACAAAATAGACATAAATGTCTTTGCTGGTGGATATTATGTTATAATGGATTTGTGGTGGGAGGAGAAAGAAAAAGAAACATTAAATTAACTCTGGTAGTAACAGGTCAAAGTTTGATATCTGCTAGGAAGGAAAATAAAGGAGGAGATCGGGAAAAGGAGTAATGGAGAGCCCAAGCGGGAGTGTGCAATTTTAAATAGGGTGAGCAAGGATGGCCTCTTGAGGTGGTGGCATTTGAGCCGAGATAAGACAAATGTACAGGCACAGACCTCGTTATCTAGGGAGGAGAATTACAGCAGAAGCTTTAGACACACGAAATGGTCAGGCTGCACATTAAATGTGGGGGTCCTGCTCTGATGCCCGTGTGCAACATGAATGCTGACAACAAAGTCAGGCAGATGAAGAAATACTGAAGCAGGCGGGCAGGAGAGACCAGGGATGACTTTGCTGAACCGTGCCATGAATGCCTGCGAGGACTAATTATTGTCGGAGTCTTTTTTGAATTAAAAAAATTAAAGAAAATTCTTGGTAAAATACACATACATTAAATTTACCATCTTAACCATTTTTTAAATGTAGTAGATTAAGTACGTTCTTATAATTGTGCACCTGATCTCCACAGCTCTTTTCATCTTGGAAAACTGAAACTGTCTACCCATTAAACAGCTCCCATCCCTCCCTCCCCCGAGTCCCTGGCCATCACTCTTTCACCTTCTGTCTCTGAATGTGACCGCTCGTGGTACTTGATGTAAGTGGAATCATACAGTATTTGTCTTTCTGTGTCCTGCTTATTTCAATCAGCGTAATGTTCTCACGGTTCATCTGTGCTGTAGTACGTGTCAGTTTCCTTTCTTTTAAGGCTGACTCAGGTTCTGCTGTATGCATATAGCACATTCTGTTTACCCATTCATCCATCATTGGACACTTGGGTTGCTCATACCTTTTACCTATAATGGATAATGCTGCTATGACTGTGGATATACCCTTTAACTCTCTGAGACACTGCTTTCAGTTCTTTTGGGTATATACCCAGAAGTGGAATTATTGAATCAAATGGTAATTCTACTTTTGATTTTTTGAGGACAGCCAGATTGTTTTCCAAAGTGGCTGCACCATTTTACATTCTTACCAGTCCTGCACGAGGATTCCCTTGTACTCATATCCTTGCCAACACTTGTTTTTTTATTTTCTTTTTCTTTCTTTTCTTTCTTTCTTTCTTTCTTTCTTTCTTTCTTTCTTTCTTTCTTTCGCAGTGATATTTCATTGTGGTTTTGATATACATTTCCCTAATGATTAATGATGTTGATCATCTTTTCAAGTGCTTCCTGACCATTTACATGTCTTCTTTGGAAAAATGTCCATTCAATTCCTTTGCTCATTTTTATTTTTGTCTTGTTTTTTAAAATTTTATTTTATTTTTTAAAGATTTTATTTTATTTTTGTTTTTTTAAGATTTTATTTATTTATTTTAGAAAGACGGAGAGAAGGCATGAGCAGGGGGAGGAGCAGAGGGTGAGGGAGAGGGAGAGGAAAAGAAACCCAAGCAGACTCCATGCTGAGCGTGGAGCCCAATGTGGAGCTTGATCTCATGACCCTGAGATCACGACCTGAGCTGAAAGCAAGAGTAGGGCACTTAACTGACTGAGTCATCCTGGTGCCCCTAAGATTTTATTTTTGAATAATCTCTACACCCAGTGTGGAGCTCGAACTCACAACCCCAAGATCAAAAGTTTCACACTCCACCAGCTGAGCCAGCCAGGCACCCCCGTTTGCTCATTTTTAAATTGGGTTGTTGTTGGATTGTAAGGGTTTTTATTCTGGATACTAACTTCTTATCAGGTACATGATTTGCAAGCATCTTCTCTCATCCCGTTGGTTGCCTTTCCACCGTGTTGTTTGTGTCCTTTGATGCACAGACGTTTTTAATTTTGAGGTAATCTAATTTTTCTATTTTTACTTTGTTTTCTGTGCTTTCAGTGTCATGTCTAAGAAATCATTGACACACTAAGTGTCAAGAACCTTTCCTTCTATATTTTCTTCCCAGAGTTTTATAGTTTTAACTCGTATGTTGAGGTCTTTGACCCATTCTGCTTTAATTTTTGTGTATGAGAGAAGGTAAGGGACCAACTTCATTCTTTTGCATGTGGTTTCTAGTTTTCCCAACACCGTTTGTTGAAAGGACTGTCTTTTCCCTATTGAATGGTCTTGGCATCCTTGTCAAAATCATTTGGACATAGGAAACATATATCTTTATCTGGGCTTGCCAGATCTTTTGATGTTTCAGAATAAAGCAGAAATTCAGAATTTCATGTGTAATAATATTTTTAAGTATAAGAATGTAAATGGAAAAAAATTAAAATGAAAGTACCACAGAACAAAATACCTTGTTCAGCCCATTGGGTACTAGCTCGTTGCTTTTTTTCTTTTTTTAATTTCTTTTTTCTTTTTTTTGCTTTTGTTTTGAAGAGAATAGAAATGGATGGATAAATGCACAGGCATACTTCAGCAAGTTTGTGTTCTAGGAAAAAAGGCTTTTTTCTCCTGGGTTTATAATTAAACAAAATTAAATGAATTTTTGTGGAGAAGTATTAGTACGGAAAAATAGGGCATTTTTTTTTTGTTTTTCTTTAGAGGGACAAAGCAGGAAGTAAAAAGGGATTTTTTTAAAAAAGATTTTATTTATTTATTTGACAGAGAGAGAGACAGCCAGCGAGAGAGGGAACACAAGCAGGGGGAGTGGGAGAGGAAGAAGCAGGCTCCCAGCAGAGGAACCCGATGCGGGGCTCGATCCCAGGACTCTGGGATCACACCCTGAGCCGAAGGCAGACGCTTAACGACTGAGCCACCCAGGCAACCCATCAAAAGGGATTCTGAAGTCATTTTTCCTTTGCAAGTGTAGGCAACTTTGCCCATGGAACATTTCCATGTTCTCGCCAGAGGATCTATTTCTTTGAGGCCATGAAGATGGGAAAGGGAGAAGGAGAAGAAAGCTAACATTTGTAATTGGTGACAAGTGTATGCCAAGTATTGTACAAATTTATTGTTCTACGAAAGTTCCCATACAGATTGGCTTGTATTATTTCCATAAAAGAAAAACCCTTAAAGTTAAGAGAAAGTGGAAAGCTTATTTTAGGTCACAAAGTAAGTGAATGACAGAACCAGAATTTAGACACAGGTCAGACATCCTTCAAAATTTCACCATTATGTCAGGTTATGTTATCTCTAAATAAAAGTCTTGCAGCAGCTGAGATGGGCAGCCAGGAGGGTGAGTGAAAGAGAAAAGATAGTGCTTCTTCATTAGCCCATTAAAAAAATTAACTAGATTAAAAGTAAATAAAAAATAGGAGCAAATCAAGAGAAACTTAACCTTCCTGGCTTTATAATGTGTTACTCCTTTAATATATGCCTGAAATCCATCAATTTATGCAAATATCCTTACCCTGTAATTAGACTTTTTTTTCTTTTAACTAAGTTTTTAAAATATGGGCACTTAGTAAGTGATGACAATTATTATTCCATATTATAATAATGAAAAATCTGAATAACCATAATTAGTGGAAGCAGCAGTTTTTTAACTACTACCTTTGAGTATCCAAAGTGAGTTTTTTTTAAATGTTTTTTTTCCAAAGTGAGTTTTGAATGCTTATCTATGAAGCTTTTAAATCTGCAAATCCTCTCTTATGACAACAAGCCACGTGCGTTTATCTGAGGATTCTGAAAGCAGTGGGTAACCTGAGCTGGAAAAGACCCCAGAGAGCCCCAGTTTTCTGATTTTACTTATGGTGAAACCAAGATTAAGTGTGTTCTTCAAATTCAGAGCCAAGACTAGCACGGGGTCTCTTCCCTCTTAATGCAAAGCTTGCTCTGATATATCTTTTCTTTTTATTAGCTTTCGAGCTAATGAAAGAGGTCTTGGAATTCATAATGGCACCCAGTAATGTCTGCAGATGAATAAATATTCAACAAGTCTGTTTCTTCTTCCCTAAATGTATTTAGATGTTACGTGATTTTAACGTTCATCGAACCATCCAGCAGCTCACACTCACATGAGCCAAGAACGGTGCTTACTGTTCATGATACAGCCGTGCCCTTAGTGACAAAGCCCATGCCCTGCTGGGATTCACGAGACTAACGATAAGTGGTTAAACAAGTAAGGCTGTAACGTATGGATGGTGAAACATTCTATGGAGAAAAATAAAACGGGGTGAGGACAGAAGTGTTGGTCAATGGAGTTGGCTCTTTTATGCTGAAAGGTGCAAGGAAGGGCTCACTCATTTGAGAGGGTACTTTTTGAGGACAGACCTGCAGGAAGAGATGGAGCCAGCTGTGGGGCTACTAGAAAAAAAATTAAAGGGAGAAGAAAGACCAAGTAAAGATGTCACCATGCCTGGAATGAAGTGAAACAGGGGAGAGTTAACAGATGACATCAAAAGGGTTATTGGTGCCAGATCATGCAGGACTTGGTAGGTCACTTTAATGTCTGACTTTTTCTCTGAGCGGGATGGGAAGCCACTGGGGGGTTTTGCATAGAGGACTAACATGATCTGACTTGTGTTCTGATACCATCACTCTGACTTCTGGGTGCAAAAGGCTCTGGGTGGGATGGGGAAGCAGGGCGCCCACTGTGGGAGCTCTTGCAGGACCAACATGGGAGCTCCCGAGAGGAGAGGAAGGTGGCTGTGGTGGCGGAAACTCCATCTCCAGGAGCAGAGGGAGGAGTCAGTTTCTGCTTCTGTTTTGAAGGCAGAAATGTGGAATATGCCTGTGAAGCAGGATCGAGACTGACTTCGACTACTCAACAGCTGGGAGGAAGGAGATCCTATTTTCTAGGATGGGGAAGAACGGGGGAGCATGTGTGGGGAGAGAGGAAGATCAGTGGAAGCAGGAGCTTGCTGTCGAGCCTGTTTAGTTTGAGATTCAGGGAGATGTTCAAGCTGAGTGTCAGGTGGGCAATTGAGAATAGGAGTCTGGGTATTAGGCAAGTGGTCTGGGATGGAGATATAAATTGATACCAGTTGAAAATGTTATTGAACTCCTTGCATATAAGTTGCAGACATGATACCCCTTTACCTTAAGTATGTCCGTGTGTTTTTCCTAAGAACAAGAACATTCCTTATATAACCACAGTACAATGACCAATACTATTTTCTAGTTTACAGTATTAACGAATTTACAAATCTTATTCAAACTTTCTCAGTAGTCTCCATAATGTCCTTTATAGTGCACGTGCACGCACACACACACGCGATGCATTGCATTATGTGTTTGTGTGTATATATATGTGTATATATATAATTTTTACATACATAATATAAAATTTCACCGTTCCAATTGGGCCTATATATTAACCACTGGGGAATATTGATGAAAGGTACACAGAAGTTTATTTTTTTATTATTTTTTTTTAATGATTTTTTATTATATTATGTTAGTCACCATACAGTACATCCCCGGTTTCCGATGTAAGGCTCGATGATTCATTAGTTGTGTATAACACCCAGTGCACCATGCAATACGTGCCCTCCTTACTACCCATCACCGGTCTATCCCATTCCCCCACCCCCCTCCCCTCTGAAGTCCTCAGTTTGTTTCTCATAGTCCATAGTCTCTCATGTTTCATTCCCCCTTCTGATTACCCCCCCTTTCTTTATCCCTTTCTTCCCCTACCGATCATCCTAGTTCTTATGTTCCATAGATGAGAGAAATCATATGATAGTTGTCTTTCTCTGCTTGACTTATTTCACTTAGCATTATCTCCTCCAGTGCTGTCCATGTTGTAGCAAATGTTAAGAACTCGTTCTTTCTGATAGCTGAGTAATATTCCATTGTATATATGGACCACAACTTCTTAATCCAGTCATCTGTTGAAGGGCATCTCGGCTCCTTCCACAATTTAGCTATTGTGGACATTGCTGCTATGAACATTGGGGTGCATATGGCCCTTCTCTTCACTACGTCTGTATCAGAAGTTTATTTTTTTTAACTATACTTATGCCTTTCCATAAATTTGAAATTATTCCAAAATAAAAAATTATAAAAATGTGTTACTGTACGCATTTTTGTTTTAAAGAATTTTTAGTTCTGCATTTCCCTGTCTTAGTTAGCTTGAGCTGCTGTAACAACATACCATAGTATTGGCTGCCTTAAACAGTAGACCTTTACTTTTCATGGTTCTGGAGGCTAGAAAATTCAATATCCAGATGCCAGCAGATTTGGTTCCTGGTGAGGGCTCTCTTCCTGGCTTGCAGGTGGCCACCTTCTTGCTGTGTCCTCACATGGTAGAGAGAGAGGAAGAGAGAGAGCTTGGTTTCTCTTCTTATAAGGACACTAATCCCATTATGGGGCCTTGTACTAATGGCCTCATTTAAACCTAATTACCTCACAAAGGTCCCACCTCCAAATATCATCACATTGGGAATTAGGGATTCAATAAATGAATTATGGTTGTGGGGATGGCACAAAATTTAGTACATCACATTGACAAAAAGTTATTAAATGGAATTACATATGGAAATATATATGGAAATATACATACATAGTATATATGCATATATACATAGAAAGAACTATATTGTAGACTATATTTATTAAAATTTTTTTATTTGAGTATAGTCAACATGCAATATTACATTAATTTCAAGTATACAACATAGTGATTCAACTTCTCTATATATTATGGTATACTCACCATAAGTATAGCTACCGTCCGTCACTACAACATATACACTACATTTAAATAGTCTATATTATAAATTGAGGATGTTTTCTAGAATATTATAATTGATGTGGAAGTATTAATTCTATGGAAAAAGATCTCATGATCAATGTTGACAATCTTGGCCTATTTTCAGCCTCCATCCCCCAATCCTATCATATCACCAAACAAAGCATTTTGTCTTCCCTCTGTTATATAAACTTAATAGCAGGAATCTTGTCTATTCTGTTCATCGCTTTATCCCCTCTGCCTTGAATAGTGTTCAGTGTCTAATAAGATCTCAAAAATATGTTGAGAGACTGAATAAGAAAATGCAGACCCTTCATACATTTATTGTCATGTGCTTCCCCCCCCCCAGTGATGTATCCATATATTTAAAAATATTGAAAGTCATTGTTCTAGTGGGAAGAAAGGGACTATGAAACCATAAGACTGAGGGAAAGTGTAGCAGGCATTTCCTAGGGTTTTTGTGAGGTGTAGATGTGGTCATAACATAAGCTGATCACCAAGAGCAGGATTGCGAGATGGAAGGCGCCCAGCAGTGATCCTGGTATCCTGCATTTCTCCTGCCCACCACCTCTTTCTCCTTATAGATTCTGCCTTGGGAATGTGTCTCAGAGATAAGCAAGTAAATGTTGGGCAGATAAATTTGGGAAGTTGTTCAGTTTCCTAGAATCTCAGCCACTTCCATGATCTATTGAAAACAGACTTGGGTAAAGTTGATTACAGCCATCCTGTTCTAGGGCCCTGGCATGGACTTGGGCCCTTGTCCTTCCCTCTGTCAAAATATGTCAAAAATCCTGTGGAGACTTTCCCTCCACAGGTTTTTCAATAACCAACAGTTAAAAGATGAGTCAAATAATTAAGACAGCTCTATTTGACATAACCAAGAAACATTGCTCTGGGAGCTGGGGAAAAGATAGTATAGCTGCCCTTTTATAGAGAACATCTACTGAATTATAAATGAATGAGTGAATAGCAAAGGGAGAAGTCAGAACTTAATACTAAATGTTGACTCCCTCTTAGGCATGTTGCTAGATGCTGTGAGAAATGCAGTAGTGAAATGGGATGTTACAGCCAAGTGGACAGAAAAGACAATCACTAAAAATGAATGATGTGTAAGGGTGGAATGAATGACGGGGGGAGAATAGGTTGGAGCAGCTGATGGGACGGGGAAGTTTCAGGAAGGATCTGGCATGCTAAGTGTGTCTGAGGAATGAGGAGAATTTTGCAAGAGGAATTCTAGGAAAGTACAGCAGCATAGTCTGTGGAGTAAGAGTTAAGATGGGGCCCCTGGGTGGCTTAGTTGTTAAGCTTCTGCCTTCGGCTCAGGGCGTGATCCCGGCATTCTGGGACCGAGCCCCACATCAGGCCCCTCTGCTGGGAGCCTGCTTCTTCCTCTCCCACTCCCCCTGCTTGTCTCTCTCTCACTGGCTGTCTCTACGTCAAATAAATAAATAAAATCTTGAAAAAAAAAAAGATTAAAAAAAAAAAAAAGAGTTAAGATGGTGGAGTCAGCCAACCTTAGTTCCAAATGGACTCTACCACATTCTCAGCTGAGACAAGTCTCAGCTTCCTTGTCTGTGCAATGGAGAAGATGGCGGAGAAGATAGTGGAGAAGATGGAGAAGACCAGGCTTGTTGCAAAGATTAAATGAGGCAACATACACATGAGACTTAGCACAGATGTCAGACCCAGTAAGTGCTCAATAAATATAAGCCACTCTTTTTATTGTAATTATTCTTACTTTCCTTTTTAACAAGGGGTAAATTTTTGTACAGTGGCACAAGTCCTGAGAAACCAGGCAGACACTGGAATGTCAAGGAGCCCGGTGTAGATTTGAGTATGGAAGAGGTTAAATTTTGCCCAGTAGGGAAGTTATGGAGAAGGGGACACCCTGTTACCACTCACACTGCTCTAGAGGCTGGGAGCTTTGGAGGCACAGCTGCAGTCCTTCCTCGTAGGCACTTGGCTTGGTGAGGGTCAGGCAACAACCCACAACCTAAATGCAAGGATGACCGTGACTAGGTTCTGTCAATGGGGTGCAAATACGTCATGAGAGAATGGACATAGGAACGATCAGTTTCACTTTGAAGTACTAAAAAGAGATGACAGTAACATGCATCTTTAAAAAAAGAGTGATTAAAAAACGTGGATTAAGAGCTGTTTCTGATTCCAGAAGTGCCACCCCTTTCCTGGCTCTGACATCTGGGTGACTTGCTTAACCTCTGTAAGCCTTCACTTTTTTATCTATTAAATAGGGATAATATGGTACCTATTGCTTAGAACTCTTGTGGGGTTTATGGAGGATAATCCACATAAAGGAGCTTATTTGGCACAATACCAGGCAGCTGACTCAATAAGTCACTTGTATTTATTATTATTATTTCAAGCCTTTTTTACAGAACACAAAACACTTCATTGTAGATTATCTCATTTGATCCTCATAACATCCCTGCAACATCGGCAAGATAAATAACTATCCTTTTCCTTTAATTAATGAGGAGCCTGGAGATGGAAGAGATGAATTTATCAAATCACAAACAACTGGTATGCATCAGAGTCAGGATTCAATCCCAAATCTCATGCTGCTAGTACATTTCCTTTCATTACTGTCTGGTGACAGCCAAATCACCCTCAAGAAGATGTAATCATCGTATTGGCTTTAAAATTGTGGTTTCTTTATAATTTCAGAGCTTCTTTTGTTCAAATGAGTTCTTGTAGGAACCCCTAACTTCCATAAAGTGAATAGAGCTGCTCTGTTTTAAAAAAAACAAACCCTCAAGACTATAATAATACTCTCCCTCAATGTCCTCTTCCCTCAACAGTTCCGTGGAGCCCAACGTGGGAAAAAAATAAACAGGGCTGAAGGAAAGATCTGGATTTGCAGGGAATAGCACAGGCAAGGGCTTGGCAGTCTGAGTTCGCGGTCTTTCACGAGCTCTTGAAGAGCTGGATCCCAAGCGCCCTTGGCTGGAGCTTTCATGAGGCCGTGTGGTGCTATGGTTAAGTGCGGACATCTGCATCGCACGGAGCGGGTGCCTGTGAGGCTCACTAACTGTGGGACCCTGGGCGTGTTTCTTAAATGCCCTTTGCCCCGGTTCCCTCATCCTCAATGTGCAGGCAGTAATAACATCCAACTCATGGATTGTCGTGAGAGGTGAATCTGATAATAAACAAAACATTCAAGAATGTACTTGGCATGAAGTAAGTGCTCAATAGTCATTTATTGCAAATAATTTCATCTTTCTGGGCTTCACTTTTCTGAAGAAGAAGAAGAAGAATTTAGCAAGAGAGCTTTTTTCAGACTTACGTGGGCTGATGCATACAAAGTGCCTGGCAGAGTGCCTGGTACATAACAGTAACGAAATAGGAGTGATAATAAAATTCTCCTTGTGATCCCTTCTCTGAATCTCTATAAAAGCAAGTCCTTTCTCTGTAAAAGCAAGTCTTCTCTTGTGTTTCCAGCTTCTCTTTCTCACTGCCCTCCCCCTTCCCTGCTCACACAGGAAGGACCTTTCCTGTTTCTGATGTCAGTCCCTGGACCCTTTTCACAGGAAAGACTCATGTCCTCCAATTAGACCAATACCAATTGACCTGGGGCCTTCGGCAATCCTGGTGCCTTCCACATTAATTTGACATCTGCACTTCACCTTGAAAATATGCTAATTGCAGCAGGGATCTGAAGACTGCACGAAACACGGGTTTGCAAGAGTCTATGGTATGCTAGGAATAATTGCAAATTTAATTCCCTTTGAGAAGATGTACAAAAACCTGACCACTCCCGTTAGCCCAGAAGAAATTAGAATCTCTGAAATCAAGTGAAACGAACCAAATGAAAGGACAAAATATTTCATTTTGAAGGGAAAAAACCCTCTAAACTTTATTATAGAAAATCTCCCAGAAAAAAAACTTTGGTTCAGAAGCAGTGTTTTTCAGTCCATCCATTTCCATGAGCCAATTCATTTTTCAGAATTAATATTCGGAAAAAACCTGGCCTAATTTTATTTTTCAGAGATAACTTTATTTTTTTCCATTATTTTAAAAATTTACATTCAGTTAATTAACATATAATGTATTATTAGTTTTAGAGGTAGAGCTCCGTGATTCATCACTCTCATGTAACACCCGGTGCTCATTCCACCTTGTGCCCTCCTTCATGCCTATCACACAGTTACCCCATCTCCCCACCCGCCTCCCCTCCAGCAACCCTCAGTTTGTTTCCTATGACTAAGAGACAGAGACAACTTTAGACAATAAGTAAATAAAGTTGTAAACAAAGGTCATTGTGCTTTAATATTGTGAGAGAAGCACTGATTTTAGCAAAGAACACACTATGATTGTGTAAGAAAAAATATAATCTTAGATTTTAAAAACAACTTGATTGAGGTATATTTTATGTATCATAAAATTCACACATTTCCAGAGTGCCATTTGGTGATTTTTTTAGTCACTTTACCCAGTAATGCAGCCATCCCCTTAAATCAGTTCTTCAACATGTTACATTCACCCAACAAGAATCTTCCTGTCCACTTATAATTAATCCCCATCCTACCCCCAACCCCTGGCAACCACTAATTTACTTTCTGTGTATAAATTTGCCTTTTCTGGTCATTTCATATAAACAGAGTCATTCAAGATGTGGTCTCTGGTGTATAGCTTCTTTCATTCAGCGTGCTTTGTCTTTTTTTTTAAAGATTTTATTTATTTATTTGAGGGAGAGAGAGAGCAGGAGCAGAGGGGAGGAGCAGAGGGAGAGGGAGAAGCAGGCTTCCCACTGAGCAGGGAGGCCAACTCAGAACTCAGTCCCAGGACTCTGGGATCATGACCTGAATCGAAGGCAGACGCTTAGCCGACTGAGCCACCCAGGCGCCCCACATTCATCATGTTTTTGAAGCTCACCCATGGGTAACGTGTGTCAGTGTTCATCCCTTTTTATTGCTGAGTAGTACTCCATCGTATTGACATTTTGTCTATCCATATGCCAGGTGATAGACATTTAGGTTGCTTAAGTTTTTGCCCATTGTGATGTAATCTTATTCTTACAAGACAAAATGTGTTGACAGTCTGGTCCTCTGTTGGCAATTGTCTCCTGAGCCCAAACAACACAGGAAGTTTTGGAATGGAGTAGAAACACATTCATCCATTTACTACCAGTGGCTCCCAAGGCATCTGTCTTCCTCATCTTTCTTTGTGCAACTCTGTTTAACATTCTGCTTCAGCATATGAGCAGGACTTTCTGCATTTCTGGAGCCTAATTTAGGTTCATAACTCAAGAACACAGGTTATTTTATTAGGCGGCGAGGAAGGGGGACTGCTAAGTGTTCCATGGTGTACATTGGAGAATTACACTTTCAGGTCAAATTCCCCACTCGCAATTCACAGAATTCCCTCTCTGTCAAAATTTCCTTCTCAGCCCAATTGAAGCAATATATCAAAAGTAAGCGGATGAGTGACTCCCCACTTAAAATTATACATTCTGTCCATTCTTACCCATATTTTTAATATAAATGTGAAGCTATCATAAAAAGTGTTAAGAACTCAGCTGGTTGTACTTTCATGGTTTATGCTTTGCTGAAACAACATTATCCATCTCGCCCAGGGTGACTTCAGAATAGTATTTAGAATTTCAAATGGCTCCAGAGGATTTCAGGCAGGACAGAGAGAGATAGAGGGAGAGGAGGAGAGTCAGACAGACAGACAGACATGAGTGTCAAAGGAAATAGAAAGTGGAAAATAGTATCTCCAGATTTTTTCAATTGACAGCCTGCATTTGATAGAATCCATTCATTTCTGAGCAGCCAACATTTTACCAAGAACCTATTGCATGCAGAATCCTCTACTATTAGCTGGAGATGAAAAGATAAAAATGACCGCCCATATGTACTGTATGGTGACTAATATAATATAACAAAAAAAATGACCACCCATTTGATCACTAATGATATTTACTGAGTAACAATTTTGTTCAAGGTAGTGTAGGTTCTAGGCACTCAGAAATGAAAACCAAGTTGGTCGGCTATCGTGAAGCTAGCAGCCAGTTCGGGATAAAGATACATAAAGCAAACAGAGAAATATATACAATATTGCACATAATGGTACATGCTGTAAAGAGATAAACCGTAATGAGAAGGTATTCTAGACCTCTGAGGAGGTGGCGTTTTAGCTGAGTCTTCAAGGAAAGGAGGAGAGAGATCAAAGGAGTGAGGGAAAGTGTTGCAGTCAGAGGCAACAGCAAAGGCTCAGGGAGGGAAGGGGAAGAGCTTGGTTCTCGCCCACGCGGAAGACAGACACGGCGCCATGTTTAGATGAACTGTTTCTGGAAGTACTGTGAGTGAAGTATACACAGGTACTATGTGGACAAGAAGTGGTTCAGAATAGTCTTTCACATCTAAAAGTAGAAAAATGAGAGTTTAATGACCGAATAGATGAATGAATAAATTGCAGGATGAATGAATAAATTACAGAATGAACAGACGGACAGATGACTGACTGATGGACTGACAGAATGCATGAGTGTATAAATGGAAAGGGGCCCTTTTGGATAGGTGGGTAGAGGAGAATTTGTTACACAAATTTTATAATCCAGGGATTGGGAGACAGAGGGCATATAGGACAAATGGGAAGGAAGGGAGACCGAAGGCTGAGAATATTTTCTAGCCTCCCAATTTTTTCCCTTAGGGGCTAGTGCCGAGTGGTTTCTTGCATTCTAATTTGAGGAGCTCTTCCCCACACAATTTAGGCATAAAATGAGAGCATCTTCCACTTCTGTGACAGCTGCCTGGCGAGCAAAGGAAAATTAATTAACTGGCACGAATGGCCTGCAGGTCAGATTTTCCACATAAATGGAGCATAAAACAGTTGTATCTTTTAAGATTGGATTCATCTTGAGAAAGTAGGGGAGGCAGGATGTGTGAACCTAGAATAATTCAAAGAAAGTGATCTTTATCAGCGTAGCTATTTATACCTGAATATACACACAGACATACACACAGGCACGCAAGTATATTTGTTGACCTCTCTTTTACTTTTCTTTTCTTTTTTTTTAGATTTAGAACAAGACTTTGTGTTAGAAGATTAGTAAGAAAGACAGTAGACATTATGTTCAGCGCTGCCAGATTGCATAGCTCTGGGTTGTGACATTGTCGTGTGTTATGTTACGTGCCAGTCCTGACAGCTGTATGCATTACGTGATAGCCATCATGGGCTGAGACCACATAGACCATTGCTATTAAACAATCACCTGTACAACTCACAGCTGGACAATTTCTGAAGTGATAGATTCTCTGTACATCTAGGCAATAAACAAGGGTGGTCCTGGAAGCCTGAATGTTTTGGTTTCCTTCCAGAACTCTTTACTTTTATTCCAGGAGGAAATAAATACATTCCATCAATGCAGAACCCCAGAGAGCAAATGCAATTTCCCACAGCACAAACAACAACTCCAGAAAAGACACTTAAGCTCCCCACTCATGGCCAGCAAAATCCTTTTCTGATAGCATTAATAAAAATGGCAGGTGGGACATTTGCTCAAGTGGCAAAGTGAGATATTCCTGGTTCTTACCTTTATTTAAATCATTCTCCAATTATATTTTATCTTTTCAGATCAAAATGAAATTAACATACTTTGAGGCCACAGGAAGGCAGTCGCCATAACAGACGATGGCCCCAAATGGCATCTGTGGATTCTCTGTAAGCAGAGAGCAGTTGCTTACCACAGGGTAGAGGCTTCTGGATAGACTGGGCCAACACCTGGTCTTGACTGTGAAGGGATAGAGGTGGAAAGTAAGGTTCCACCTGTTTGCATGTCCATGGCTTTCTAAACATTATCTAGTTCCTTTCTTTTCTCCCCAGTTTCACTCCCTCACCTTGAGGACTTCTGGGTTTTCAGAACATAGTAAGGGATCTCTTCCTGTGCGGAGAATTCCTGGGTCGTCTCTCAGCCCAGAACATCCTGGACATATCACTATCATGTCTCATATCAAAAACTTTATTTTGTTAGTCTTCCATTTAGGCTGTGTGATGCTCACAACTGGGGTCTGATTTTGCTGATTATGCTTCCCCTTTATACCTGTGCACATCATAGGTGCTCTGGGAATTAATGAACCGTTTATATATGTGTAGGGAGACTGAGAAATGCCTTCTCTTTCTAGGAATTTGTACTGACCCTTAAACCTTTTTCTCATGTCCTCATTCTCAATCTACACTAATTTGACTGTGTATTTGGTATTTCTTCAACTGATTTCCTGACAAAATTTTTATCAAGTATTTTTAGGCACAGACTCTATGCCCCTTGCATGGATTCCTGTAGCAGCTGGCCTGGTCTCTGAAAATGCTTGCAGATCAATGTTCCTAAAACCCTAATCTTTCCTTTGCTCTAAACAAAAGCAAAGCCAAACAAGCAAAACTTTAAGTTTCCGTTGCCTTCAAGAGAAAACTTAAGCTCTATAGAATGGGCGTTGGGTTAAGAACCTCAGTGTCACGTGACTAGCTCCCTAACCTGTTAGCTGTGTGAGCCTTGCATGAGCAATTTGTTTTATCTGAGTCTTAGTTTACCCATCTTAAAAATGGGTTTAGTTGGGGTGCCTGGGTGGCTCAGTCATTAAGTGTCTGCCTTCGGCTCAGGGCATGATACTGGGGTCCTGGGATTGAGCCCCGCATTGGGCTCCCTGCTCCGCTGGGAGCCTGCTTCTTCCTCTCCCACTCCCCCTGCTTGTGTTCCCTGTCTCGCTGGCTCTCTCTCTCTCTGTCAAATAAATAAATAAAATCTTTAAAAAAAATGGGGGTAATGATAGTAGCTGTTTTTCAGATCCAATGTGATAATGCATGAAATGGGTGCAGCACAGTGCTTGGCTTGTGATAATACTTAACATATATTCCTTCATTTCATTTTTTATCCTTTCCTTCCTTTCTCTCTCCCTCTCATCTTACTTCTTTCCTACTGTCTCTTTTACTTTTAATTAATTAATGCATCTACTCTTTCATTTCACAGCGACAGATTAGAGGATAATGTATCAGAATTTTCCATAATTTTGCGAAATCGAAAAACCTTTCCCCTTAGAAATTCAATGCTTCGGTAGGATCAAATATTTGTGTTTTTGTTAACTATTGTGGTACCTGTGCAGAGAAAACCTATAAACCCCAGTAGGATTACTGAACCAAAAAGGACAGCGGATTTCGCCCAGGTATCAGAAACAGGGTTCCTGGGAAGATATGTATGATCTCGGTCCTCAGGGAGGATGCTCTTACTTCAAAGGACCAAAGCTCTTGTGCGATGAGTTAGCAACATCAACCTTGTCGTTTCTGTCTCCATATCGTGGGTTCATTCCCAAGCCCAGCATGTGGCATTCCATGCAAATGATCTTGCTGCCAGGTTTTGGGGGCTCTGTAAGGGTCCATTGTTTTATGTCAAACAGTACATTTTCTTCATCATTCTTTTCGTCATTTACTCCACAGGCATGTACTATGTGCCCAGCATTAGGGGTTAAAGACAGATAAGACACATTTCTCTCAAGGGAGACAAATGAGGAGGAAGGTTGTAGTGTGGTGGGGAAAGTGGATGCTTCACACTCTTTCTTTTGAAGTGCCCTTCACACACTAGTCCACCCAAGCGGTCCTTTCCACCCCGGCCGACTCCCTTGCCCGAAATATCACATTCACGTGGCCGAACAGCCATCTACTCCCAACAACTTAAAAATCAGTAAGTGTTAATTATACTTCTGTTCTCACATGAATGAAGAGGTATTAAGATTCTCCTTTTATTGTTTTTCATGGCCGTATCCCCTGGGCCTCATCCTGAGTCTCTGTGTATGAGCAGGATGCCAATTATAGTACTGACCGGCCAGATGAATACATGGTGACGGAGCCATGTCTCAAAAGCCAGGAAGACCTGAGTTCAAAACCAGTCCCAAAGTGTGTGCATCTGGACAAGCTACTCAATCTAATGTAGAGAACAGAGAGAATGGGTCTATAGTAGGGAACTCTGAATGCTGTGAGTAAACGAGTTAAGGTAGTCGGGGCCCCCAGCCCAGGGTTACTGCCCAGGAGTTCCTTACTCAGTGGAATCCACTCTTCCTCCCTTACAACTGGCTGCTGCGACAGCCACGCAAGGGGTCCACTTAAATGCTTGTGGCCTTTATCCGAGGGTATTGCTGCTGTCACTCTTAGGATAGGAGTGGAATGTCTTCACCTCTCACCAGCCCTGATTTCGCCTTGAGCTCTGTGGACTCCACACAGAGGTCTGTAGATTCCTGGCAAGGGTGTAAAGGTGGAGCCAAGAGAAGACACAGAATAGTTCTCTCACTGTTACTGACGCACCAGCTCCACGTTCAGACGGCTTGCCTCCTGCAGAGCTCTTGGAGGTGCTTCATGCGACTCTCCATCTTCATCCCTGCGTGTAGGGTGCCTTTAGCTTGGTTGTGCAAAACCTGTTGAGTCTTGACGGCCTGGGACTGCTTTTTTTTAGAGAGAGAGCACATGTGCCAGTTGGGGGTGGGGGCACGGGCAGAGGGAGAGGAAGAGGGAGAATCTTAAGCAGACTTTACACTCAGCGTGGAGCCTGACGCAGCGCCGTCATCGTGACCTGAGCTGAAATCAAGAGTTGGGTGCTTAACTGACCGAGCCACCCAGGTGCCCCTGGGACTTCTTGCTCATTTAAAAATTAAAACTATTTCCTCTGTCTGTTCCTTTCTATTGCCCCTCTTCATTAAAAATGACACTGTGCATCCCTTAAAAGAAAAAGAACGCAGTGTGTTAAGTTTGGGGTGTAATTTTAGAGAGAGAGAGAGTTTGCATGTGTGTGTGTGTGTGTGTGTGTGTGTGTGTGTGTCCATGCTATCGTGCTTACTTTGGATGACTACCTAGGGTGTAGGGCTGATAACATACATCAGGAATGACCTATCTGGTCTAGCACATATGGTGGCTGTGTCTTGGGTGTGTAAGTGTGGGAAAGGTGTGTGCAAGAGGCATGTGTGTTTGGTGCGAATGTATGGAGGGGGTGTGTGTATGAATATAATATCGTGACTGTGAGTATTCCTGCGGTATACCTTGTGTGTCATTGTGGGTGAGTGCGCCATATGTATATGGTTGTGATAGACACGTGGGCTTGTGACTATGAATATATATCTGTGTGCGCCATTTTTAAAATCTATTTTTTTGCATCTTCCAGCTGCATTGCTCAAATGCTATAGAATTATAGCTCAGAATAGTTCTCATAAACAAAAGCATTTGGCCTCCGTGGTTCAGCTATATGGAAACTGGCAGTACACTCCGTCAGGGTGTCTCCTGCTGCAGGTGAGGCCTTGGGGAGAATTCCCACAACTATCTGGAGGCATGTGACATGACTCACCTTCATGGATTGAGACATTCCTGAGATCTTATTGTTTCACATTAATCACAGCCTGAACTCTGCTTTTTTGACTTGGTTTTTTCACATCCTAAGAATAGAACCACCAGGATCCCACTTTAGCCTTTATATTGACTCACAAGCCCTGACTTTCATACCTCTCAAGGACAATTAGAGAGTTGGCAGCAATTAGAGATCTTTTTTTAACCCCCCAACCCAGTTTAAATGTATTTTCTCAGGAATAATGCGTTTGGTTAATTTGAGCAACTGTGTCCTCTCACACTACCTACACAGCGTTGTATTCGGCCCGTCCTGAAATGCTTTGTGTATTAGTAGGGGGGTCGTCGATGTGGGATGTTCCTATAACTTTCCGTAAGAAGGCCTTTGCCCACAGCGTCCCCCCCATGCCTGCAGTGACTGTAGGGTATGTTCTGAGTGATGCCTTTCCCTAAACCTTCCTTGACCACCATGATGATGGGGGAGGAATCCCTTCTCTGTGAGTCCTTAGGTCTTCTACCCTAGTCATTGCACATGTGACACAGAAATGCAGGCACACAGTGGGCGCGAGGTCTTCTCCAACAGAATGTGAGATTCCTGAGGGCCAGACTGAGCACTGTATAGTCTCTGATCGCGAAGAGGAAGTAGTGGACTCAGGAAAGGAGGGAGGAAGAAAAGAAGGAAGGAAGGATTTAAAAAAAAAAATGGCCTAGGGCTCCTGGGTGGCTCAGCCGGTTAGGTGGCTGACTCTTGATTTCGGCTGAGGCCGTGATTTCGGCGTGGTGAGATCGAGCCCTGTGTCAGGGCCCCATCTTTACTGTGCTCCAAGTAGAGTCTGCTTGGGATTCTTTCCCTCTGCTCCTCCTCTCGCTTACATGTGTGCTCTCTCTCTCTAAAAAAAAAAAAAAAAAGAAGCCTTCACAAATATTATCTTCTCAGTGCCAGTCACTCTTCTGGGTGCCTCATGTTGTTACCTCACTGAATGCGTTAATCAACCTTCTAGAGTAGCTTCTATCACCCACTCCAGGTTAGAGATGAGAAAACAGAGACAAAGAAGGATCAAATGAGTTGCCCAGCATGACTCAGCTTACAAATGAGCCAAACTAAAGCTCAGGCGGGACGGCTCTAGATGCCAACCTTTGATCAGCTCTCATGTTGCCTATTTTGGCTTTGTGCTGTGCCCAGCAAGTGTGTATGTGTTGTCTTGGACTCAATGCATGTCATTTGCCTGGATATATTTTTCTCCTCTTTTTGTCTCCCTCTATCAGTAAAGGTCTTGTTTGATGGCAAATATCATACATCAAATTCTACCATGCTTAAGCTAAAGGGAAGTTATTGGCTTACAAACATGTGTTTGTAAGTCGTGCATGACTCAGGTAGGCAGAACTTCATAACGTCATCAGCAATCTGTCTTTTCATCCTAACGTTCTGCTTTCTTCTGTGGGTCATTCACTGTCAGGAGGGCTTTGGGCGTGCAATATAGCAAAGATGGCCCCCAGCAGCTCTAGGGATATAGCTTGGAATTTTGAAATTCCAGTGTAAAGTAGGAAGACAATTTGTTTCCTGATGATTTCTATGAAAGTCTTAGGTATGGTTCTCACTGTTTAGGCTTGGTGCATGCCTACCCTGAACCCATAAGTCACTGGGTGGGATTGATGCTGTGCTCTGATTGGCAGAGCTGACCTGGTCTGTCCCCCACTGGAATGGTGGGTGGGGAGCTCCTCCTAGACCACAGGGATTGAGGATGGGGAGAGGGTGGCCACAGCATACTGGGCAAGCAGGAGTAGTAATTTAGATCGATCATAGTGTTTCTTTTGACCTTTGTCCCTCTCGTCTGCTTTTCTTTCCCTCTTTCTCTTTTTTTAAAATGATTTTATTTATTTATTTATTTATTTATTTATTTATTTATTTATTTATTATTTTTTTAAAAGATTTTATTTATTTATGTGACAGAGAGATAGCCAGCGAGAGAGGGAACACAGCAGGGGGAGTGGGAGAGGAAGAAGCAGGCTCCCAGTGGAGGAGCCCTATGTGGGACTCTATCCCGGAACGCCGGGGTCACGCCCTGAGCCGAAGGCAGACGCTTAACAACTGTGCTATCCAGGCGCCCACAATTTTATTTATTTTGAGGGAGAGAGATAGCGAGAGAGAGAGAGAGAGAGAGAGAGGAAGCATAAATGGGGGGAGGGGCAGACAGAGAGGGAGAAGTGGACTGCCTGGGGAGCAGGGAGCTCTATGTGGGGCTTGATCCCAGGACGCTGAGATCATGACCTGACACGAAGGCAGAAGCTCAACCAACTGAGCCACCCAGGTGTCCCTCTTGCCTGCTTCTCTTAATTGATAGAAGTGGGTATGAATCCTTTATTCTGAAATAAGCAGCTCTGTACAATTTCTAACACTCTGGGGTCCAGGACATCACAGAGGAAGCAAAACATGCTTCTCGGACCCAGAATCCTCATCTAACACTAGTTGACGGCTCTCTCAGACATAGTTAGAGTGGACCACGTCAGTGACTGACAGATTCAGTGACATCGTTGCACTAGAAACAAAGGCCTATTTGAATTTGAAATAAGGACTGGCATTGTAACCCTGGATACAGTCAGAGGGACAGCGATCTCTCTAGGGTCAGAAGAAAGGAGACTGTCTTCATAATTCCAGACAAGATTATTTAAATTGTTTAAAGAAGGAATATATTTTTATAACAGAAGAGTCAAGGAGATTTTAGCCATCCTGTATTTGCAAGCAACTGGGGAATCACACAAAACCACACAAAATTCGTAGTGTTCTGGAAGCACCCTACTTCCCACTCTGACATTCCGTAGGCACCTGAGGGAGGGTCCTAGAACTCAGGTGTGCCCATTATTCTCTGGCTCAGTGATTTCCCATTCCCGATGATAGAAAGTTCAAAGTCTTACACATAGCAAAATAGATGGTTGTTAAATATTTACCAGCATGATACTGGTTTTAGGGTTCTAGGCTTGGAAGTGGCAAATACCACTTCTACATCTGCTCCACTGGCCAGAACCCAGTCGTATAGCTTTACCTAGATGTGCGGGTATGAGGATGCCAGTGTAGTTGTTGTGTTGTAAAGACCATGGATCTTGGTAGGCATTTACAGTCTTGTCAAGAAAGATGACTTAGCCATTGAAATCAGTACTTTCTAGGACATTTCTGTGAATAAACTATAAATAAATATATATAATGTGTTTATGTATATAGTCACTTAATGAAAATTCATGAATCCCCTGTACAAAACTAGATCTGGGGGTATCCTATGAAGAAGGGCTGATGGTAATGCTGAGCTCAATATGTTAATACTGTATTTCAATCTATCATGTACATTTCCGCCCTGAAATTCTCCCCTTCCTGAAGCCTGGCAATTTGATACTGACCTTGTATTTGTGAATCAGGATATAGCATGTCAATGAGAACACCTGCCTCAGAGGATAAACGTATTTAAACATCCACCTTTTACTCCGATTGGTTTTGAAAGGTCTGCTGATTAGACACAGATATTTAAAACCATAATTTCTAAAAAAGAAGACATCAAAAATGAGTTATATAATTAATTCTCAACTAACTCATTCATCAAAATGCTAGGAATTCCCACATTGTGGTAAAACTTGTGATCAAACTGACGTGGGCGTCAGATAGAGTATGTAATAGCATTTAGATACTAAATACGGATTGGGACACTTATGTTGTAGATATGATTTCTACTTTGTCTTTTTATGTTAATTATTTTTTTCTTAAGGAAGCTATGTATTTATTGAAAATTTTGTGCACATATTATTTTCTTGAACACATTGCCTTTTAAGGATGTCAGTGAAGACACAATGGGGTTCTTATTCTCTTTAATTTCTTTATTTTGTTAATTTTCACTTTTATTTCCTTCTATTCCTTTATTCTGCTGTTTTTTTTTTAAAAACTCACATTTCTATTCAAATGCTTGGTTTATTAATTTTTAACCTTTCTTTTTTTTATTATATCAATTTAAGGCTTTAATCTCCTCATAATTATTTGCTTTAGAAATAGCTCTTTACTCTTATTAATTAGTTAATTTTTAATAAAAATTGTATATATTTAAGGTACACATTGTGATGTTTTGACATCCATATACATTGTGAAAGGATTACTATAGTCAGGCTAATTAGTATGTCCATCACCTCAAATATTGACCTTTTTTTTCCCATATAAGTGAAATCATGCAGTATTTTTTTATGTCTGTCTTATTCTCTGGGTTCATCCATGGTGTTCCAAATGGCAGGATTTCCTTCTTTTTAAAGGCTGAATAATATTTCATTATATATATATGTATCTCATAATTTATCTATTCATATGTAGTGGATACTTAGATTGTTTCCACATCTTGGCTATTGTGATTAATGCTGCAGCAAATACGAGAATGCAGGTATCTCTTCAAGATCCAAATTTCTTTTCATTTCTTTGGATATGTACCCAGAAGTGGGGTTGCTGAATCATATAATTAAAAAAAAATTTTTTAGGAACTCCCACACTGTTTTCCGCTGTGACTGTACCGATTTGCATGTCTACCAACAGTATACGAGGGTTTGCTTTTCTCTATATCCTTGTTAACACTTGTTATCTCTGGTCTTTTTTTTTTTTTTTAAAGATTTATTTATTTGAGAGATTTATTTATTTATTTGAGAGATTTACTTATTTATTTGAGAGAGGGCAGAAGGAAAGAATCTCAAGCAGACTCCCCGCTGAATGTGGAGCCTGATGCAGGACTTGATCCCACAACCCTGAGATCATGACCTGAGCCGAAATCAAGAGTTGGATGCTTAACCGACTGAGCCACCCAGGCACCCCTCTGGTCTTTTCGATAGTAGTCATCTTAACAAGTGTGAAATAGTTCACTGTGGTTTTGATCTGCATTTCTCTGATGATTGGTGATGTTGAGCACCTTTCCATGTATCTGTTGACCATTTGTATTTCTTCTTTGGAAATATGTCTGTTTAGGTCTTTTACTCCTTTTAAAATTGGACTATTAGGCTTTTTTTTTTTTTTTCAGTTGTATGTATTTTGGATAGTAATCCTTTGTCACATATACAGTTTGCAAATATTTGAAGTATTGAAGCCTCCTTCTTTTGTTGTATTACTGTCAATTTCTCCCTTCAGATCTCTAAATATTTGCTTTATATATTTAGGTACACTGGTGTTGGTACATATATTTTTAAAATTGTTATAACTTCCTATGAATATATTGATCCTCTTATCATTGTGTAATGACCTTTTTCACCTCTAGAGTCAGTTTTTGACTGAAAGTATATTTTTCTGATGCAAGTATAGCTACCCTGACTTTTTCTCGGTTATCATTTGCATGGAATATCCTTTTACATCCCTTCACGGTCAGCCTATGTGTGTCCTTAAATCGCAAGTGAGTGTCTTGTAGACAGACATTGCTGAAGCGTGTTTTTAATACCCGTTCAGCCACTTTAAGCCTTTTTAGTGGGGAGGGTAATCTAATAACATTTGAAGAAATTATTGATAGGTGAACACTTACTATTGCCATTTTGTTGATTTTCTGTCTATTTTGCTATTGTTTTGTTACCTTCTTCCTCTCTTGCTGCCTTTCTTTGTTATTTGATGGTTTTCTGTAATGATTTTCTTTGATTCTTTTCTTATTATTTTTTGCATATCTGTTGTAGGTTTTTCCTCTGTGGTACCAGAAGGCTTGCACAAGATATCTGGTAGGCATACTCATCTATTTTAAGGTGAAATCAACTTGGCTCTAGTTGCCTACAAAAACTCCACCCCCCTTCACACTTTGTTTTCTTTCTTTTTTTTTTTTTAAAGATTTTATTTATTTATTTGACAGAGATAGAGACAGCCAGTGAGAGAAGGAACACAAGCAGGGGGAGTGGGAGAAGAAGAAGCAGGCTCACAGCAGAGGAGCCTGATGTGGGGCTCGATCCCATAACGCCGAGATCACGCCCTGAGCCGAAGGCCCACGCTTAACCACTGTGCCACCCAGGCGCCCCCACACTTTGTTTTCTTTACACAGAGTTTACTTCGTTTTATATTCTGTGCCTATTAATATGCTTTTCTGACTATAATTATTCTTTTTTTAATGTTTTTTTATTATTATATTATGTTAGTCACCATATAGTTCATCCCTGGTTTCTGATGTAAAGTTCGATGATTCATTAGTTGTGTACAACACCCAGTGCACCATGCAATACGTGCCCTCCTTACTACCCATCACCAGTCTATCCCATTCCCCCACCTCCCTCCCCTCTGAAGCCCTCAGTTTGTTTCTCAGAGTCCATAGTCTCTCATGCTTCATTCCCCCTTCTGATTACCCCCCCCTTTCTTTATCCCTTTCTTCCCCTACCGATCTTCCTAGTTCTTATGTTCCATAGATGAGAGAAATCATATATGACTATAATTATTCTTAATATTTTTTGTTTTTTAAGTTTTATATTAGAGTTCAAAGTAATTTATACACTACCATTACAGTATTACGTGAACTGTATTTGACTATATATTCAACTTTACCCATGAGGTTTATGTTTTCTTATGCCATCCACAGTGCTGTTTAGTGTTGTAATTTGAAGAACTCCCTTAAGCAGTTTTGGTAAGGCAGGTCCAGGGATAACCAGTTCCCTCCATTTTTGTTTGTCTGGGAAAGACTTTACCTCTGCTTCATTTTTCCCCCCTCTCCTTCATTTTTAAAGAGTAATTTTGCCAAGTATAGAATTCTTGTTTGGCAGTTTTTTCCTTTAGAACTTGGAATATATCATCACACTGTCTCCTGGCCTGAAAGGTTTTTGCTGAGAAATCCACTGATAATCCTATGGGGGTTCCCTTATTGTGACGAGTCACTTCTCTCTGCTGCTTTCAAAATTCTCTTCTTGTCCACGACTTTGGACAATTTGATTATCATGTGTCTTGGTGGGTTGGTGGGTTGATCCTGATTGGGTCTTTCTGGCTTCTTGAATCCAGATGTTGATTTCACTCTTAAAATTTGGGAACTTCTTAGCCATTCTTCCTTTAGATAAGCTTTCTGCCCCTTTTTTTTCTTCCCATAATGTGTATCCCATATGTTCCTTAGCCTTTTTTCCTCCTCATTTTTATCTTTTTATTTTCTTTTTCTCTTCTGTCTGCATAGTTTCAAATGCTCTATCTTTGCGTTTTCTCATTCCTTGCTTGATTGAGTCAGTTGTTGGAGCTCTCAATTTTATTTTTCATTTCGGACATTGTAGTCTTCAGCTCCACAATTTAGCGATACTTTTTTATGATTTCTTTCTTTTTGCTGAAATTCTTGTCTTGTTCAGGTACTGTTTTCCTGATTTTATTGAATTGTCTGTGTTCTCTTGTAGCCCACTCGTCTTTAAAAAAATGATTTTGAATTACTTGTCAGGCAATCTGTAGATCTCCATTTCTCAAAGGTTAGTTACGGCAAATTATTATGTTCCTTTGGTGGTGTCACGGGTCCTTGGTTTTTCCTGTTCCTGGTCGTCTTGCATTATTGTCTTCACATTTGAAGAGGAAGTCATCCCTTCTAAACATTATGCACTGGCCTAGGTNNNNGAAAGACCTCCCATAGGCTGGTGTAAGGATGTCAGCTGGGTGCAGTGAGTAGTGGCTCCATATCCAGATCCGTGTCAGGGGATGCATGGGGATGCCAGTTCTGGGGGTGTACAGTGGTGCCATCTGAAGGGGGCATGCATATGCAGTCTGGTGGGCATATAGATGTACACATAGCTGTAGCCTGCACCTGGTCCTGGGGGTGCAGATGTGCTGCTGCAATGGGTGCCTGGTCTAGGGAGCATGTGGGTGCATGTGTGGTGGCACTAGTGGGTGCCAGGACCAGCGTGCAGGCACATGCTTCACAGTGTCACTTTCTAGGCATGGGGGCTGTGGCCTCACAGGGACTGGGGTGGGAGAAGAATTATTTCTGACTCCAAGGAGGGAAGACGTCGCTCTTGGCAGCTCCAGTGTAAGGGGGTGCAATGCCTTTGGCTCTAAGCAAGTCCAGCAGGTGGGTCTGTATGAAGACTGTGGGACTTCTCTGCAGTGGAAGCTAGGGCTGTGATCCTCAGTGGTGAAGGCTGCTGAGGTCTTCTGCTTGACCTCTCCTTCTGTGGAAGGAACTCATGGATGATAGGATTCCTCATGGTGACACGCCAACCTGGGGATGGGGCAATCCAGGCAGAAGGCTTCTTACCCCTTTTATATGTTGCCACTCCCAGTCTCTGTGCTCCTCGGTGTCACTGCAGCCCTGGAACTGCGCTCCAGGGTCCTCCCAGAGCTATCTTCATCCACGGATAGATGACTTGACCATTGTGTATGGGTGTGGGTGAGGCCTGGGATCTCCTCGTCTCCTATCTTGCTGATGCCATTTTTGGTATATGATTTAAAAATGGATCTTTGTATAATATTAAGTTATAGTTTGGTTCGTACTAAAATGGAATTATATCCCAGGACCCAAGTATCTCCTATTTGAGGTTCCTGCAAGAAGAGGTGAACACAAGGAGTAATAGGAAATGGAAACAAAGTGCATGGTTTGTTGGTCCAGGGTTCATTTCTCCTTAGGGCAGCATTTTGGGGAAGCACATTTGAAGCATATGACTTTGGTGTGAGGCTTACATGAGACTGCCAGTTTCCTCAAATCTCAGATCTAGACCATAGGACCTTATTACTCTGTGGGTTGTTGAAATATATAAGAGAATAAAAAAATGACGAAAGAACCCTGAGGTTTCAGACTCTTTTTTTTTTTTTAAAGATTTTATTTATTTATTCGACAGAGATAGAGACAGCCAGCGAGAGAGGGAACACAAGCAGAGGGAGTGGGAGAGGAAGAAGCAGGCTCATAGCAGAGGAGCCTGATGTGGGGCTCGATCCCAGAACGCTGGGATCATGCCCTGAGCCGAAGGCAGACGCTTAACCGCTGTGCCACCCAGGCGCCCCTGAGGTTTCAGACTCTTAGTTTACCAATCCAGCCACACTGAGCAAGGAAATGAAAGATGGGAGTGAGCCATACCCTAGATGTTAGTGTTTAATGCAGTAGTTATTCTGCCCATTAAAAACAGAACAATTTTTGTTCCAGACATCAACAAAATATTTTTAAAAAATATTTTATTTGTTTATTTGACAGAGAGCTAGTGCAAGCACAAGCAGCGGGAGTAGCAGAGGGAGAGGGAGAAGCAGACTTCCTCCTGAGCAGGGAGCCAGATGTGGGGTTTGATCCCAGGACCCCGGGATCATGCTGGGATCATGGCCTGAGCCAAAGGCAGACGCTTAATGACTGAGCCACCCAGGCGCCCCTCAACAAAATATTTTTTTTTTTTTTTAAAGATTTTATTTATTTATTCAACAGAGATAGAGACAGCCAGCGAGAGAGGGAACACAAGCAGGGGGAGTAGGAGAGGAAGAAGCAGGCTCATAGCGGAGGAGCCTGATGTGGGGCTCAATCCCATAATGCCGGGATCACGCCCTGGGCCGAAGGCAGACGCCTAACCGCTGTGCCATCCAGGCGCCCCTCAACAAAATATTTTAACAGCTCTTTTTCCTTGTGAGGCTAGGGGAGAGATGGGGAAAGTGTATTTCGGTCACCAAAGTATTAGTTAGAAGAACAGTTCTCATCAAATACAGTAGATGAAAATATAGAGCAAATGAAGATATTTTTTCCCGTAGTGTACTTATTAACTATGTGAAATTGTTTTCCACATTGATCTTCATATTAATGAAATAAATAAAAAGGATATATACATAATATATATATGACAAATATAGTATTATATGTATGTACCTGTAATACATATTACATATATATTAAATACATTCTTAACTGGAAATGCCCTCTATATTATATTAAAATATATATTTAATTAGGAATGCCCTAGTGGCAGCCATGAGATTTTGCTTGCAAATCTCTAAGTGTAATTGACCAAGAGCATCAGCTGCTGCATTCTGAAATCCAAGCTTGTGTGTTTGGGGGATGTTTCCCACCAGCTGCTCCCAGACAGTGAATGAGTGTGGCAAGGATAGTAAGGTGGGCCTCTTCCAAGGAGATGTGGGACCCTTCGGATGGCAACTTTGGCTTGAGGACTCCCTGATGGTCTTGCCAAAACTTGCTATGACTGCATGACAGACAGTCTAGGATGCGTCAACCCAACCTCCCCGCCTCCTTTCCTTAATTTGGGACCAGAGTGCTTTGTACTCGGATGGTTTGCCCAGCCTTTTCTGCCCCCTCTCTCTTTTCTCTCACATAGGTGTTTTCCCTAATAACATTCTTGCATGTTTAATCTTGGATGAGCACATCCTTTTGAAGTGATGATTTTTATATAGAGCACCTTTAACCTGAGTGTTTAAGAAGACTTCCAAAAAAGTGCTTTTAATAATTTTATTTAAAAAATGCATAATTTATGATGCCTTTAAGAAAGACTAATGAAAAATATCTCAATTTTCCTTGTGGTTTTGCCCTATTATTTAGTAACAATTTTCCACATTAAGGAAGTTGTTTCACCCTACATTTGTTAAGTTTAACGAGTTGCCTTCAAGGACTGTTCTGCTTAAACTTTATTGGTTGAAAGTATGTTTTCTCAGAGGCCATGTTTTTGAGAAATTATTGATTTGGAGCAAACTAAAGAGTGAAATTCTTCATAGCTTGCCTCACATAGAATCAAGTACTAAAATCCTATCAGGTATGAGTGAACTATCACTTGGTTGATCGATATCTATCATCAGTCATTAGTTTATTATTTTAAAGTTTTGATTGATACAGTCCAGCAAATGTGATACCTTCAGTTGATGATCTTAATTTACAATAAGATTCAAGACAAATGCAAAAGAAAATCTGACTTACTCCCAGCAAGAAGTCTGTAGGATAACGGGGATGTATTTTGCTGTGGTAAACACAGAGTGTGGTTAATGGTGAGTGAGCACTTGGCTAGGTGTATCCTTTTCTCAGGTGGTCTTCATAGGCATGCTTGCCCAAGTTCTAATGAAGCTTGAAATTAACATGGCTTTGTTGGTTTAATTCCTGGTTTTTGCTGGAGTCCTAGCAACACCGTCCTGTTGATCTTAAACAAGGGGCCAGTACGTTGCTGGCAACATCTGTTGTTGCTGGGAATTTTGTCAGGAGAAAAATTAATAGCCATATTGCTATACTTGTATTTTTAATATTTACCTTAGTTTATTTATAATGGTTAAGTAAAATTAATATGTGTGTGTGTGTGTGTGTGTGTGTGTGTACATATGATGGTTCTTAGAGCAGATACATCTCAGTAAATATTAAGTTGATGATAATGATGATAAATAGTCTCTACACATTATGTAAGAGTTTATAAACCATGCCCACACACATTCTGTGTTTTGATCTTAATTGTAACTCTGAGAGGTAGATGGAATTATTGCTATTTTACAGATAAAGGAACTGATGATCAAAGAGGCTAAATGAGTTAAAAAGATCCTACAACTAATAAGAGAACATAAACCAGGAAGGTGTGATTATATTTTCATATTCTTATCAATTCACATTACTTCTGTTTTTTTGATACCTCTTTGATTGTGCTTGCAAAGTATATTCAACTAGACGTTCTATGGCTTTGGATGGCTGATAATTATCATAGAGTTTGAAATTGAATCATTCTTCTCCTCTTACTAAGAGGAAAGAAGAAAAATGTTTTTCAGTGCTTATGACATGCTAGGCAATGGTTTGTTATGTTTACATATATGATCTCACTTGATCTTCACAATAACTGTTTAAGAACAAATCATTTCCATTTTTACAAAGACTAGGAGATTTTTGTGAAATACATTTTCTCAACATTTTCAGAGAATGTTAAGAGGTAAGCACAGAGTCTTGTGGAAGGCCAGCTATTTGTCAATTCTGTGGGTAATTTAATTTCTGTTATGTCACTTAACCCCCTCAATTTCATGAGGTAGGCACCATAGGTCATAATATCCCCAATTTCAGAGATAGGGAAATAGAGTATTAGGGACATAATGTGTCACTCAGAGTTCTTGGTTGCAGATGATGGGGAACAACTCTGTCTAATTTATGAAAAAATGACAACTTATTGGCAGGATATTGGGAAGTGCTGCATCTCACTAAGACCCACGGAAGGAGGAGCTTCTAAGGTATGAAGGGGTTTTATTTATTTATTTTTAAGATTTTATTTATTTATTTGAGAGAGAGAGAGAGAGACAGAGCAGGGGAAACAGCAGGCAGAGGAAGAAGCAGGCTCCCTGCTGAGCAAAGAGCCTGATCTGGAACTCGATCCCAGGACTCTGTGATCATGACCTGAGCTGAAGACAGATGCCACCCAGGTGTCCCTGTACAAAGGGGTTTTAGTTCTCAAACTAGGAAATATTTACAACAGTGATAACTTGCTCGGGATCATAGATAAAAGCATGTTCGACACTCAACTCTCCCTTTTATTTAAATTTTAAACTAAGATTCTTAGTCCAAATCTTGATTTCAGTTCAGGTCATGATCTCAGGGTTCTGAGATTGAGCTTCGCATGGGCTGTGCTCTGGGCATGGAGCCTGCTTGGGATTCTCTCTCTTAAAAAAAAAAATTAAAACTTACGTCTATCAATTTTCAAAGTGAAAAGTTATGAATCTCCCTTTCTCCTTTTAGGAGAACTAAAAATGTTAAGGTATTCATCATTAAGGGTCAATAAATCCTTAGGGTTTGTGAAAGTAGCTGAACGGTTTTGGTGAGAACAAGGAAATAAAACATCCTTTTGCAAAGTCTCCTTCAAGATTTCCTTGGGGACTGATGTGCTGGGCTGGGTGGGCAGCATTTGGACTGGCTTAAGCCCCTAGATTGGTGGGAGCAGGTCATGAGTGGCCTTATTTTGACAGCCAGTCATGTGCTAGATTGGGGAGATGATTAAATGCAGAGATGGGATTAAACCGCTAAATCCCAAATGATATAAATGTCTCTAAGCCTGAATGAGTGACACAGGACATCACCCCCCTGCCATATTCTGTATTTAGGAGGGATCTCATAGAGACCTTGAATGCCTGCCTAAGGATGAAAAAATTTACATTGTAAACCATGCTTATTTAGTCAAAAAATTCTGCAATCATTTGCTCTCTTACACCGCAAAACCCTTCTTCATGAATAATAGACTTCATTATTTAAACTTACTGCTGTAAATTTCAAATATCAAATATCAGGTCACCAGTGAATTATTAGACATTCTCTAAATAATGAGAACTAATATTTATTAATGAGGGTTTAAATAGGTAAACTATGTAATTCCTTAATCTAATCCCAATGCAATGGAATAAGTAAAACACGTTGAGTCCACACTACTTTGATCGTATTCTGGACACATTCTCCCTCCTTGGTCCCCTCTTTATTACTATGAAATAATCAATCAGTTTGCCATACGGCATGTAATAAAATTGACTGTGACCCTTCCTGCTAGCAAAATACATATATTTCACTTTTCTCTACTTGTTTTCCTCTCCCCACCTCCCCCACATCTTCCAACATTCGTGACCCGTCCTGTGGGATGGCAGTCTAGATTTGCCTTTTAGCTGCAGATTTTATGAGGCAATAAACACACGCTTACCTTTTTTCCTTACCCTTTTTGCAACTGTGGTTTCAACTGCAAAATGGGCTTGTGGCACATGGAGCCTAGAGTTGGGATATAAAAATTTCTGATGAAATTATGATTCAGTTTTTTTTAAATATGGGGAAATATTTTCAATGTGTAAAAATAAACATATGTTGTTTGATTTCAGCATTGAACTGTATCCGCCTGGAGCATATGATCCATGTGTACTAGAATGCTGCTCTTGGCTTGTGTGATTCTATGAAAGAATTTTGCTTTTACATCTCAGGCATATCTATCCATGTAATAGGAGAATTATAAGCTATTCAGAGGAAAAAACGCTGGGATGGAGGGAGAGTGGGCTATCATAATTGATGCTCACGTTCTTGCCAATGATATAAATGTCCTCTCTTTTGATGGAAGCAGGCCAATGAGCAAAATTTGTTTCACATGACATTACATACCATATTCAGATTTGCAGCCGTAATTTTGTCGGAGTCGATTATCACATGATTGGAGCAGTAAAAAAAATGAATTGGGGTTTAAACTTTTATGAAAAAGCACTTATATTGTGGAATAAGACTTTTTAATGGAGTACAGGCATTAAACAGACCTTGTATTAGGCTCTGAAATTAATGGGTCACTGTATAACTTTCTAGTTTTCATAGCTTGATAAGATTAATGCTTGCTTATATAGCAAATTCAATGGCTCATTTAATTTCATATGAATGTTTAAAGTTAAATTGCTTTTGGATTAAGTCTAAACTCATTATTCATTTTAATGTCTGAGAGAACTTTCATTTTTCTTTCATTTTATTTAATCAAGTGCATCATCATTAAGTAAAGGCTAAGGACCTAGATAGCTAAAAATAATGTGAAAGGAAATTTATTAATTTACACTGAGAAGAGGCTTATTTTTATAAAATTTATTTAATACTATAACATGCTTACCTATGGTGCCGTTTCAGAAAAGACGAGATATTTATAGGCTTTTTGTCATGTTTTAAAATACCAAATTGAAAAGCTGCCCACTTGGCTGCCTAATGTTCAATGTGCAACCCTTACACAAAGATTACCACTGACCTTTATACATTTCTCATCCATTCTCTTAGCCAACAACCATTTATTCAGAATCTACATTCTCTAAGGCGCTGACCAGGCACTTGTGGAATGTTCGCCGATGAAAAACGCTCCAGGCCTGACCTGAGAGAGCTAACCAGTCCAATAGGAGGGGACTCTGCTTCAGGGGGGCTGTGGATGTGTCATCTGCACCATGAAGGAGTTTTACTGAAAGCTCTCTACGATCCTCTTCGGGTCTCATGTTCTGTGATTCCACGGCGATACCATCCTTTGGGTTGCAGACAGTAAAGGAGAAAAAAAATAAGCGAATCTCACATGTGTGATACTGGCCACGGTAATACAACATCAGCTATAACCATAACTACAACGATAATTATTAATTTGAATATTCCTTGGAAATAGTTAAAGCATGTTGCTTTCGGTTCTATCCTTTCATGTTGAGTAGGTAACGGTCCTTATCTCCAGTTCGGGTAACAGCTGTGAACTATGTGTGCGGGACTGGGCCAACGCCTACGAGGGCAGAGCTGCGTGCGCCTGTCTTGCTCAGGGCTCCATCCACATGGCCTGTAACACTGCTTGGCCTGTGGTGGGTGATCAATAAATACTTAAGTGAGTGAAGTAATGAAGGGAAGAGTGAAGGCGTGGGTGAGCGGATGCTTGTATTTCGTTTACTCTTCCTAAGTAACCGAATGCTGTAGAGATTTTATCCTCATTTTCTAGATGATGACACTACAGTTTAGGGAGATTAAGTGACTCACCCATCTGGCATGATGAGGGTCAGCTGGAGCCTTAGCTGCTTTCTGCTCTTTTCATGTTAACACAAAACAGAGATGCTTATTCTAAGAACAGCAGATCGGAGGGGTTCTCAGTTTCGGCTGTGGATCTCAATCCCCTAGAGTTCTTTCTCAAACTCCCAATGCCTGGATCCCACTCCAGCCCAATTAATTCAGAATTACTATAAGGTTGGGCCTGTGCTTATGTATCTTTTAAAGTTGCCCCCCCTTCCTTCCCTCCCTTCCGCCCTATCTTCCTTCTTTTTATGAGTCTTTACTGTGCAAATTTGGGAGGAAACACATAAAGGCTTGTCCTCAAAGAACTTATATTTCGTGCAATTGCTACTAGTCAAATATATAAACGATCGATATGAGAATGCCAGTGATCTCCTGTAGCAGATATTTTTCACCTGTTTCCCCAAATCATGATGATGGGACACCTGTCAGTTCAGGACTGCACTGTGCTCCTGACAACTCAAAAACTCAACATGTCTGTTTATAATAAACACCTGGAAAGCTTGTGAAAACTAGAGGTTTCCTGAGAATGGGAATCCACGGGAGAGGGAGTCTGAAACTTTGCATTTCCTGTCCCTTCCACCTTCCCCACGCACTCTCTGGTGATTTTTTTTTTTTTAATAATTTTTTATTATGTTATGTTAGTCACCATACAGTACATCTCTGGTGATTCTTAAGAACAAGCTTGTGTGGGAAACATCAGTATAACTCAGGGTTCTTAAAAATGTCGTCCCCAGTAGCATCACCTGGGAACTTGTTATAAATATATCTTTTCTGATCCCCTCCAGAATTACTGAGTCAGAAACTCTGGGGCGGGGCCCTGCCATCTGTATATCCATGAGTTCTCTGGGTGTGCACTAACATTTGAGAATCCCTGATAAAAGGAGACAGGCTGTGTTGGGCGGTAGGGAGATGGGAGCATATCCCATGCCGTCTCTGGTCTGAGATCTGAAGGGTTAAAGCAAAAGCAAACCAGCTTCCAGATGTGACCCTGGGAAGTAAAATTATGGGTGGGAGCAGAGAGGCTGGACCGGAAGGGGAGCTGGGAACCTGTCTGGACTTCCCTCTAGTGTGGGCAGGAAAAGGATCTGAGGCACCATCCCCGGGAGCTACAAGTGAGCGTGTTCACGTCTGCATAGAGAGGATGTTGACTTAGAAATGGGTTTAAACCAACAGAGGGCATTATCTTAGAAGCAGGATAGAGCCAAGGTACGGATATGGAAATCAGCTAGGAAGATAAGGCCCGCCATTTCCCTAATACCGTCCCTCCTCCCCCCGCCCCGGAAAAAAAGGACTTCTGATGTTTCCTGTGAGAATTTGAAGATTCTTAAAGTCCTTGCTTTTTCTACATAAAGAGTGCCACAACATGATATTCTTTTCCTCAGGTATGTTCGCTTAGAGAAACATATTAATGAATTATTCAGGGTGATTTCCTAGGTTGGGGGAGAGACGCACCTGTCTGAGAAGCTTATAGACTTGATTAGATAACATTTGTCAGCTGCACCAGCCACAGGTAACTCCTGATGGGAACTGCATTTCCCTGTAGGGAGTGGGACCGAGTGAAGCTCCGAATTTCATGGGGTGGTTGCAGAGGCTTGCGGGAGTGTCGAGCCTGAGAGGCTGTGCGGCAGTTGTCGAGATAATCAGACTATTTGCAGTCACTATTTTCTGCACTCTTTTTTCAAAGTTCCTAAATGGGAACATCAAATAGCCAAGAAGATAGGACACATTTCTGTGCTATAAATAGATCATTTCCAGTCAAAGTGAAATAGATCTATATTGTTGATAAATTCCTGTAAGTGGTTTCTTTCTTTTTTCTAACTCTTGTCTGTTGCTGGGTACAACTCTTAAATTATGGATATTTAATGAGCCAAATTTTTCCTGCCAAAATTTTGTCTTCATACACCAAACTACTTATAATATACTTGGGAGATTTTCCGTTTTGCTGAGAATACCTTTTATTTTAGAAAGGTCTGCATCTTCTGTAAAGCTCTCTTTGGGGCTTTTTTAAAACTATATCCCCCAGAAAAGCACATTATTTATTGTGTTGGAGTAGGAACATCTGTGGTTTTGCTCTCAGCAGAGCCAATGAGAAGGTTTGAGCTCGAATCACCATGTGTGAGAAAGTATCTCAGAGCCAGTGTGATTGCATTCAAATCCAGCTTCCTCACCAGCGGGCTCTGGGAGACTGAGGGACGGTAAGTGGCCTTCCTCAGATGGTACCAGTGGCTGCTTAAAACGAATGCTTTGGTATTAAATCAAATACTATATGCAAAGTGCTTTTGCTCATGTTAATAAGCTCTTTATAAGTGCAAGTTTACAATTTTGGTAAAAGGTAGCAAGGTTGAATGAGGAGAGCACGAGGTGAGGATGTGGGAAAGCTGGCTCTAAAATCCATATAATTTCTCAATAGTCCACAGTTTTCTTATCAATGTCAGGGAGGGTTTGAATTGGATGGTTTCTGGGAGCCGCTGCGAAGCCTGAGCCTCACCGTTCTGTTAGAGAATGAGAGAGACGTGGAACTAGCTTCCCCCTGGCTCTCCCTCCTTCTTTCTCTCTTACCTTTATCTTTTTTTTGTCACTCTTGGCTCCCTCTTGCTTTGTTCATGTTACATGCCTCTCCTCTCCTTAACAGATCACCCGAGCATTTATGGTGTTAGAAGAGTCAGTAGAGAAAATTGACCTCCTCAGTAACCCCTTGTTACCAAGCCACACACCTCCACGTTGTGCCTGGAACCCCTCTGTCGACAGGCGTTAGGAAGGCAACAACCGCCTGGTTTAATGGAATCAAGTCGGGACATCTGGGTTTGCCCGAGGGCTGAGCCCCAAGGGAATTGTGGATTCCTTGGGAACTTTAAGTGGAGTTCCAAGTCCTGAGGTCAATTTTGGTTGCCACCCAAAGGGTAAACATTAGCTCTCCACCATCAGGAGGAGTAGGAAAAAAACTATAAGTTTCTCTATGGCATTTGAATATTAAGCTACAAGGGTATTGACTAGAATGTGATGTCTAAGTGAATGATTGGTAAACAAAGTGTGTGGACAACCACAGATGGTTAGCTAAATAAGCCACCAGGTTTGTGGAGCCATTAAAAAATAGGCAGTAGGAAAAGAGAAAAGGGGCAGTAGAAAGAAAATGAAGTTATTTGAAGGATGATTATGTTATATCATTTGATGGTAGCGAGTTGAATAGTATGTGCCCCTTTGTGTCAATTAAGAATGGGTCCGGATGTGAGCCTGCAAGCAATGGGAAGTTCCGGGGGTTCTCTCTTAATGTTGGGAGCTTGAGCAAACTAGTGGCTATACATTCAGTCCATAAACTTTTAAATTTAAAAAGATGGATAGAAATGTTCACATTTGTGACAAAGACAAAAATAAAAGAAATGCCAGACTCTGGGGCATGGAACATACACAAGTCAAGGAAATAATTCTGCAGACAAATTTGTACCAGATCAAAGGATGGGGGCAGTTCAGCCAGAAATTGCTGTGTGATTGGGCTGATTCATTTTCTTAGTTTCCCCCATCTTGAGTGCCTTGCTCATCGCCCCCCTCCCCACCCGGACCCCTCTTTTATTCTTCCTGGTCAGAACTGAAGCACCAGAGAGTCAACTCTGCCTTAAACTTTGAAAGTGAGTCAAGGAGAGAATTAAGTAGCAATTCTTGGAGATAAAAGCATTAAGAAATATTGCCTCAGACTAAAAAATTGCCCCCAGATTTTTCTCAAGTGCTGAGGAAATGAAAGCAGAAAATTGCCCTGTGCCATTTCTGGGGCCCACTGCTATTAGAGACAGATGATAAACCTCACCAAATTGGCACACCACGCAATGGGCTGGAGCAGATAGACATAGCTTTGCCCTTTTTAAACAGAGCGAACATGGCAACAAGCTGATTGCAGCTAAATCAAACCCTGCCACTGAGCTCTCTTTCTGGAGGCCACCAGTTGAAAGGAGTAAATATAAATACATATGTGAATGTGTCTCATGTTCCTTTACTTAGATTCCTCCAAAAAAAAGGGCAAAAAGGAACTAGGCAGCTTAAACTTCCTCCCTCCTGCTTCATTGATTGGGATGTGGTCCCAAGGTAAGGTAATGTTTAGGCAGATTCGGGGCTTCAGAATCTCCAGTGTGTGCTCAGAATCAAACCTGAGTTTTAATTGTAGCTCCAATGTTTATGAGCCGAGGAATCTAAGCAGGTGCCTTTCTTCCCTGGTATTTAGCTTGAAGGATAAGATCTATTATATATATTTTTAAAGATTTTATTTATTTGTCAGAGAGAGAGAGAGTGCGCACAAGGAGGGGGAGCAGCAGGCAGAGGGAGAAGCAGGCTCCCCGCTGAGCAAGGAGCCTGCTGTGGGACTCGATCCCAGGACCCCGGGATCGTGATCTGAGCTGAAGGCAGATGCTTAACTGACTGAGCCACCCAGGCGCCCTAAGATCTACTATATTTTTAGTGTTACTCTCCCCCAATCCCTCACAACGCGATGAGTTTTTTTCCCCCGCTTGTTTTATTTTGTTCTTGGTAGTTGGCTCTCCCTTGGTAATTGGGAGGCCTGGATTAAGAGAGGGAGGGGGAACTTGGGGAGAGGGACAGGGGAGCACAATGAAAAGCCTGAATAAAGTGGAATAATGAGGAGGTGAAAGAAAAAGAGGAGAAAGAGTTATGGGACTGGGAGAAAGTTTGAGAAAGTCCCATGAGGGGTCTGCCATAGCCCCAAGATTCCTGAGAATAGAAAGTGGGGTGGGAATTTGGAGAAGTGACTGCGAATTAGGAATTTAATCCTTTTAAATATACATTTTTAGAAATTCATGTGAAGAATGGATCCCCTTCATAATTTCCAAGTTCAATTTTAGGGCTGGATGGCACAGAGATTAGACCAGAGGGGCCACAGTTTATCTGCTGATTAAACATGCATGAACTTATTTTGAGTTCATGGTGTTAAAATGTAAGTATTGGTATATCCATTTTGTATATGAAAATTCTGCAAGCTAGATATAAATTATTAGGTGAGATTATTAGGTGAGGGAATCAGGTTTTGGAATGCAGGGCTGTGTCTAAATACCAATCCCTACTCTTCTCCATATCATGCTTCCCAGACACCTCAATTCCAAAAGAGGGTATTTTTGTCATCAAAATAAATGATTGTTTTAAGTAACAGAAATTGTTTCATGGGGAAGCCTTTTGTCTTGGTAAATAGTGGAGGGCAAACGTTCAGCTGTTGGCCATAACTGGGTCATTGCCAGACGTGCATTCATCAGTGCACACATTTGCTCAATCAGCAAGTGTTCGTTGTATACAACACACACTGTAAGGAGCTGAGGAAACAAATATAAGTAAAAAAGAGGTGTGACCTCTGTTCTCACAGAGCTTGTAGCTTTGGTGGTGAGACAGGCACTCATCTAATAAATTCATACAGACCAAGTTATTTGAAAGAAGAGGATGTGGCTTTTTGAAAGCCTCTACTTAACTAACCTGAGATTGGGAAAGATGTGGAGATGCACGTTCAAACTTTTCTGATCTGGAATCCTTTCTCCTCTCTTTTGTTCACCATTCCCATTGGCTATTTCATTCACTGTATTTATATTTAGTACCTAGAATAATGTCAGGCACACAATGATTAAAGTCGTGTGTCTGTATAACTTGCATTCCAGTTGAGGAGATGGACAACAAACAGATAAACCAGATGTGACATGTTTTCAGACAGTAAGTGAGATGAAGGAAGAGAAGGAAAGTAAGGGAAGAGTAATCAAGGCTGTTATTTTTTAAAATAAGATTTATTTATTTATTTTAGTGGGGGGAGAGAGAGTAAGTGGGGAGAGGGGCAGAAGGAGAGGGAAAGAATCCTCAAGCAAGCTCCCCGCTGAGCATGGAGCCCAACGCAGGGCTCAGTCCCACGACCCTGAGATCATGACCTGAGCTGAAACCACGAGTCATTTGCCTAACCAACTGAGCCACCCAGGTGCCTCCAAGGGTGTTATTTTGATAGGATGTATGGGTAGCACATATGAGAAGGTGACACAGAAGGAGAGACCTGAGGGAAAGTTAGGACTGAACCATGCCATACAAGGAGAACAATATTTCACATCAAAGGAACAGTCAAAGCAAGACACCCAAGACAGGTGTATTCTGAGTGTGTTCAAGGAACAAGGAAGCTAGTGTGTTTGCCACAGAAATGCAGTTGGAAAGATGTTCAAGGGCCACTTTGTAGACCTTGGTAGAGTTTGTATCTTCTTCTTTTTTTTAAGATTTATTTATTTATTTTAGAGAGAGAGAGAGAGAGAACAGGTGTGAGTGGGGAGAGGGGCAGAGGGGAGGGAAAGAATCATCAAGCAGACTCCCCACTGAGCGCAGGGCCCCATGTGGGGCTTGATCCCACGATCCTGAGATCATGACCCTAGTAGAAATCAAGAGTGGAATACCCAACCAACTGAGCCACTCAGGCGACCCTGTACCTTGTTCTTAATGTGATAGGAAACATTTGGGTGCTTCTGATCAAGGGAGTTACCTGATTTAACACACACACATACACCTGTATTTGTGTCTATATATCTCTCTATACACACACACACACACACACACACACACACTTCCTAGGAATAGACTGTTTCCATTATTGGGCACATTCTACCTACTGGCATAAATCATAAGGTCTTATATCAAATATATACCCCTATGGCATAATGTAAATGATGAAGGGAAGGGATCTCATTTTGTCATTTTCTTTTCAAATACCAAGTTGTGTTAAAGAAAACATTTTTCTCAATCACAGGTGCATGATGGGAAGAATGAGTGACATCTTGATGTCCTCTCTTTGATAAGTCTTCTCCCTCGGTAGCTTCCAGTGTACTTTTAGGAACAAGCTTCAATTTATCTTTTACAGAGTGGATTTGTGTCCTGGAGCCAGCAGAGCTGCATTTAAAAGTATGCTAGCTTCCAGCTTGAGATTCTCAGAGGAGCAGCAAAGCAAAGAACAGAACATTGCCCTGAATGTTTGGAGAGCTCAGATGGGGCTCAGCCATCAAGTGTAACTGTCATCATCACAGTCCCTTGCATTTGGGTTTCCAAAACACTTCTTACATTTGTGCATTCATTTGATCTCTTTAATAATCCAGTGTGATAATTGGGGCAAGAATATTTGGCTTAAAGAGGTGAAGTAAATGGCTAGAAATTAAAGCACATACATAAATTTGCTGACTAAAATAATACATGTAAAATTCTTGATACAGTGATAGGCACAGAGCAGGGTCTCAATAATTTTAGTCTCTTTACTGTATTTGCCACACTTTATATATATATTTATATATGAGTCATTGCATATGTCATTGCATTGCATATATATGCAGTGTTTTAAAAATATTTTATTTATTAATTTTTTATTTTGAAAAAATTCCAGTATAATTAACATACAGTGTCATATTAGTTTCAGGTGTAAAATATAGTAATTCAACACTTCTGTACATCACTCAGTGCTCATCATGATTAAGTGTACTCTTAATCCCCTTTATTTTACCCATCCCCCCAACCACCTCCCCTCTGGTAACCACCAGTTGGTTCTCTATACTTAAAAGTCTCTTATTTTTTGGTCTCTTTTTTGTTTGTTTTGTTTCTTTAAATTGCACATATTGAATTGCAGAGTCTTTCTATGACCAACTTATTTCACTTAGCATTATTGCCTTGTAGACCCATCCATGTTATTGCAAGGGGCAAGATTTCATTCTTTTTAATGGCTGAGTAATATTCCATGGAATATACCACATCTTCTCTATCCATTCATCTATGGATAGACATTTGGGCTGCTTCCATATCCTGGCTGTTGTCATTAATGCTGCAATATACATAGGGGGGCATATATCTTTTTGAATTAGTGTTTTCATATTTTTTGGGTAAATACTCGGTAGTGTGATTACTGGATCATAAGACCTCCATACTATTTTCTAGCTTCTAGGCAGTCTTTAGTGACCTGACTTTCTTTTTGGTTTCTCTGCTACAGTCTCCATGATAATTTCAGCAGCCCACTGACAGAGAATTCATTTATGTTAGGGAACTTGCTTTTCTAAGATCTCAGTGTTTTCTGGCATTCCCATGGATGTATTCCATGTGGTAGTTTGAAATTCTTGGAAAAGATAAAACTGCTAATGTGGAGGAACTCAGAATTTCCAGCATTGCTATGCTTCTCCTTAAGAATCATGATGCTGGTTCTTGAAGCTTTAGAAGATCCTGGTAATTCTTACAGAATCTCTGTACAGAATCCTTCAAACACTGACATCAAACATAAGATAATTTAATCTCTGTGTGTCTTGTTTTTTTAAAAAAAGTATTGTTTAACCATACATAAAATGCACAATTTCTTAACGAACTAAGAGTTCAGCACTTGTTGAAGTGTTTGAGGCCTCTGGGAACTTTTTCTTTCTTTCTTTCTTTCTTTCTTTCTTTCTTTCTTTCTTTCTTTCTTTCTTTCAGGGAAGATGGGAGTTTAAACTTTGAGGCTACCCATAATTAAAACTTACTATTTGGAGTAAGCTCCCTATTGTATATAATGTAGGAGTGGCTCACATTTTGGAAGCTGAAGGTGGTTACAACTAAGGAGATGGTGGGGGGATCTTTCTTTTCCCACCTGAGTATCCAGGACACTTGTTTTATGGAATCTACTAAAAAGGACTTTTCTTCCTCCTCCTTGTCTTTCTTTCTCCTCTTCTCCTCCCCTCCTCCCCTCTCCTATTCCTTCCTTTTCTTCCCTATATCTCCTCCATCTTCTCTTTCGTTGGTAATCTTGAGGGAATTATACAAGTTTTGAAGAATAGTTTAGAAATTCATAATTATAGTCGCAGGGGGAAGAGTCATTGGTAGTGGTGTCAGCTGTCCGGAGACTATTCTGGTTTCATGTCAGTAGTGGAGTCTTCAGACTGATTCTACCAAATAATCTTGGCTGTGTTTGACTGATCTGTGGCCTCCCTCGCTTCTTTTCCTACCTTTCTCTACTTTCTGTTGATTCTATGAGGTATATATCCTTCCAATAAGTTCTTTCTCATGTGTAAGTTAAAATTTGGTTTCTGAGACGTGTAATTGAGAAAAACAATTGGTAGACCGAATAACAGTAGTTTCTGGGCATGCTTATCTGTCTATCCTGATTTGACTTTTCCTTATCCTATAAGAACTGACTTACTGGGGCACCTGCGTGGCTCATTGGGTTAAGCATCTGACTCTTGATCTCAGCTCAGGTCTTGATCTCAGGGTTGTGAGTTCAAGCCCCATGCTGGGCTCCACATTGGATGTAGAGCCTACCTAAAACACACACACACACACACAAACACACACACACACACACCTGACTTCATTTCAGATCTTAGATGAAGCCCTCTAAGACTGCTTCATTTCGGTGTTGATTTTGCGCTCTTTGAATTTATGTGGCCCTATACTTCTTAACATTTTATCATGTCATGCCTAGTAATTTTTTCTAACCAAATTAAGTTAATTTATTTCACATTCCAAATTCCATCAAAGTCCCTCAAAGGCAAGTTCCCTCTCCCACTCTCATTTTTCTGCTTCTCCTCTCTCCCAGATAGAATGATGTAGGACACTGAGCACACCACAGGTTTGAAGGTCAGAAAATACTTATTTTTCTTTAATTGATCAATGTCAGTGTGCTTTGTTGATTAACAGAAAATTAAACCAATCCTTTGTAACCCTGTGTTGGAGATGCCTATATCTGGGTTTGCAGCTCATCTGAACAAGGACCGTAGAAGAAACTGGGGGGCTTGGGTATGAACTGTAGAGCAGATAGACCTGGATTTGATCTTGGAAAGCTGTAACTTCTTCTAGCTCTGTGACTTTAGGCTGGTTTTAATTTGTTCACTCATAAATGGTTTGAACAACACTTTCCAGAACAGAAAAGAGGATGAAATAAAGTAATAATCATAAAGTAAAGCACATAAAGCACATATCAAGAGCTCAGTAAATTCCAGCCCACTTCATTGATGAACGTATTTATCATCAATCCGATATGTGATTTATCAGAAAGCTGAGTGCACAGAATAAATTAATAGAAGCTAGAATATTAAAAGCAAAGGAAGTGAAAATTGCAAAATTGCTCTGTCCCTCAGTCCTTCTATTCTACTTGAAGTGAGTATTTCAGGGGTCCTGTAGGTGGAAGGCTGACAAACTAGGACATTTCCAGGGATTAGGAACCAGGATATCAGAGAGTTGCCCTTTGGAGAGTGAGTCTTGATTCATGTTGCCCTAAGACCAGAAACAATGCATTCTGATTATAGTGAAGAAGATTTCAGTCTGACATTAGGAAACGCTTTCCTACATGATTGTCTGAACACTAAATAAGCAACTGGCGATGCTCAATTAGAAACTGCACTGACACTTGGCAAAGGGCTGGGAGACTCTTCCTGCAGATTCTCTGCTACCCGCACGGCTGCTCATTATGAAGAATCAGCAGTTCCCTAGAGTCATAAAATCCTCATGGGTACACATGCAGTGTACCCCTGAAAATTCTCCAGCACAAATACTTTAGATGTCTCTCCTTCACTTCTCAGGCTTTCCTGATTGCATCCAACCCTGAGTCAAGGGAGCTTATTTGAATTATTGTACAATGCTCTGTCCTCCACTAACTGCCTCCCTCTACCACATGTAATTTACACAGGAGTGGGTTTGGAGTCCAGGCTGCATCTCAGAACAGTGGGCTGTACTTGCCTTGTTGACTGATATTACTTTGCATTACGTTGGATTCTGCCGTCGTGCCTGCCATGGGCATTTTGTGAGAAGTGCTGGTAAGATGGCTTCTCCATCGGCTGGTGTCACTCGCCTTTAACATGATGGAAGAAAAATGTTGAAAGCACTAAGATGCTTGTTACTCTACATCTTGGGTTGTCTATGGATGAGGCCCATTACCTGAAACTGCTCTCTGATTCTTCTAAAACTGTGTACCCTCTAAAGCAGCCTTATGCCATTGCTTGCTTTCCCTCTCCCTCTTCAAGGTCAGCATTTCTTTGTTAACAATGGGGCAGGCAGAGGAGCTCATTTATTGCGCATTGTGTTAGGTGTTTTACATCTGTTATTAAATTCAGAACCCCAACCCACCCTACGTGGAGTCTTTGTGACTCCCATTTTGTAGCTGAGTATCAGTGGAGGTGAGTACGTTGCCAAAGACTCAGATCTAGTAGATGGTGGAGATGAGTACACAGATTTTATGATTATACCTAGAAGAGTCAATTGCTTGCCACTAAACACTCCAGGACAGGAAACAGATCCTTTTTAAAACAAAGCCTACATCCAATCATCAGTTCAAATCCGTTGCTTCTTTTTGTGATGAACATCAGTAGATGACTTAGCCTCCTTAAAAAGATCTAAAGAGGGGCGCCTGGGTAGCGCAGTCATTAAGCGTCTGCCTTCGGCTCAGGGCGTGATCCTGGGGTTCTGGGATCGAGTCCCACATCGGGCTCCTTCGCTGGGAGCCTGCTTCTTCCTCTCCCACTCCCCTGCTGTGTTCCCTCTCTCGCTGGCTGTCTCTCTGTCACATAAATAAATAAAATCTTAAAAAAAAAAATAAAAAAATTAAAAAGATCTAAAGAAAGTTATTCTTGTTCCCTATGGCCCTTGCGGGTCATCGTTTCTTGAGGAAATAAGGGCATGTTTGTGTGTGTGTGTGTGTGTGTGTGCATGATTTCAGATCTAAATTTCCTTCTTCATTAACTGAAGCTCAGAGAGGTCAAGCAGCATGATCCAGATTAGTTTTCCCATGTGAATGACAGACATGATGCTCTTCTAATCTAAGTTATTAATTGACCCATTTGTTTAAAGCACTTTTCACATAGTAGATGTTAAAAATATTCATTCACGTACCTCTGTTGTCTCTACCTTTATGCACCTCTGTATTTCTAATGTAGCATTACAAACACAACCAAACTAGGAAATCAAAGGCAGACAAAATACACGCCTATAGTTTTGTTGATCGAGAAAAGGTGAAAGTCTTCAGCTAGATGAAATCTGGTCACTCATTTGCAGAGTATGGGCAGTACTGACCAAAAGAAGTCTGTCAGGCTTGATAGAATTAAGCACCGGCAACAGTTAGGTTCAGATCAATGACTTCCAAAATGGAGAGCTTAGGGTTCTCTAGAAAACGTCTGTGTCAGTGATGAGGAGAGGGGCAATCCTGATTCTCCCTCTATTTGAATTTACCATCTCTTTAAGTTACTGCTTGAATCATGGCATCCAAACCACACAGTGGGAATGATGACCAATGGACTCACCGGCCAAAGTGAGTTTTCTCTTCTTCTTGTACAAAACCAAGACGTCTTCTTCTCCACGTACTCTTCTTTTGGGTGCACCTTGTGATCCGTATAGCTATTGGCGGCCCTCATGATGCGTCGTGGGCATGTGTGGATTTACTGTGGGCTGCCTGACACCCTCTCCTTAGCTGTGGCCTTTGTGCATTCACAAGGGCACCCTGTTCCTTTTTTCTTTTTCCTGCTTTGGTTTTGACTTCTCTTTGTGCTCTTGAGTTGGTCGCTCATGTCCCACAGGAGCTAAGCATGTGATTTTAAATTCAGATGATCAGATAGCTAAGAAAGTGCTAATAGCTTGTACTGTGGTGAAATATGCTTTTTTTTTGGGTTTGTTTTCTGCACATAATTGCCTTTGTATTTTGCTCCCCTTATCCCCAACTGACAATATTTTAATTAAAAGTTGAGGTTAGAGAACATGGGGAAGTCTGTGGAGAAACATGCTTGCCTTTTGTTTAATCCTGCCACTCCAAAAAATGCTTGAAGCCTTTTGGTAAGCAAGTAGAGAATTGGAAAGTGAGAAAAAGCCAGACGCAATGTGGTTTTCAAAAATATTTTGTTTATTCTTGTCTCTTAAGAAGAGATTCAGAATCCAAATGCCTTTGCTCTCTCAACTGTTTATCATTGCTTCAAAAAATGAATAGGAACATTGAATCCCTTAATTCCTAAATCTTCTAAAAATAGAGAAATCATATATGTGAACACGCAAACACTTATATATTGTAGTTTTATATGTGTATTAAAATTATATATAACTTTCTGAATGGCAGATTCAGCACAGGACATAATCTAAATCACATACGAATTCCAAACCTGAATCCAATGGATTAACTTTTAAAAATCACACTCCAGCAACTAAAGTTAACAACAGCTTACTCACTTCTTGTGATTTTTCCCTTTCTTCTAAAATCGACATTCTGAGAACTGTTTCCTAAATGGATGTTCCTATAGATTACTGCTCATAGGCATACAGTGGGGAGGAAAGCATTATTTTATTTTTTTCCATCAGATGGTTTTCTTTGTTCAGCTTGCAGGATAATAGAAGTCCAGGGTAACTAGAAAAAAAAAACATATTCCTGTTCCCACTGTCATAACCTTACACTTAGCTGCTCCCGCCGTGGTTATGTAGTCTCTCTCTGCTGTGGGCTTCCTGACATTTTCCCTGAGCCTTGTTTCTGAGGAGAGAAAGAAGCGTACTCATAAGCTTCTCCCGGAAGCAGATTTGGTTGACTTTAGCCAGCTTTTTCTTTTTCATGATACAGGGTCAGTAAAGCCTTTTTCTAGCCTAAAGTTTATTTTCCTGAAGTTGGGCCAGTGCACAAATGATCTTTGCAGACAAGCAGATAAGAGTTAAAAAAAAAGGCAAAAAAGCAATTTTAAGGATTTTACCTTTGTCTAGATACAGATATTATTGAAGGCTTCCCCAGGTTTTACCATCCTCTATTTCAGAGACCCTGCAATTTACACAGGATTTTTCTTTTTTTTTTTTTTTTTTTTTTTTTTTTTGCTCTGTTTTGTTTTTGCATCAACCCTGCTGTAGCTGGGATGTTTGGGTCTCTCCCAAGTTAGTATGTTGAAGCCTAATCCCCGGTGTAATGGAATTTGGAGGTGGCGCCTATGGGAGGTGATTGTGTCATGAGGGCAGAGTCTCGCCAACGGGATTAGTATATTAGTATATTTATACAGTACATCCAGAGAGCTGCCTTGCTCCTTCCACCTCGTGAAGACTCCGTGAGACAACCACTGTCTGTGAACCAGGAAGGGAGCTCTCACCAGACGCCAAATCTGCTGGTGCCTCGATCTGAGATCCCCAGCCTCTGGAACCTGGGCATGGCAGGTGGGAAGGTGGAGAAAATAGGCGAAGGTGGTCAAAGGTACACATTTTCAGTTACAAGAGGAATTGGTTCTGGGGATCTCATGTACAGCATGGTGACTGTAGTTAACAATACTGTTTTATATACTTGAAAGTTAGAAGAGAGTAGATCTTAAAATGTTCTCACCACAATAAAAGGTAACCATGTGAGGTAATGGGTGCGTTAAGTAACCTTATTGTGGTAATCATTTTATCATATAGACAAATATATACGCTATACCACCATAAGGTTAACTATATTAACTATATATATTTGTATATATTATACATATATATGTAAAATCATCACCCTGTATACCTTAAAACTGACATAAATGTTATATGTCAATTCTATCTTAATAAAGCTGCAAAACATTTTTTTAAAAGGGTCAAATATATATTTAAAAGAATTTCATAGTTATGATCGCTGGACTCAAAGTTAGGGAGCTGCATGTGATTTTTACAGTAATGCTTGTCATAATTATTGACACACTTGGTATACTAATAAATATTTGTTTTATTCATTTATCCACCCATCAATGCACTTGTCACACATCGGTGACAAAACAGAGCCTGAGGCAAGGATTAGTGTTGAAGCAGTCAGCCTGCATTTACTTGGCAGTGGGGATGGGGAAAAAGAAAGTGAGACAGGGAAAATTGAGAGGCATTCAAAGGAAGGTGGCCACTGCTTTGCAAGAACCTATAATAGACAGCAGTTTGATTGCTCAGCAGTTCCAACTGATTGAGATCACAGGATACTTTGGGACAGAGAAGCTGTTCCCTGGAATAGTACCTTGGAATGATAAAGGGTAGGGTAGTTTATTTCCTGGCTCCTTATTTTCCATCTTCTGTCTCTTACTGGTCAAAGTTTGTCTCACTGGAAATTATTCCTCTTGCTTCTGCTTGCTTCTTTTATTGCTGTTGGCAGGCAGTATGGAAGCCATGTCCTTTACCATTTGGTGTAGCACTTTAACTGGGCCCAAAGTGATATGATAAGGCAGAAATTACTTTTTTTTTGGGGGGGGTGAGAGACGGGGAGGGGGTTGAGGGATAGGGAGAGATAGACTCTTAAGTAGGCTCCACCCCCAGCACGGAGCCTGACCTGGGGCTCAATCCCACAACCCTGAGATCATAACCTGAGCCGAAATCAAGAGTTGGACACTTAACCCACGGAGCCACCCAGGTGCCCCACGGCAGAAATTATTTCTAAGATTAGCAGTTTTGCGTCCCATTTATAAGATTTTTATTTCAAGGTTATGAAGATATTTTCTTATTTTTTTGAGAAACAAATTGTTTTATCATTGATCTATGATTCATACAAAATTGAATTCTGTATATGGTGTGAAGTAGGGGGTCAGGTTTTAAATTTGCACATCTAGTTGACCCAGCATCAATTATTACAAAGGCTATGTTTTTCTCATGGCATTGCAATTTCATTTCTGGATATCACCCTGCCCCCTTCCCCTGATTTTAATGAGAAATAATTGACATACAACACTCTATAAGTTTAAGGTGTATAGCACAATGATTTGATATATCATGGTTACAATAAGTTAACATCTATCATCTCACATAGATTTCAGAAAAAGCTCTCATTGGTTCTTTAATCTTTCCTTATACCAATACCCAACCAACTAAATTGCTGTACTTTTATAATTAAGTTTTGATATATAGTGACGTAAGTGCACAGCTTTGTTCTTCAACACAGTTTTGACTATTCTTTGCATTTCTATAAAATTTTAGTATTGGCTTATCAATTTACACACACACACACACACACACACACACACCCACACACACCCTCTGAAATTTTATTGGAACTGCATCAGATCTATAGATCAACTTAGGGGTATTGATAATTTTAGATAGTTTTGGCATCTGTGAATATGACTCTTCTTTCCATCCTTTTTTTTTTCTTTTCATCTTTTAGTTCTTTAATTTTTTTTTCTCAGTACAATAATAATTTTTAGTTTCCAACACAAAAGTCTTGCATGTTGTTCTTAGGTATATTCTTGGGCATTTTAATGAATTGAAGTACGGTTGACACACAATGTTATATTAGTTTCAGGTGTACAACATAGCGATTCAGTTCTCTGTGTTCCTCTATGCTCACCACAAATGCAGCTACCATCTCTCACCAGGTATTTGACTTTTTTGATGGTATTTTAATTAATATTTTTTGGAACATAATTTTTTTTTTGGTGTTCAGTAATGTAATTGGTTTTTGCATATTGAACTTGTCTCTGGGAATTCTTGCCAAATCCACTTATATCTGATATATTGTCCATAGAGTATTGAAGTTTCTATATACACAACTGTGTCATCGGTAAATAATGACATATTTAGTTTTCCTTTTCTATATTTGTCTTTTTTAAAAAAAACTTAAGGCCTTGGCTAGGCCCTGTTCCATTATTAAATACCCACCCCCACCCTCATTATTAAATGTTGAATAGAATTGGTAAGAGTTGGTATTGTTTTATGAGTCTTGATCTTGGGGAAATATTTTACTATTTTACCTTAAAGTATGGGTGTTTTTTTTTTTTAACATCTTTTCTTTTTCTTCTTTTTTTAAAAATTTAAATTCAAGTTAGTTAACAAAGAGTGTAGTATTGGTTTCAGGAGTAGAATTTAGTGATTCATCACTTACATAAAACACCTGGTGGGCATCACAACGAGTGCCCTCCTTAATGCCTATCACCCAACTACCCCGTTCCCCCTCACTTCCCCTCCAGCAACCCTCAGTTTGTTCTTTACGTTAAGAGTCTCTTATGATTTCTCTCCCTCTCTGTTTTATCTTATTTTTCCTTCCCTTCCCTATGTTCATCTGTTTTGTTTATTAAATTCCACACAGAAGTGAAAATCATATGGTATTTGTCTTTCCCTGACTGACTTATTTCACTCAGCGTAATATCCTCTAGTTCCGTCCATGTCCTTGCAAATAGCAAGATTTCATTCTTTTCAATGGCTGAGTAGTATTTCACTGTGTGTGTGTGTGTGTGTGTGTGTGTGTGTATACACACATACCACATCTTCCTTATCCATTCATCAGTCGATGGACATTTGGGCTCTCCATATTTTGGCTATTGTCGATAGTGCTGCTGTAAATATTGGGGTGCATGTGCCCCTTGAATCACTATGTTTGTATACTTTGGATAAGTACCTAGTAGTGCTATTGCTGGGTTGTAGGGTAGTTCTATTTTTAGCTTTTTGAGGAAACTCCATGAAGTATGGAGTTTTTAATATGAAAATGTGAAGTTACTATTTGTTCTCTGTTTATCACATTGGCAGTATTCTTTTTTCTCTTTTTTTACCTTTTTCTGATAAATCATTTTAAAAGTTATTATTCCATTTCCATCACTTATCAAATTTTTAACTTTACTATTCTTCTTGTGGTTCCTCTAAAAATTAAAACATGCATCTTTAACTTATTGCTGTGTATTATAATTCAGTACCACCTCTATAGAAATTATCAGGCTGTAGAACACTTTATTCCTATTTATTTCTCTCCTGCCTGTATTATTGTTATCCCACACTTTCCTACATATATCAAATACCATGGTGTATTACTATTATTGTTTGGTACATAAATATTTATTTAGATTCACCCACTTTTTTTTTAGTCCTCTTTTTGTTCTTCATTCCATCTTCTACTGGAGATCATTTTCTTTCTGGCCAGCCAACACACTTTAAAAGGATGCTTACTTTTTTTTTTTTTTTTGGAAGTATTTCTAATTGTTTTTAGGAGATCTTTCAGTATAACCAGCTGTATGTCCAGAAATGGAAATCAGTTACTTTTTTTTTCAATAGACTTACTTTCTCTATTGTAGAATTCTGAGACTGAACTGGATGAGCCCTCAGATCTTTTTTTAAAAATTATTATTCTGATATTACTTTTAATGCACATTCAGTAACTTTGTAAAATTAATTATTTTGAACTAATAAGGTCAATTAGACTTCAGTTATTTTCTTAAGCTCAATTGACATGCAGTGTTAATGCTTCTGTATGCAGGAGAGTTCATTTCTCTTAAAATTGTTGTAAAAATGTGTTGTAAACACATGGTTAATTGAGACTTGCTAAAAGAGAATATTCTGTGTATATCTGTAACACTATTTTCATTTTTCAATCAAATATCACATGTATGTTATTCGGTAGTTATGTAGTCCTTTCCTCCTTCTATTCCTGTAATTACTTTGGATTTTTGTTTAATATACTGTACTACTTCCTTTCATCATATTTACTTCTGTGTTTGATTAATTTTGTCTCCTGAAACATCACATGCTTTTCCGTCTGGCAGCTTGGTAGTAATAGTAGTTGCTGTTATTATTGTTATATTTTTCTCTGCTTATTCTGTTAGGGGGGAAAGGAGAGCCCAGGGGATGTTACTTGATAAAACCCTGTTTTGAGTCTATAATAACATCTGCCTTGTTTTTTCCTAAGATAATACATACAGGGTCAGGGTATCAAAACAGATACTCCTTGATGTTAAAAATCTCTATTAGCAAAAATCTCTTCCACAACCATAGTATAGTAACTTGGAAAATTGTTATGACGTTTCTCCTCCGCAGGCTTCATTTGGGAAGTGAAATTTATAAGCATTGCCTTTGTCTCAGATCTGGCTGTTAGAAAACTAAATGTCTCTGAAGAATCTGACAGACTCACCAAAGCCAAGTTTTATTTCTATTACAAAACAAGTATGGTCTGTTTGGATTTATTATATATGATTAGCAGCTTACTGGAGTCTAACGAAGGCTATGTATACATCACCACTGTTGCAAAAATGTATCTTTGACGATCAATATTTTGTGTGTAGAATAGAATTTAATTTTATGTGTTAGAGATATTTTGGTATTCAGAGATTGTCAGACCTTTGGTTTAAGGAAGTTTGATGGGGTTACTGTGGACTTCATTGTTCAAATAAAAAGTTCAGAATAGAGAGTATAATGGAATTTGGAATCTGTTCTATCTGGTTTTGAATACAGTCCAGCTATTATATTAATACCAAGACAGATAGAACAGAGCTGGCCCTCTGTGCAATTTTTCTTACTTTGAAGCAGGCTACATGAAGAATTTTTATGTTTTGTTTTGGAAAAGTAGGTAGATTATATTCTTGGTTCATCTCTGTTTTGCAGAGGTAAAATTAGAGGCCTCAGCCTCCTGCTGGCAGAACAAGCTCTCAATTTCTCACTGTCGAAATTCAATCTGATTTCTATCTTTTTCACTAAAAAGCTGTCAACAGCAAATAAGCATTCCCCATCAAAGAGCCACATTCATTTCTGGGGTATACGAATTCCTCTCATGGGGGAGGATTCAAGTAATTTAAATTGTTTCTGACTTTTAATTTCTTTCCTAGGAAATGGGAAATATTAGCATGGACTTTAACTGCAGTCCAAAATGAAGGGAGAAAGGACATGAATGGATGCTGTCCCATGTGACATGTCCAGGACCTTTCTGTCTCAGCACCGCATGTTTACAATGCATAAAGTGTCCCCCTGCCTTCCTGTTGGCAGCTAAGTGATGTAACCAGAGCTATTCCCTCATGCTCTTAAGATGCATCAATATAAACTCATTTTGGTAGAAGCTGACTTGTAAGAGGAGTGTACATGGCCAGCACAAAAGTAGAATATGCCTCTGACATTAAAAAAAAAATTTTTTTTTTCTTTGTAAATATTTCGTAGAATTTAGTTTGGGAAATGACCTTTTCTTTGGAAAAAGATGAACTGCTAAGTATTATCTTGCCTCCTTTTACTTTTTTGAGTTTATTTTATTAAGGTAAAGGATTAATAGCATGCTTTGGTTTGTAGCTGCACACTTATCATGAGCACAGGCATTACTTTGGTTGCAGAATTGCTCTTAGTAGACTTGTAAAAACGTGAGCTTTTGGTTTTAAACTGTAAATTTCCTTATCTCTCAGTCTCTCCTGCCAGTTCACGCAAACATTCACAATCTCAAAATCTCGTGATTGGGATACGAAGTAGGAGACATGGCGAACACATAAAAATGAGTAAGCTACCTAGCACCATTAAAAGAAAAACTCTTCTGTGCAAATGCTCTTGATAGTATTCAGAAAAGAAGCAGCATTTAAGAAGTAGATTTGGAGGCAGTTTGGTTAACACATAGGTAATCAGATGACTTCTAGGACTTTCAGAGCGCTCGCACTTTTCTTTGGTGTGTTATGATTAAGCAAGGTCTCCTTAAAACGGCGAAACCTGGGATCAAACTCAGAACTGCAAATGGTATCTCATTGTCACAGGATAAAATGCAATCTATCTTTTTTGATCCAGCACGTGTGTATGCGTGTATCTATACCTATGTCCATATCTATGTATCTGTAAATATCCTGGGTTCATTCTTTTATTTATTTGATACGATTTTTGAAGATCTACCTAGGATGTTCCCAACAGTGAGCTAAGCATTATACAATATCAAAGGAGAATGAACAAGGCTGAATCTTACAGTATTGGGTGGGGAAGGTACATGCTGATTGTATCATTGCACATGTGATACATTTTAGCGATGAAGAAGTGAGGGACGTTAAAGCAGCACATAACAAGCATAGCCAATCTCCAGTTGGGTTTAGAAATTTGAGCAACTTAGTCATGTAGAACCCCCCAGATGGATACTTGGGGGAGCATTTTTCAACAGCAGGAGGGGCTGAGCAGAGAAGCAGCGGTGGCAGTGCCCAGACTCTCCTTTCCTGTCCTGGGCGATTCGACACCTGGCTCTCAACTGCACACCCCATTCAGCATAACAGAAGTCCTGCAGTTAACCGAACCCACCCTCTTTCAAGGAATTTAGCGACTGCCTCGTTTTCGCTGATCAGTCCCCTTGGATTCTATCCAGTATCACATCACTTACTTGACAGGGGTTTGGTAATTCAATTTGTCTTCATGTCTTTTCGGTTTTGAGCGAACCCTTTATAGTATAGGACTCTGAAATGTGGAAATCTCCCAAAGTCTCCCTAAGAAATGGTGCATAAGTGGGGCCTCCAAGGAGGAGGAGAAGCTAGGCACCTGAAAGGGGAAGTCAAGAAGGAATCCGAGAAGGAAGGAGTGGCATGTGCAAAAATTCTGAGAATAGAGCAGTCAGTAGCTCAGGGAAGGGATACAGAGAGGGAGGAAGAGGCTGGCCTGAGATGGAGCTGGAAGGATGAGTACATTCCACCCCCACCCCCATCCTTTTTATTAATTTGTATCCCCACTTCTATTTTTTTCCCTTTTCTGCCCTTTCCTGTGTGCTGCAAAGTTGACCCTTGCAGAGGGCATCACCCAGACTTCCTTGCTGGCTGGCTCATTGTTGGACTTAACTAATGGGCTGCAATGTCAGCGTATCGAAGTCTGGAGGAAGAGAGGGGTCGAGGGAGTGTCTCTTCTAACTTCTTCCCTGCCTTGGTGCCCTGTCAGGCAAGAACTGCATCCTGCCACTTCCTCTGGAGACTTCTTCTCCAGGGCTTCAGTTCTCACTGGGTTCCTGGAGAGTACTAGCTTTGGTTTTAGGGATATTGATGTCTTCATATTATTATTTATTTCCCCATCATCTTTGGTTTGTTCCCCCGAACTATGCCTATGCTCCTGTAAGCAGTCCCTAAATTACAATATCTTCATCTCCATGATGTAGGATGAATTCTGTTTCCTTCAGGGATCCCAATTTATTCAGGTGGGTTCTAAGGCTATGCAGCCGAGGAAACATCTGGAACAGCCAATAAAAGCACCACTTTTCTTGTCTTACCCAAGATGTTTGATTCCATACAATAAAAAGACGGAGCCTTGGAGAATCTTCGTAACTGTTACCATGCTCCTTTTCTGATCTGAATCATATAATAAGGCTGGTTGAAGGCATATCTGCAAGATTGTAGGAGCGTTTTACATGCTTCCTGATTCCCTCCTCTTGTTTCCTATCCGGAAGGCCATTTCTGACATTGTTAGAAAACCATCTCTCACATTGTCATTGTGTGCTAAGCTGTGGAAATGTAAAAAATTATCCTGAATGCTATGCCTTTCCAGACTGGCACCAACATATATGACATATAGATCCATGATGAAATATGTATGGTTTATGATCGTTTACTATGTTGTTCCTCTCTCCAGGGCAGGAATCTCACAGGATTCCTAAGAATAATAAGTTGGCCCAGAATATAGTGTCTCAATATCTACCTCCCTGGGTAGGTGGGTCGCAAGTAATTTGTTACCATTCATTGTAGCATTCAAAAGTATTGAAGTTTGCAAGTAATTACTTATGGATTCATAGTTATCCTATAATAACAGAATACTTTCTTCCATTCTGCTGTGCTGTCTTGAGAAAGAGCAAAAGCAATTAAGATACAGCCAACGTGCAGGGAATTGTACAGAACCCCAGCCTGCTTTGTCTGTGTCACAGTAGTGAATGAGAGTGTTGGCTCACGTATTTGAATAGCACCTTGGAAAAAAAGACCAAGAACCATTGCCTTCACATTTAGCTATGACTAGAGGTGTAATTTCTCATTTTGTGACATGTACGTAAAGAAATCTTATTTTCTTTTTTTTGTGGGGAGAATAGATGGTGAGGAATAACGGTCATTCATAAACCATTAATGTTTGCGTTTGGAATGTCAGCTTTAGAAGGGTGGGGACTCTGTTTTGTTCATGCTGTGGCCCCAGTGAGCAGGCTGATAGGTGGCATATATTGGACACTCAATACATATTTGTGGAAAGAAGGGTAAATTGGACAGTATCCTTTCTGCTGAACACAGACAGGTGCTTTCTTCCCAACCTCTCTGCCTGAGAAATAAGGTATGAGGGTGCGAGAACAGATTTTAGGGGCCAGTAAAGCTGCTTGCATTTAGATCTGTCCTTTAGTAGGTGGGCTACCTCATATGGCTTAACTAATTTTGTCTTTTCCATTTTTTCATCTGTTCTTCTGTAAAATAAGCTCCCAATGTTTACTTCACTGTGTTGTAATAGTTAAATAACATGGGGGTGTGTGGAAATTCAGGGCAACAAACATTAAGTATTTATTATTATTATTCCTTTTACCATATGAGACTATTTTTGAGCAAACTGTTTTTGCAACTTCTGCATCAGGAGAAATTGATAGATGTTTTCCAATATCGATATAGTCATTGAAGGACTAACTGTTCTGGTTGGTCCTATGGGAAAGTGCGGATTTGAGAAACAGAGATGTATGTCAAGACCAGAGTTTTTCTTCACCTAAATTTTACTAGATATGGGTTAAAGTTGGCTCTGATTAAAGGAAATAATCATTTTGATCAGTTTGGTTCAAATAACTCTTCATTTCAGGGGAAAAATTAGCCAGATGGTTTTTATGAGAAGAAGCACAGTAGGGTGAATAGAACTCAAAGAATTAGGATCTTACCGGAACTTCCTAAATGCTTTGTTGAATCAACTTTCTCATCTGTAAAATGGGTATGAAAACCCTGCCTTCACTCTTACATAGGGCTGGTGGGAGGGCTTTATCAGAGAAAAGACTGGAATGTCTTATGTTAACCTTTGGAATCCTCTACTTATTTTTTATTTTTTAAGATTTTATTTATTTATTTGAGAGAGAGATGGGGGAGAGGGACAGAAGGAGAGGGAGAAGCAGACTTCCCACTGAGCAGGGAGCTGAACATGGAGTTCAATCCCAAGACCCTGAAATCATGACCTGGGATGATCTACCTGGCAGATGCTTAACCAACTGAGCCACCCAGGTGCCCCATGGAACACTATACTTACCTTAGAGGCAACCATTTTTTTCTGAATTCGATCTGGTTAATTAGTGAATCAGAATGGCCAGTCCTGGTAAAGATTAATGCATGGTGGCAGATGAGAATGTGGGAACTTGGTAAACACGTGATTCCTGCCTTTTTGCAGTATGGCCTTTCAGCTCATGAATGGTGCTTCCTGCTGCAGATCTGAGAAGCCATGGGAATAAGCATCCCCATTCCAGGAGAAAGAGGGATGCCTTACTCTCTTCCAGGAAAAATACTTGAAGCTTCCAAGCCCCCTCAGGCTGAAAGCACAAGAGTTAAGCACTGTTGTTCATGGAGAAATCAATACCAGCCTTTGTTCTGTTCTGAAGAATGAGACAGCTCTGTTCCAATTGGAGTGGGATGTGCAAAACATATGATAGCCTGTTCCGGGTCTGGCCTGGCTGGCATTTGTGAAGGAAGCAACTCGATAACCCCAGGTGACTCTGACAATGAAGCCCACTGGGGACTTGAAAATGAGAATGTCAGTATTGCTTCTATTTATGTATTTCCTAAAGACAGAAGTGGAAAAGGTTTAAAACAAATATTGTCTTAAAATGATGGAATGTTTTCAAAATCTTTTACTGTTAAGCTAGTCCGAGATCTGGGTCTGCCTCGCATAGAGTGGCTTCAAACACTTTTTGAGGACCGCGTGTGCATCAGAGAAGCCCAGTAAGAGCCCAGTAAGCGACCTGAGCTGAAACCAAGAGTCTGAAGCCCAACCGACTGAGGCACACAGGCATCCCAGTATAAGGTGACAATTTTGAAGTTCTCTTAGCTCAGGCCATTCTGCTCAGTTGTCCAGCCTACCGGTCAGTTTATTCAAATGATGCCCCTTCCTGCTGGGCTCCTCAGGTAGTCTCAGGGACCACTTGTATGCTTGAGACTAGGACTTTCTCATCTCTTATCTCTACAGTGTATATAGCACCGTGCCTGGAACCTGGGGAGGTCAGTGTGTGCTTGCTAAATTTACCTGGATTTTTCCATTCTGTCCACCTTTCCATTACCACCTATATTCCTGGGTTCTTCCCCATTCTTCTGTTCATCTCTGGAATGTGTCTAGTCTTTGAATTCTTGGCTTCTTCAGGTCTGGTCTGTCCTCCTAATATTGAGACTTTCAGTAAAACACTAAGGTGTAATATTTAGATGTGGACTTTGAACTCCTTGGAGATAGGAGGGCACCTTGAATGCCAAGAGGGACATGACTAGGTATTAAACAAGACCTCTTTCCACAGCTTATCATGCATGCATATCTATATCCACTCAATAAACACTTGTTGAGAACCTACTATGTATGTCATGCTGTTCCAGATGACAGAAATATAGCAGAAAATAACAAATAACAAATAGGATCCCTGCTCCTAAGGAGCTTACTTTCTAGTGGAGGGAAACAAATATAAATGACATGAAAAAGTAAACAAAAAATAAGAGATGCCACAATGGTAATTAAATCAGGGTGATGTAACAGGGTGGCTGGATGCCTCTGAGTGTGCAGTTGGGAAGAGCCTCCCTGAGAAGGACACAGGCTGGGAACTGAGTGACAAGAAGGACCTAGTCCTTCAGAGGTTAGAGCATTTCAACAAGGGGAAACAGCTCTTGCCAAGGCCATCGGGATGCCTTCAGGAGCAGGGTGAGGGCATGGCAATGGATGAGATTGGGCCTGGGTTGGGTAGGGCTCTGTAAGCCAGGGCAAGTAATGCAATGGTATCTATCTGTCTGTCTATCTATCTATGTATCTATCTATCAATTGATCAATCAATCTAATTATTTAAGACCTTTGTTAACAGGTGCTTGTAGTTTTTTTTTTTTTAAGAAATCAAGTCACAAACTTTTATTACAAATTAAAGTGATGTTCTTAAAAATCTCAACTTGACCAGATATAAAACAACTAAAAAACCTTATATTGAGAAAAAAGATTTAAAAGAAAAATGAAACCATGATTGTCATTACCCAAAAAAGGTGTCTTTAGGTAAAAACAATAAAAAACCACGCTGCATAGATGTTGTAGGTAGTTCTGTTGTTGGATCAGTGGGCAAGAAGCAAACACTTAAGGTCTCTGGCTCCAATCTTTCATTCACTTATTGCTGAAATTTCCCTGGTCATTTCTTCTTGTTGATTGACTAAACAGGATGGTGGAGAGATGGTGAGCAGGCTGGGGACTGGGGTAGACGGATTGTCAGCCGGTGGATCAGCTGCTCTTGTCTCCGCCATCTTGCGGTTTAGTGTTTTCTGGCATCTGCGTTGGGAGTTGAGTTGCAGTGGTACCCACATCAAGGTGACTGCTGAGCTTGGGTCTCCTCTCCTTGATTGTCCTCATCTCCTTCATTGTCTTCTCTAGGCTGTCTTTGGCAAGGAGGGGGCTCAGTGGAATAGTGGTCTCTAACCCCCTACATATTCTGCCTCACTGGTCTGCCTTGCTGTCCTGCACTCTGCTTATCAGCCCCCTCCATTCTTCCTCCCTGCAGGGAGGGCTCAAACACTGGTGGTGCCCTTGGGGTCTCTGCAGGTAGGAAGGTGGGGCTGTGAGGTGGGGCCTTGCAGCCGGGCCTGGCCTTCGGGAGCTCTCTCTCGGATCCCTCATTCTCTCCCCTACTGGCTCGTCTGGTCATGCTGCTGGGATTGTGTGGAAGGCCCTCGGGACGTGTGTGTGAGGGGGGTGGGTAGCGTCTATGGTAGTTCCAGACTGCAGCATATTTACTGCCCTACCTTGAACTCCATCAGAGCCTATGACTTTCGCCACCTCCGCACCCTTTCTCCTCAACATCGGACTCCACAGTTTGTCTCCCACACTGGCAAGCTACTAGCTAGGGTTCTTCTTTATGGCAGGCTGCTGTCAAATATGTCTTCCCCGGTGTCATCCCTGCTGATGGAGCCACATCTCTCTTTATGGTTCCCAAACCATCCTTGCCAAGACTTTCTTGTCCCCCAAGGCAGGAGCCACCCACATGAGCCCTCTGCTCCCAGCACAGCTGCGGGTGGTGGGGGGCTGGATGTGGGCAGCACTGAGGGTGGCTGCCGGGATTTGGCTTTGGTTTAAGTGACGGTGACTGGAGCAGCTGTGATGGTAACTAGGTCTGCTGCAGGGGTGGTGGGGCTGCTTATGACTCTTTGGGGTCAGCTCTCTGCTCCCACTACGTGCCTGCAATGGTACTTTAATTATTTTTTTTTAAAGTAGTTTCCATGCCCAGCGTGGAGTCTAATACTGGCAGAACTCATAACCCTGAGATCAAGACCAACCGACTGAGCCATCCAGGCACCACAGCAATGTTCTTCTTCTTCTTCTTTTTTTGTTTAAAGATTTATTTATTTATTAGAGAGAGAGAGAGCATGAGTAGGAAGGGCAGAGGGAAAGGGAGGGAGAATCCCAAGCAGACTCTCCACTGAGTGTGGAGCCCCACTCTGGTCACTGGATCTTGGGATCCTAAGATCAGGGTCTAAGTGAAACCGAGAGTCCCAGGCTTAAACGACCTCTCCACCCAAGTGTGCAATGTTATTCTTAATGTGATGAGAATACGTTCGGTGATTAAAAAAAAAACCAAACCTTTCATTTTGAGATAATTGTAAATTCACATGCAGTGGTGCCCTATACTCAGCTTCCCTCGGTGTTCATATCTGCAACATTGTAATGCAGTTTCACAACTAGCATACTGACAGTGATGTAATCCACTGATCTTATTCTGAGGTGTTCAGTTCTATTTGTATGTGTGTGTGCATGCAGACACTGGCAAGCATATTTAGCTCTGTGCGTTTTTTAAAAAAGATTTTTTACTTCTTCATTAGAGAGAGAGCAATCAAGAACGCGAGCAGAGGGGAGGGTCAGAGGGAGAGGGAGAAGCAGGCTCCCACTGAGCAGGGAGCCCAATGTGGGGTTCGACCCCAGGACCCCAGGATCATGATCCGAGCTGAAGGCAGACACTCACCGACTGAGCCACCCAGGTGCCCCTAGCTCTGTGTGGTTTTAGCACCTGTGTAGAGTCATGTATCCATCACCATGGTCAAGATACAGAACAGTTCCATCACCACCAGGAGCCTTTGTGTTGCCCTTTCATGGCCACCTATCCATGTCCCTGCCACCTCCATACCCGGCCCTAACCCATGTCAACCACTCATCTGTTCTCCATTTCTGTAAGTCTGTCATTTAAAAAATGTCATATGAATGAAATTAACAGTATATGACCTTCAGGGATTGGCTTTTTTTCAACATCAATATATACCAATATGCATGTGTTAATGGTTTGTTTCTTCTCATTGCCGAGTAATATAACCTGGTATGGATGTACCACAGTTTCTGTAATTGTCACCCAGTGAGTTGTTTCTGATTTTTGGCTATTCTGAATAAAGCTGCTACAAACGCTTGTAGACAGGAATATGCATGAATGGAAGTTTTCATTTCTTTTGGATGAAGTCTAAAGAGAAAAATTGCTGGGTCATCTGGTAGTTGCATGTGTAGTTTTAAAGAGGCTGCCAACATATTATCCAGAGCTATTGGGTCATGTTAAGCAGGGACGATCTGATTTGTTATTATGTGTTTTTGGTAAGACCAATCTAGATGCTCTTTGGGACAGAGGTTGTGAGGTTGCTACATAGACACCAGGTCTGAGGTGAGGAGGACAAGGCTTGGCGATAGGAAGGCAGTAATGGGGAGGGGACGCAGTGGGCTTGTGTAACTTTCCTGACCCTTCTCTGACCCTTTCCAGCCTCATCGGTAAGAGGGTGAAATGGACTATCCCCCTCCTGGGTTGTTGAGGGCTGCAGATCAAACAGAGAGCTTGGCAACACACAAGCAGTGTCGAAATCAGGAGCTATCATCTTTGAATTTGGTTTCTATTTTAATATGTGCAGGTTCCTCATTGCCTTTTTTCTTTTCCTAAATGTGCTTCCTGAATTGCACAGGGTTTCCTTGTTTGTTTTCCAACTAAGTTTTTAAAAAAGACCAAATCTGTGCCTTCTATTCACAGATGCCTGCCTTTACAAAGCTCTCCAGATGAAGGATTTCATTTTTCCCCTCTTGCTGTGCTTCCAACAGCCTGAGAAATTCTCTCTGCTGCACAACCTCCCCCTCCCCCCTCCCTGTTTAAAAAAAAATATTTATGCTGATGAAAGGATTCTGGGTGTTATGGAGAATGAAACAATAACTCCAGCTGGTTGGAGATAGTAATCTGGTTAGTCACACTGCGCTGGAACTCAAGCAAATGGAAAACTGAACCTGGAACTTGGCATGTGGGCTGACAGCCTCAAGGGCACAATCACTGAGAACTTGGCCAATTTCCTCTCTTCTCTGGGTTTCCAAGAGGTAATCAAGAAGGTAGGAGACAGTGTGTGGAGCGCATACAATGTGCCACACTCTTAACATATTTCATTTCATTTAATCCTCTGGGTAATCCCATGGTACTCACTGTCTCTCCATATCTGCAAAGATAAAGCTCAGAGAGATTAAGTAGTATGCTCAGCCCTAGTTAAAACACCAGTAGTTAGGGGCACCTGGGTGGCACAGCGGTTAAGCGTCTGCCTTCGGCTCGGGGCGTGATCCCGGCGTTCTGGGATTGAGCCCCATATCAGGCTCCTCTGCTGTGAGCCTGCTTCTTCCTCTCCCACTCCCCCTGCTTGTGTTCCCTCTCTCGCTGGCTGTCTCTATCTCTGTCAAATAAATAAATAAAATCTTTAAAAAAAAAAAAAACAAAAAAAACCCAAAAAAACCCAAAACACCAGTAGTTAGTAGAGTCAAGATTTAAATGAGTGCGGTGTGCTGCTTCTGTCTTTTCTCTTTTCATGCACAGGCTGACAGATGTGTGGTAGCTGGTAGGAGGTGCTGGAACCTTTCTCCTACTTTCTGTCCTCATGCCAAGCAGGACCCTTCCAGTCTTGGTGCCTGAAACCAAACTCTAAACTGGCTTCAAATAAGAAGGGAATTCATAGGTTGACAAACTTAAAATATTAGCTTCAGGCATAGCTAGATCTAGGAGCTCAAACAGTATCATCACAGGCGAGTTCTCCACGTCCCTAGATTCTGCAGTTCTGTTTGGATTTCATTTTCAGGAAGGCTCTCAACTCAGGATGGTTCCAAGACATTGTGGACTCACTTTTTCACTTTCCAAGCCTGTGGAGAAGGCCCCTTGTCCAACTGTTTTGGATTGATGTAGGTCTGTGCCAATCCAGAAATAATCACCGTGGCCAAGAAATGGAACTAAACTGATTGATGTGACCTGTGACATAGATCCAGTCCTAGATCTAGGAGGTGTATCAGACCACATAAACACAAGCGGGAAGGTGTGAGTTCTGGAGATAAATAGCGGGTTGCTCTTATAATGCAAATGGCAGATGGAGCTTGGGTAGGGAAAAATAACGAAAGGCCACTATGATACTCTATTAATACCATCTTACCAAAGCTTTCCCTTGGTTCCCCCCTTCCTCCCTCTCTCCTTCCTCCTGCTTTTCTTTCTAGAATGTTTAATAAGTACATTCATATAAATTCTTTTCTTAGATACCTCTTTGGATATTACAAGATAGGTAATAAGGATTTATTATTATTATTCTCACTTATAGAGTAGGACATTGAGACCCAGAGGATGAAATGACCCTCTTTTCTCTATTAGAACTTGTCCATGAAGAAAAAAATAGTCAGAACTGGCAAGGTTCAGTGATATTTATATGTCTAAACAAGAGACGGATAATCATTTGTGCCCAGGAGAAATCAAGCCTGGGACCTTGACCTCATTCGCGCTGAGCTAGTAGCTCTTTGGAAATATAAGGCAGTGAACGGTATGAGAGAATTAAAGCGCATCCCAAATGTCTAATGTGTTACCAGACTGAGAAGGCCCAGGGGCAAATGCGGCTCATTCTATGACTACAATATGAGTTATATGTCATTAGGAGCCCTCGGAGAGGATTTATAAAGAAACACACTCCATGTAGTTAGGAGCAAACCCTCTTCCTTATTCATTGTTGGCTGTTTTTTAATGTTGAGGGAATTGATGCTTAGTCTAAAGAAGCTATAAATGTGTTTGAGGCATAATAGAACGGAATCTGTGATTCTTCTAGAAGCATGATAAATCTCAGGCACCATTAGCTTGGCTCTCCTTGATCAAAAGGTGTGTCAAGTTGAGCTAAGGCAATGAGCCACCATGGCCTAGTGTGATTATGAATTTGGGGTCTAACAGGCTTTACTGAATCATCTGCAGCTTTAAGAGATGTCTCTGTCTGAGGCCTGTGCTATCAAAAAAATGTCAAAAATTGAGTCACATAAAAATACCAGGAATATTAACTAATTTCACTCTGCTTTCTGTTATAGTTAATCTATTCAAGAAGAAACTGTATACCCCTTCTGAATAGTTATTCATTTAGGACATAGCTCATAAATCTTATGTACCTCGTGTCTGTCAAATGCTTAGGTAAAAATGGACACATGCGGTCCTTGTCCTCAAAAATCTTACAGTCTAGATTGAAGTGGGTAAAATAATAGTACAGGAATACAGGCAGACATTAGATTGTATCTTGATCTGTCAACGCAAATGTGACCTAAAGTCTCCGGTCTTGGTTTCCTTATAAATGGGTACATGTTACTTCCAAGAGAAATAAAGCTAAAGAGACAGTTTCTCTAGAGTGCCTGTCACGTGGCAAATATTAGGATATCAGATAGCTGAGTACGTTTTCTGTTTTTCCACCACTCTGTCTTGACCCCTTCCTCTTCTTCCTCCCTTCCAACTGATCAAGAACTGAAAGCAAAACTTAACTCTAGCGGGTGGGAGGAGCCACTCTGCCCGTATTCTCCTATATTCTTCCCAGGCTGGGGCTCACTGGCTGAGTGGAGGATGTGGGATGAAGCACAGACATGCCCATCGTAGAGGAAAGAAACATTTCCCTCAAAGGAAAATGGTCAGCTTAAATCTAGGGAGCATTAATGCATATAGTTTTTCAGTCCAGGAGAAATCTTTCCAATCATGTAGCTCAGATGTGTATTAGAATCTCCTCAAGGACCTGGTTCAAACGCATGCCAAAACTCTGACGCAGTAAACCTCAACTGGGCTTTCTGTTTAAAAAATGGTCACCACGCAGGTGCAGTCATATAATAGATTCAGGGCTAAAAAGAAACAAGCTATTAAGCCATGAAAAGACGTGGAGGAAACTTAAGTGCATATTAGTAAGTGAAAGAAGTCAATCTGTAAAGGCTACATACTATACGGTTCTGATGATATGACGTTCTGGAATAGGCAAAATAGTGGAGATGGTAGAAAAGATCAGCGGTTGACAGGGGTTGGGGGGTTGGGGAGGAATGAATAGGCAGGGCACAGAGGATTTGGGGGGCAGTGAAACATTTCTATATGATATTATAATGGTGGATACATGTCATTATACATTGTCCAAACCCATAGAATGTACAACACCAGGAGTGGACTCTGATATAAACTATGGACTTTGATTGACAAAAATGTGGTTCATCACTGGTAACAAATGTGCCACGCTGGTTCTGGCTGTGGGTGTGGGGAGGCTGCATGGGTGCCTGGGCGGGGGGAGGGGCATGTGGGAAACTCTGTATTTTTCCTCAGTATTGCTGTGAACCCCAAACTACTCTAAACATTAAAGTCTGTTAATTAAAACAAATGTTCACCAGATGATTATGATGCAGAGCATATTTGAGAGCAGATGAACTGACCCCGTGCCATCCTTTTCAGATGCAAATTTGAGAAGCAGAAGAAGAGAGAAGACAGAACACTTGGCGAGTTGGTGAGTTAAGGGCAGAGGCAGCAATAGGACGTAAGCCTTCTCACTCCTCTGTCAGGGCTCTTTCCCCTATTCCCCACCGTGTGTTGAAGGATCCTTGCAATGTCCCCCAGTGGTCCTATGTTCTGGGTAAACAAAGAATATGGCTCAGTTTTACAGCTGTCTAACTCCCTTGGGAGCTAGGGAAGGCGTGTAGCAGATTCCTACCCCAGTAATTGCACCGTTAATTGCTTCTCAAGTCAGATGAGTAGGAAAAAAGATTCTGATGTTGGGGAGACTCTTCAGGTGACCGGGCAAGACTAGAATTTTTTCATCCGTTTTCTGAAGGGCAGTTAGCATATTATATTACCTCCTCCTGTATCAATTTCATCAACACATGCAACATGTTGCATCCTTTTTCTATTCCATAAAGTCGCTGGGAAGATGAAGGTGCTGCCTCTTTTCCCAGGCGGAGGGGCTCAGCCGTCCTCGTACGTGGACTGTATGCCCAGTACCACGAAGGTGTCTGTAGACATTATCTCAGTGAATTACCGCCACACTCCCTCCGCTGTAATCGCTCATCTGCCTTATATGGGAAGATCCTGACGTCAGTGAACTTAGTACACATTGCATTGGGTTGCAGATAGTAGCAAAGCTCAGAGTCGAGCTCAGTCTGACTCGAAAGCCCGTGCTCTTTTCTCTGAACCACGTTGCAAAAGGAGTTGTCAACACAGGAGGTCTTACTACTGCTCTTTGTTCTTGGACTCTTGGAGATACATCCCCCAGCAGAGGAAAACTGACCTTTTCTCGGCATACCTGGAAGGACGACGCTGTGGTCCACGGGAAGTTCTCTATGCTTCTCAAAATTCATAACGAGAGCAGGAAGTTTGCCCGGAGTCCATTTGGTAATTTATTTCAGGATGTCTGGCACAGGCGGCTCCTGGGATGCATATCAAGCAGGAAGTGAAGCCCGTGGACTGAAAAAGCGGCCGAGGACAGACGCGGTGATCAGCCTCAGACAGGGCAGAGGTGGCTTGGCATCCAGCCAGCCCGCACAGCGCCTCTCATTCCTGTTCATTTGGATGATTATTAAATGTATTGCTTTTTCATTTTGAGTTTTTTCCTTCTGGCACAGAAGAGGGATATTTATCTCATGATAGGATTTTAAAGCTGAGTGTCAGGTTTTGGGTCTCTAAATGCCACTCCAGTATTAACATCACAAAATACATTATATTTCAGTGTAGGTACGAGAAGCGCAAAGCATACCAGAGACCCGGAGTTGCGAATAAAGGACCTGGGAGCTCTTTGCTCTCTAATGTGATTCCCGAGCTCACTTTGTGCTTACGGTGGACCAGGAAGACATGGACACAAGGGAAGAAATAGCTGATTAATGGAGGGCTGGCAGTTCACCGTGGAGAAATGATTAATTTTGCACCATCAAAGTGCGATGTATAAATTAGGATTTGTCGAAAATGGAATTTGGACTCAGAATGGCCAGTGTCTAAATCCCAGGCCTTTCTTCCATCTACCAGCTTTGTCACACGAAGGAGTTTTAGTTCCCCCAAATGAAAAATTGGAACATCAGGAGGATTCAGTGGGATAAGGCATGTAAAGTATTTAAATGCTGGGCACTCAGCTGGTGCTTCCGAAACACTAGTCTCCTTTCTCCTCAGTTCCATTGATCAGGGCTGATTTATGTGGCTATCAAGGAAGATGGGGAGTTTGTTGTTTTGGTCTGTGTATTTTCTTTCAGACCTCTTAACGGGCAGAGAGATACACGGGATATGCAACCCAGGAGAGGATGGATGGAATGTGTGGTCAGGTGGGGCGATCAAGAGCAGAGAAAGGAGAAACTAAATTGTTAGGGTGTGTGTTGTGGGGGACGGGAAGCGGACACATGGGTAGAGGGTGAGATGAGAGAGTAAAGGGAAGCGAGAGGCAGGTAAGGACAGAATGCAGGATCTTTTCTAGGCTCTAGTACAGTTGTCTCGGATGGGAATCAAAGAGCCCCCCTGAGGATGAGGACAAACGGTCCTTACCTACTGCAGTTTGAGTTGTATTATTTGCAGCTATTTGACCATCATGCCTTAAAGCTTAAATATCCCTGCCCCAGGTTCATAGTTTCAGACTGGAACCCTCTGCCTGTATTCTTAGGTTTACCTAATTCCAGAGTATTCGTTCCTTCCCTGCACCCCCCTCCCCCCCATCCTGTGCAACTACTTTCTCTTCTCTAGTTTGGCCAGTATTCCCCTTTTTGTATATGGCCTGATACCTACCCTTTGATCCCATCTACTCCTGCTCCCCTACGCAAACCCGCAAATGAAGGAGCCCTGTCTTCTGGAACCAGCCAAGCCTTGCTTCACTTGATTGCGATCAGTCAATGAGCTCAGCTCCCTGTAAAGGAGAATCTGAAAGACTTTGCCTTCACCAGCCCAAGAATCTTGATATAGTCATTGAACTTTACAATCAGAACACACTTTACGGGCCTCAGCTTGTTTCCAGCGGTAATATGTTTGAAAAGGCATATTAAATTACAAATTTGTTTTCCTCTCTTAATCCAAGTGTCAATGCAGAAGAGAAACAACCTCATGTGGAGAAATAAAATGAAATAATTAAAAAGTTGTGGAATGTGAAGCCACTAAGATAAAACCAAGCGGGGCCCGTTGGAGATAATAGTTATCTGTTTGCAGTAAACATGAAGTGAGAATAATTCATGACTTGTGATAACATTCAACTGAAAGGAAGTAAATTAGATGTAGACAAGGCCGGGAGAGGCTTCCAAACGCCTGCCTGCAGGGCCAGACCGCACAAAGAAAGGGAGGGTGGGGGCAGGATCTTATCTTTATCAGGTAATTGAAACTATGCTTTCTGTTAACAGTGGGAGTTTAAAGTGGAAACTGGAGTCAGGAGGTGCTGGGAGGAGGGGGAGAGGCACCGCAAAGATCACTAGAAACTATTTGGGTTGGGGAACTAAAGACTCACTGAAGGCCTGCTCGGTGCCAAATGCCTTTACATGTATCATCTCATGCAACCCTTATGACAGCCTTGTAGAGTGTGACGAGCAGTCGCATTTCTCATGGGGAGAGGGAGGCTCAGATACAGAACCTGCCCGGGTCTTTGTGGCAAGAAAGCAGTGGAGCGGAGATCAAAGCTGAGGTGTGCCTGACTTCAAAGCTTTGTTCTCTCTAAATACACCACACTGGCTTGTAACTGCTGAATAATATTGTGCTGTTGAGATCTGAAAGACTGTTACAAATTCTGGTTACGGCTGGGCCAGTACCCTAAGCGTTTCTCTATTAACTCATGGGTCCACGTACACGCAGTCCTAGCCCCACATTTAGCTGCTAGCTTCATATATCTATTTGGGTGTCCCACAAACAGGTCAGTTTCACCTTATCTAGAAATCCCTAAAGCATCCTGCCCTGACTGTTGTATTTTGCCTTCTCTGCCCATTTCTTTAAGTCAGAAATTTGAGGCTTCCCTTGATCCCTTCTTTTCTGTTAACCTCCCCATTCAGCGAATCCTCAGGTCTTACCAATTCTACCTCCACAATGTCTCTGTTTATCTTTCCTCTTCACTCATTCTACCCCAGTTTGGTTCAGGCTAACATCTCTTCCCTCCAGAAATACTCCAGCATATTTTTCACTGCTCTTCCTGCCTCCCAGCCCCTCCTCCGACTCCACTTTTCACATTGTAGGCGCAGAGATAATGGTAAAACACAAACATGTGCGAACCTTCCACGCCTCTCCTTTCCTTTAATATCAAGTTCAATGTCTTTACATAATGACTATCTTTAACAAATATTTTTGCATGGGATACCACCTCTCCCCTACCTTCTACTCCACAAGTAAGTGAAAAGAAGTTGCCTCCTCTTCGGCGTCAATCATGTTTCATAATCACCCCGCTTTTTGAGCATGTTATCCCCTCTACATGATTCTACATGGAATAATGTTCTGCTTTTCTTTCTTCTCTTCTCTTCTCTTCTCTCTTCTTTCTCTTCTCTTCTCTTCTCTTCTCTTCTCTTCTCTTCTCTTCTCTTCTCTTCTCTTCTCTTCTCTTCTCTCTTTCTCCTAGACTAACTAGTTCCTGCGTGTCTTCTAGGAGCCAGTGTAGATACCCCTTCCTCCACAAATCCCTTCTTAACTGTCCAAAGATTCAGTTGGGAATACCTCCTATGGCCCTCATAATGTTTACCCTTCACAGCACTTACTCTACTGCATTTTTAAAAAAAGATTGATTGATTTATTGAGAATGAGTGTGGGGAAGGGCAGAGGGAGAGGGAGAAAGAAACTTCAGCAGATTCTGTGCTGAACGTGGAGCCTGATGCAGGGCTCGATCTCACGACCCTGAGATCATGACCTGCGCTGAAGTCAAGAGTCGGACCCTTAACTGACTGTGCCACCCAGGCGCCCCTACACTGCATTTTAATGGATACACTTCTGCCCTCTAGATTGTAAGCTTCCCGTGCACAAAGACCCTATCGTATTTACCGGTGCTGATTCTGGCACCCAAAACTTGATAGGTGCCTCACAGACATTTCTGATCAGGGGTTGTCACAGGTGGGAATTGGTAGGCAGGAGATTTCTCAGGGAGCCCTCTTGGTATGGGGATGGGGCAGAAGGAGAGGTTGGACCTTGGCACAGCCTCGTGGAAGCTTCAGCTGGGCTATAGGAAGCTCTGAAGCTGGGATCCTCCTTCAGGATGGTCTCTAGTTGGGGTCAGGGGCCTGGATTTTTATACACCCGTGTTGTCCAGTAATCGGGTGCAGGGGCTGTCTTCCACCAAGGCCGTCAGTCTCCAAAGGGGGCTGATAGCTGAGGGCTGCCTGCCAGCAGCATGACCAGCAACTGGGGAATTACTCCTCCCTTTCTGAAGGGGGATTTGACTGGCACATCTAGTGTCCACCATGGGTGTAGGATTCAATAAGCACACACTTGGACCCACTAGCTCCAGGACTGAGTAAAGTCAAGAATGTCGTGGAAACTACAAAAACATGCCCTCAGGGAGCTCATGTGGAGTCAGGCTTCTTGTGTGTTTTCTGGTGAAGAAATAATTGAGGAGATGATCTCAACTCTTCTAAAATTGGCTGTCCTCATCCTTTCTGCAACTCCTAGTGGGGGATGTTCGTAACTAGATACTCAGACTCAAAAGAGCTGAATAGGTAAGAGTTGGCACCAGTTTAATCCGATGGGTGTTGGACCACAAGTGTAGACAGTATCTCTGTTGGGCTGTGTCAGGCATTTCTTTTCAGAGGGAATAATCCTCATAACAGCCCACTCTTGGACTCTTCCTGTCATCGGCACCTTTTCTTGTCTCCATCCCCCAGGAGAGTTTAGGTGTGAGGGACCAAGACTCCTATCAGACAGACAGATTAGCTGCCTGACCTGGAGGCCTCACACCCCATAGGGACCAATATCTCTTTCAACAGGCTTAGGCATCGCTTTCAGGCCTCCACAAAGGGCAGGCCCAGTTAGGAGTCTGTATATGCAAGGAATCCTAAAAGTATCGTTTCCCACTGGGTATTTATGCTTTATTCATGTTTTTCCAGGTCAGATGAAATATACCTATAATGGGCCATTTTTACCATAAAAAAATGTTGCCCAGTAATACAGAAGAGATTCCACCTTTATCAGATTTTCAGGAGAAAGAGTAAGCAAGTTAACTAAAGATCAGATTGGTCTTTAGAGAAAGAGTAAAGGGTTTGTTCGCCCTTTTCACTCCCAACCCCACCTGATCTTCATCACACCACGTAACACCAGTCGATAGGCATGTCAGGGTAGATTATCCTTCTAGCAAGTTGTTTTCTACTTAGTTTACCTCCTCTTTTCATGGCTCTGAATATGAGATCTGTTAATCTTTCTTATCCTGGGGGGTAGTACCTCGAGCATTGGAGAATCTTGTTATGTGATCTGAATGTTTAAGTCTTTCCAAAATTCATATAGTAACTTTCCAGTGCTTGACGTAATGTTATTATAAGCACCTGGGGAGGTGCTTAGGTCGTCAGAGAGGAGCTGTCTTGAATGGGATTAACGTTCTTACAGAAGAGACCTCACAGAGATCCCTCACACCTCCAACCATGTGAGGACCCAGCAAGAAGGTATGAGCCAGCAAGAGGGCCCAAAATGTAACCATGCTGGTGCCTTGATCTTGGACTTCCCAGCTTCCAGAACTATGAAGAATGAATGTTTCTTGTTGATAAACCACCTAGTCAAAAAAAACAAAAACAAAAAACCACCTAGTCTATGGTATCTTATTATAGCAGCCTGAAAGGACCAAGATGATACTCAACAAAAAACTTTGTTTGGTTAAAAAAAAAAAAAAAGAAAAAAATTAAATTGAGAAAAATCAGAAGACATGCTCTCATATTTCTACCTATAAAACATAATCATTGTAAATATTTTGGTATATTTTCTTCCAGTCTTCCTTACACGCATAGGCTTAACAATTGGTATGTTTGCTCTACTGCAAATTTCTCTCCCTTTTTATAGACAGACATTTAAAAAAGTAAGATTATTACATTACTAGGAGGTTGATTCTGCCTCAGCCCATCAACCTAAACATAAATACTCTGTTTGAAGAAGCTTGGGTGATGGGATGTTCAACATTTATTTTATGTATACCACCTGCTAGACCATGTGTTAGGCACATGAGGAGGGAAAGAAAAATAAAGCTTAGTTCTTGCTCAAAGCACTTATGTGCCCTTCATGGGGAAGGATGGTTCACATTCATATTTTATGTCCCAGGAGGTGACTGTCTAATGTTGGCTTAAGCTTGTTCTATTTAGTTGAGATTATGCTCTTAAAGCATCAGAAAAGGAAGTTAGGTCCACTTAAAAAATTTCACCAAGGAGCCAGTTTCTCAAAAATAAACAGACAAATAATCCCTGCAGATTAGCCAGTCTCTGTAAAATAATTTTAACACAATATCCAGCTGATCATTTGGGAGGCAAGCAAGTCAGCTGGTGGGGAGTGAATTTTAGCTACTTGGTTGTCATGGAAACTTTTCTTCCAGACCAGGAAAAAGGCAGTCATGGGGAAACATGCCATGTGGAAAAATAGCCCATTTCTCCATGATCTATTCTCTCTGTTGATCACAAGTTGACATCCTACTGGGGCCGGGAGTAGAGAGAAATGCAGGCGTCCTAGTCATACGGAGGAGAGAAACATTCCCCTTTGTGCAGAGAGGGAGCCAGGGGACATGATTTGAACAAGAAGTGTACAGATAAAAGTTGGAAAGCCAAGGTCATAAATTTATTTTATTTTTATTCTTTTTCTTTTACTGTTTTTCTTTTTAAAAATGATTCCTTGCAAGTTGTTAAAAGTCTTATTCTCAGTCACCCACAGATGCTGGGTGAGGAGGACTGTTGATACGAAACCTTGACTAGCATTTGCAGTGCTGACTCAAGACACATCACAGCATGTCTTGCCCAGAAATGAAGTCTGTGTAACTTGTTCAGCCCCAATGGAAAAAGGCAGAGTTAAGCCCTGATGGTTAAGACTATCAGTTTTATGATAAAGAGTCTTTCAGCAGCACATAAGTGTAAAAATTACTTTTAAAACTTGATAACTTGGTTAATATATTGTTTATAAATGCCTACAATTCTTGCTAATATCTCTCTGCATCTGCCCCCAATTAATCTGAATTTACATAATCTTAATAAAGTAGTTTTAAAAAAGGTAGAGTTATACACCCCTGGCTGTATACCCATCTTCAGAATGCATTATAGCTATTCCTTTACATTTCCAGCTCTCTCCTAAATTGTGAGCTCTTCAATGCTTTGAGGGTGCCTTGTTCATCTTTGTAAACTTATCATTAGCACAATGCTCGCTTCCTAAGTGTTTGATTCATCAAGCAAGCTCTATGTACTAGTCTCTGGGATCTGTTGGTAAATAATGCTTATACAAGGAAGAATAGGATGGGTGGGTGGATGGATGGATGGATGGTTATATCCAGTATTTTCTTGGCTTTCCATGTTTTGGAGAGCTAAATAATTATTTCACAAGAACAAAATCCACCACACGATTATTTTCCTGGTAGCAGCTTTCTAGGCTGCAGAAAATAATTAAGATTGAACCTCAGCAGGGGCAACTTGATAAATCATCGTAGTATGGTAAAGTCTTCTTCCTGTTTTTTTTTTTTTTCATTTCAAATCTCTCCTTTATAGGTTAAATGAGATCTGCTTTTCTACTCATTACATATCGCGTCTTTAATAGTTTTTCCAGTCTACATTTCTTTTTTTTTTTAAAGATTTTATTTATTTATTCAACAGAGATAGAGACAGCCAGCGAGACAGGGAAAACAAGCAGGGGGAGTGGGAGAGGATGAAGCAGGCTCCTGGCGGAGAAGCCTGATGTGGGGCTCGATCCCAGAACTCCGGGATCCCGCCCTGAGCCGAAGGCAGACACTTAACGACTGCGCCACCCAGGCGCCCCTCTAGTCTACATTTCTGTTTGTATACAGGGACTTGTTTTGTCACTATGCAAAGAATTTTTTTCTCTTGCTGAAAGTCATGTGACAATAATTCAAAATATCTTCACTGTTAGATTGCTTTATTTGACTACAAGATTCCCCAGTTTTTTTTCCATTCTCTTCCTTGTATACTGAGCATGCTTATAATCTTCTCAGACCATCAGTCTTCTTAGCCTTTATGTCATTTTTCTGCCTTTTCACACAACCTAGAACATTTTTTTTCTTTTCAAATTTTTATTTAAGTTCTAGTTAGTTATCATATGGTGCAATATTGGTTTCAGGAGCAGAACTCAGTGATTCATCACTTACATACAACACCCAGTGCTCATCATAACAAGTGCCCTCCTTAATGTCCATCCCCCATCTAGCCCATCCCCCACCTACCTTCTTCCATCAACCCTCAGTTTGTTCTCTATCATTAAGAGTCTCTTATGGTTCGTCTACCTCTCTCTCTCTCTCTTTTTTTTTTCCCTCCCCCTCCCATATGTTCATCTGTTTTGTTTCTTAAATTCCACATATGAGTGAAATCATTTTAAACCATTTCATCTTGGCACCTCCTCATCCCTTTGTTTATTCATGATTCCTTAGCCCTTGTATGATTTATTCAATTCTTTTCCCAAGTTGAAAAACATTTCTTCATTAATTTTCCCAGGAATACTTTTGAATAGAGTCTATGTATTAGGAACTGGGCATTGAAGACAGGGAGTTTAACATGATTTGAGCACTTCTGTCAAGATGCTCAGAGTCAGATACAGAGATTCTTAATCTAGGAAAATGAACTTCCTGAAAGTATATGCAAAATATTGGATATATGAACACCTCCCCCCCGGGCAGAAGGTCCCTATGTTTTATAGAATTTTCTAATGAATGATATAGACAAGGAAATAAACAATGAAATTAGTGTGCTAAGTGCTACTTATGATCTGGTTAAGAATAGGAAGCCAGTGAAGGGTGCTTTGGTAGGATCAGAGAAGGCACGTTCTTAGAACTTTACGATTGAATTCACCAAAATTCACCTGCAACCTAGTAGCAGCTGGGACCTCAGTGACTCTCAGCAGTCCTATTTTCCTGCTGACCTTTGGACACATTCCTCCATTCCTGCTATTCTCAAACCCCTGTTTCTATTCACTTCTTGCTTTACCTATCTTCTTGAAAGACTTACTACCAAGCCCAGGTAATTTCATTGAAAAATTAGAAGGACCTGCTTTGCAGAATCTGAATTGTTCTTAAAATAGTAACTATTTGGAACTAGCATCTGAAAGGTATTAGATACTAGAATATGTAATTCTTTTTTTTTTTTTAAAGATTTTATTTATTTATTTGACAGAGAGACAGCCAGCGAGAGAGGGAACACAAGCAGGAGGAGTGGGAGAGGAAGAAGCAGGCTCATAGCGGAGGAGCCTGATGTGGGGCTCGATCCCATAACGCTGGGATCACGCCCTGAGCTGAAGGCAGACGCTTAACCGCTGTGCCACCCACGCGTCCCTAGAATATGTAATTCTAAAGGGAAAAAGCCTTCAAAGTAAGCAAACTTCTGGGAATAAAGAGGAAACACTATTTACAGGAGAATACTTTGTGTTTCAATTTCTCCTTTATTGAATTACTCCTTTCTTATCTTTTGGGAGTCTATAAAGTGCTAAAAATGGCTGTGGGTTGGGAGGAGAGTCTGGGTGTCTGGTAGCTAACAACTATATTACTTTATTTTTCATACTGTTTTTTATTTTTATTTTTATTTTTTTAAAAGATTTTATTCATTTATTTGACAGAGAGAGAGACGGCCAGCAAGAGAGGGAACACAAGCAGGGGGGAGTGGGAGAGGAAGAAGCAGGCTCCCAGCAGAGCAGGGGGCCTGACGCGGGGCTCAATCCCAGGACCATGGGATCACGCCCCGAGCCGAAGGCAGATGCTTAATGACTGAGCCACCCAGGTGCCCCCATACTGTTTTTTTTTAAAGAGAGAGAGAACTTTGCAAGCAGTGGGGAGAGGAAGAGGGAGAGAGAGAATCTCAAGCAGGCTCCCTGCTGAGTGAAGAGCCCAACTCCGGGCTCAGTCTCATGACCTGGAGATCATGACCTGAGGTGAAATCAAGAGTCAGATACTTAACCAACTGAGCCATCCAGGCACCTCTATTCTTCATACTTCTTAAAATGTACCTA
>NW_024424341.1:15682157-15786305 GCF_017311325.1 Ursus maritimus
CCCCCCCCCCCCCCCCGGGCAGAAGGTCCCTATGTTTTATAGAATTTTCTAATGAATGATATAGACAAGGAAATAAACAATGAAATTAGTGTGCTAAGTGCTACTTATGATCTGGTTAAGAATAGGAAGCCAGTGAAGGGTGCTTTGGTAGGATCAGAGAAGGCACGTTCTTAGAACTTTACGATTGAATTCACCAAAATTCACCTGCAACCTAGTAGCAGCTGGGACCTCAGTGACTCTCAGCAGTCCTATTTTCCTGCTGACCTTTGGACACATTCCTCCATTCCTGCTATTCTCAAACCCCTGTTTCTATTCACTTCTTGCTTTACCTATCTTCTTGAAAGACTTACTACCAAGCCCAGGTAATTTCATTGAAAAATTAGAAGGACCTGCTTTGCAGAATCTGAATTGTTCTTAAAATAGTAACTATTTGGAACTAGCATCTGAAAGGTATTAGATACTAGAATATGTAATTCTTTTTTTTTTTTTTAAAGATTTTATTTATTTATTTGACAGAGAGACAGCCAGCGAGAGAGGGAACACAAGCAGGAGGAGTGGGAGAGGAAGAAGCAGGCTCATAGCGGAGGAGCCTGATGTGGGGCTCGATCCCATAACGCTGGGATCACGCCCTGAGCTGAAGGCAGACGCTTAACCGCTGTGCCACCCACGCGTCCCTAGAATATGTAATTCTAAAGGGAAAAAGCCTTCAAAGTAAGCAAACTTCTGGGAATAAAGAGGAAACACTATTTACAGGAGAATACTTTGTGTTTCAATTTCTCCTTTATTGAATTACTCCTTTCTTATCTTTTGGGAGTCTATAAAGTGCTAAAAATGGCTGTGGGTTGGGAGGAGAGTCTGGGTGTCTGGTAGCTAACAACTATATTACTTTATTTTTCATACTGTTTTTTATTTTTATTTTTATTTTTTTAAAAGATTTTATTCATTTATTTGACAGAGAGAGAGACGGCCAGCAAGAGAGGGAACACAAGCAGGGGGGAGTGGGAGAGGAAGAAGCAGGCTCCCAGCAGAGCAGGGGGCCTGACGCGGGGCTCAATCCCAGGACCATGGGATCACGCCCCGAGCCGAAGGCAGATGCTTAATGACTGAGCCACCCAGGTGCCCCCATACTGTTTTTTTTTAAAGAGAGAGAGAACTTTGCAAGCAGTGGGGAGAGGAAGAGGGAGAGAGAGAATCTCAAGCAGGCTCCCTGCTGAGTGAAGAGCCCAACTCCGGGCTCAGTCTCATGACCTGGAGATCATGACCTGAGGTGAAATCAAGAGTCAGATACTTAACCAACTGAGCCATCCAGGCACCTCTATTCTTCATACTTCTTAAAATGTACCTAGATTATGGGCCTTGTGCAAAGTCCTGCAGCTAACCAGTTGTAAATAAGGTTGAAACCCGGGTCTGCACAGTGCTGCTTATGTTCTCTACATCAAGCTCCCTCCTTCTTCTTTTTTTTTTCTTTCCAGCTTTATTGAGGTATAATTGACAATTAAAAATTGTATCTATTTATGGGGAACAACTTGGTAATTTATATATGTATACATTGTGAAATAATCATCACAATCAAGCTAATTAACATATTCATCATCTCAGTTACCATCTTCTTTTTTGTGTGTGTCCTGAGATCATTGGAGGTCTACCCTGTTAGCAAGTTTCAAGTATACAGTACAGTGTTGTTACTTATAGTCACCATGCTGTAGATTAGATCCCAAGAACTTCTTCATCTTATAACTGAAAGTTTGTACCCTTTGATCACCATCTCCCCCTTTTTCCTTCCCACCAGCCCTTGGTAACCTTTAGTCTCCTCTCTGCTTCTATAAATTTGACTTTTTTAGATTCCACAGATGAGTGAGATTATGCAGTATTGTCATTCTCAGTCTGGCTTATTTCGCTTAATGCCTCGATGTTGCCATGTTGTAACAAATGGCAGATTTCCTTCATTTTAAAAGTTGAATGATATTCCATTGTATATCTATACCATATTTTCTTAATCTGTTCATCCAGAATAATGTTATAATGAACATGGGGGTGCAGGTATATTTTCAATATCCTCATTTAGGTACCTTTGGATAAACACCCAGAAGTGGGATGCTGGATCATATCATCATTCTATTTTTAATTTTTTGAGGAACTTCTATACTGTGTGCATTTCAGGAGCAGTCACCTCTTCCTGACTTAAAGGAAGGGTTTCAGTAGGGAAAGAGCTTCTCCGACAGGTGGTGCAAGGGCACCAGCTGGGTGAAGTGCATTATCTCTGGCTTTGCAGGAGTGGCGCAGCAGGGTAGAATCCTGGTAGCTCTATCTCCAATGCCAGTGTCAGCAAACACTGCTGGGTTCCTAGGTTGTCAAGGCTGTTGGTGTCCAGCGCCATGGTAAGGGCTGCTTGGGCCCTTGGTGGTGGAGTCCTTGGGGGTCTCACTTTCTTTATCTCCCATGAAGGTGGGAAGAGATGTGTTGAACTAGGAGATGGGGTGACACAGGCAAAATGCTTCCTAGGCTTTTTGATATCCAGTTGTTGCAACCTCTTCATCTTACTCCAGAGTTCTCTCATAGCTATAGTTGTTTAACCATTGTTTTTGCACTGGGGTGGGGGGGGTGGGGAAGCATTGAGACCTTCTAGAGTGCCATCTTGCTGACATCATTTTTCAAGCTGCCTTCTAAAACAACAGAGAAGCTACAATTCCCCCAAATCAAAGCCAAAATCAAATATTTGCACATTGTTAATTTAAGAATGTGATCCCAGAGAGCAGGTGTGAGGAGTCCAGGTAGCAGAACAGGAATGATGGACTGTTAATACAAGGATATGTAACTACCTTTGCTAAGGATACAGGACAGCTGGTTCTTTGGACCTTTCGAAAATCTTAATCTCAAAACCCCTGTCTGAAGTAGCAAGGGGTAGGAAGTTGCATCCCGGGTTACTCCTGCATAAGTGTTGAGCACAGCATCAGAGCGATACCTGGAGAAGGATGAGAAGTATGCTATCAGATTACATCTTCATGAATCTATTCATCGTGCTAGTGGTTGGAAAAAGAGACGGAGGGTGATAGGAGTTGAGGCAGTGCATAAGAGATGGTCAGTATGGAGGGGATCGGGATTAAAGAGTACACTTATCATGATGAAAAAAACAACATGATAAAAAAAAGGGAAGATGTTTAGTATGGAAGCAAAATGAATATTGATAACAGTGACAAACTTCTCTACATTAGAGAAGTGAGTAGAATCAGAATCCAGGGAGCCCTTTTGTGTGGCTCGAAGTGGGTCAACTTTATGAATGCACGAAGTGCCTGGGCACTATGTTGAGGTGTGTTGGAGTCAGCGAGTCTCTAGTTCTAGAGGTTCATAGAGTCTGTGCGGGCACACGGCTATATCCTCCAGGAAGCTGTGCAGTTCAGAACGCAGTGAGAGTGCATGGCCTGCGTGACATCTGATTCTGTGGAGGGCCATTATGAAATCTTAGTCATTGGGGTCTTTGTTTTCCCCCTAGCCATGTCCTCTGTTTTTCTCCCCCTCAAATGGAATCAAATTGGCAAATGAAATCTTATGCAGAACTCTGATATGTTGAACTTAAAAGTGACCTTCCCCTGCTTGAAGCAGGCAGTGTCTTAGATGTTTGGATGCTGGAGAATGGAGAGGAGAGGGTATGGGGACCCTCATCGTGTCTCTTTTGGATGCCCCCGAGGTATTTAAAAAACCCATTAAGAATCAATGGAGTAGTTAGAGAATTCTTGCCTTGGGTAGGAGTTAGGCATTCTGACAACCTGACCTACAACATTTAGAGCCAATTCCAGAATAAGAGCTCCATGAAGGCAGTCACATTGTTATATTGACTCGTGTATTTCTAGAACTTCAAGAGCGCTTGGCACATGCTAGGTCTCAGGTGTTCGTTGAATGAATGAATGACTGCCATGTTCAAGGTGTTGTGCTACTATTTATTTGCAGTAAGTTGGGGAAAGCTAGTTTTGATTTGTCAATACCCTTTTTCTTAGTCTGCTTGTCACTATCACCATTTGTGAAATGGATGGCCACGATTATAAGACCAGTCTCTTAGCCTCAAATCAAGCAGTACTAACTGGCCTCAAGAATCAAACCCATGACATCAGTCTACTGAGAAATATCCTTTAATCGAGAATTAATCTAACCCAGACACCGAGATAACTGGGGGTGAATTGGATCCATGAAACTTGGAGTCTGAAAAAGAATAAACATATGGGTGGATAAATTTGTGAGATTCTGTAGAGAAAAATTAGATGTATTTAGTACAGACACAATGCTGGATTTTTTTTGACTCCTACTTAAAGAAACATAAATAAGTGAATATGTAATACCCTGTATTAAAACCGTGATAAGGGACCGGAAGTTCTAGAAAGTGTATCTATTAGAAAGCCTTGATTGGTCTTATAACACAAAAAGTACTCATGTAGCCATCCAAAACAAGTATTTTTCTTGTTAAATGAACACTTTCACATTACATTTTGCCATATAGCAAGCATATTCTCTGTTGATGATGTTAGCAACAATATAGTTAGATATATTGACAATATTTGAATTACCACCCAACTTCTGGCTTTCTAGAGAGAGTGATTTATCCAGTGAGGATGGTAAATGGCAATTCCTGGCAGCAACGCTAGCACTGGTGGATTTACTGTAACATAGCTTGGGGTTTGTTTTTCATATCTGAAGAGGAAAACTACCTTTGTATATTACAAAGGCAATGAAGATCAATTTTTAATTGGAAATCCTTGCCACTGAACCAGCTTATATTGTACTAATTTTGGGGGGAAAATTGTTTCTACAGTGGTATGTTTAACATTGGAATGGCTCATGCAGGATCTATCAACAGTGTATCATAATCCTGATAAAGTCTCTTGTGGAATCAAACTTATTCTCTCATTTTACATTATACTTATGCCGTTTTTAAAAAATACAATTTATTTTTCAATTATAAAAGTAATACTTGTTTATTATAGAGAAGTAAGGGAAAAGCATAATCCTAAACACCTAGGGACAATCACTGCTTTCCTACTTCTAAACTTTAATTTGTTCTGATTATACAAGTTAAACATGTTTGGAGAAGAAATTTAGAAAATTTAGGCATGCAGAAAATAAAGAAATGCAGTCACAATTTCACCAAGAGATGACTACTTTGAACCTGTTGGCCTCAATACTTATCTAGATTGTGTATTTGCATATAGATATTTAAGATACACATTTTATTTTTAATTAAAGGAACCATACATATTGTTGTAATTTGTTTGTCATCTTATAATTTTTTTGTCATTTAATACTTCATTTTCATATTTCTAGACCAATAAATTTATTTTATAACACTACTTTTACTGAATCTATAGAAATCTATCACATGACAATTTATTTTACCAATCTTTTATTACTGGAATTTTATATACAAATCTCTGAAAGATTTCTTCATGAAATCTTTCCACCTAATCTTAGTTATAATTTTTGGGTAACTTACTACAAGTAAAATTTCTGTGTAGGAAAATGGAACAATTTTCATTCCTTACTGAGAGTACATGAATTGTCACGTATACTGCGTATCATCATGCTTGGGCATTACCTAGAATCACACAAATATTTGTTACTGTCCTGATCAAAAAGGGGAATTTCATTGTGTTAACACCATTTGGTTGGAAGGAGCAGCTATTCACTTACATTACACGATGTAATGAGGATTTTGTGAGGAAGCTTGTGTTAACTGGGCCTCATAGGATAATAGGAAAGCCAAGCACCAAGGAACTTGATGGTGAATTGGATAGAGGATGGTTTTTCAAGATGAAATACAACTCCAGCTATCACTTATTCTCATCTTCTGCCTTTAGTAAGAGAGTTTTTTTTTTAAAGATATTATTTATTTATTTGAGAGAGAGGGTGTATAAGCAGGGGGAGCAGGAGAGGGAAAGGGAGAAGCAGGCTCCCTGCTAAGCACGGAGTCTGACAATGCGGAGCTTGATCCCAGGAACCTGGGATCATGACCTGAGTCGAAGGCAGACACTTAACCAACTGAGCCACCCAGGTGTCCCAGTAAGAGTTTTAAAAAGTATTTTAACCTTTTATTTTATTCTTAAAGCTTAAAAACTCAGCTTTTATATGCAGTACTTCATATACAGTAGAAAAGACTAAGAGAGAGGAATTCAAACAACGTGACAGCAGAAAAACAAATACCTCAGCTAAAAAAAAAAGGGCTAAGGACCCGAACAGACATTTCTCCAAAGAAAACATCCAAATGGCCAACAGGCCAACATCACTCATCATCAGGGAAATGCAAGTCAAAACCACAGTGTGATATCACCTTATACTTGTTAGGACAGCTATTACCAAAAAGAGAGAAGATAATGAATGAGTGTTGGTGAGATGTGGAGTGAAGGGCAACCTTGTGTACTGTTGGTGCAATGCACAGCTATCACAGAAACAGTATGGATGCTCCTCAAAAAATTAAAAACGGAACTACCATATGATCCAGTCATCCCACTTCTGGGTGTATATACAAAGGAAATAAAGTCTCTATCTCGAAGAGATAGCTGCAGCCTCATCTTCGTTGCAGCATTATTTACAGTAGCCCAGATATGGAAACAACCTAAGTGTCCATCAAGAGATGAACAAATAAAGGAAATGTGGTGTGTATATGTATGTACAATAGAATACTATTCAGCCATAAACAAGAAGGAAATTCTGTCATTTGTGAGAACGTGGATGATTCTGGAGGACATTGTGCTAAGTGAAATCACCCAGACACAGAAAGAAAAGTACTACATGATCTCACTTATATATAGAATCTAAAACAGTCAAATTCCTGGAAGCAGAGAGTTTTGATTCTCTTGTGGAATCAAACTTATTCTCATGGGTTGGGGTGCGTAGGGGAAGTGGGGAGATTGGCACAGACTTTCAGTTATAAGATGGGTAAGCCTCAAGATCTCATGTACAGCATGGTGACAAGAGTTAATACTGCTGTTTTGCACAGTGTATTGTATTTCTACAAAATGAAGGTTTATGTCAGCCCTGTGTCAAGCAAATCTATTGACACCATTTTTCCCTCCGACAGCATTTGCTCGTTTTGTGTCTCCGTGTCACATTTTGGTAATTCTCGCAATATTTCGAGCTTTTTCATTGTTATTACATTTGTTATGGTGATCTGCGATCAGTGATCTCTGATGTTAATATTCTAACTGTTTTGGGGCGCCATGAACTATGCCCATATAAGACGGCAAACTTTTTTTTTTTTAATGATTTTTTATTATATTATGTTAGTCACCATACAGTACATCCCCGGTTTCCGATGTGAAGTTCGATGATTCATTAGTTGCGTATAACACCCAGTGCACCATGCAATACATGCCCTCCTTACTACCCATCACCGGTCTATCCCATTCCCCCACCCCCCTCCCCTCTGAGGCCCTCAGTTTGTTTCTCATGGTCCATAGTCTCTCATGTTTCATTCCCCCCTCTGATTACCCCCCCTTATCCCTTTCTTCCCCTACCGATCATCCTAGTTCTTATATTCCATAGATGAGAGAAATCATATGATAATTGTCTTTCTCTGCTTGACTTATTTCGCTTAGCATTATCTCCTCCAGTGCCGTCCATGTTGCAGCAAATGTTGAGAATTCGTTTTTTCTGATAGCTGAGTAATATTCCATTGTATATATGGACCACAACTTCTTAATCCAGTCATCTGTTGAAGGGCATCTCGGCTCCTTCCACGATTTAGCTATTGTGGACAATGCTGCTATGAACATTGGGGTGCATATGGCCCTCCTCTTCACTACGTCTGTATCTTTGGGGTAAATACCCAGTAGTGCAATGGTTGGGTCATAGGGTAGCTCAATTTTTAACTTTTTAAGGGACCTCCACACTGTTTTCCAGAGTGGCTGTACCAACTTGCATTCCCACCAACAATGTAGGAGGGATCCCCTTTCTCCACATCCTCTCCAACAATTGTTGTTTCTTGCCTTGTCTATTTTTGCCATTCTAACTGGCATAAGGTGGTATCTCAGTGTGGTTTTGATTTGAATTTCCTTGATGGCTAATGATTTTGAACATTTTTTCATGTGTCTGTTAGCCATTTGTATGTCTTCATTGGAAAAGTGTCTGTTCATATCTTCTGCCCATTTTTTGATTTGTTTATTTGTTTCTCGTGTATTGAGTTTGAGAAGTTCTTTGTAGATCTTAGATACCAGTCCTTTATCTGTAGTGTCATTTGCAAATATATTCTCCCATAAGACGGCAAACTTAATCGATAAATGTGGTATGTGTTCTGACAGCTCCAGCAAACAGCTGTTCCCTATATTTTCCTTCCCTGGGGCCTCCCTACACCCTGACACAATATGTTGAAATTAGGCCAGTTGATAACCCTACAGCGGTCTCAAAGTGTTCAAGTGGAAGGAAGAGCTGTATGTATCTCATTTTGAATCAAAAGCTAGAAATGATTAAGCTTAGTGAGGGACGCGTGTTGGAAGCCGAAATAGGTTAAAAGGTAGGCCTCTTGTGCCAAACACCCAAGGTGTGAATGCAAAGGAGAAGTTCCTGAAGGAAATTAAAAGTGCTACTCCAGTGAACACACACATGGTAAGAAAGTAAAACAGCTTTGCTGCTGGTGTGGAGAAAGTTTGAGTGGTCTGGAGAGAAGCTTAAACCAGCCACCATATTCCCTTAAACCAAAGCCTGATCCAGAGCAAGACCCTAACTCTAATTTTATGAAGGCTGAGACAGGTGCGGAAGCTGCAGAAGTTTGAAACCAGCAGACGTTGATTCGTGAGGTTTAAGGAAAACATAAAAGTGCAAGGTGAAGCAGCAAGTGCTGATGGAGAAGCTGTAGCAAGTCATCCAGAAGATCTAGCCAAGATAATTAATGAAGGCCACTACACTAAACAACAGATTTTCAATGTAGAAGAATCAGCCTTGTATTAGAAGACTTTCACAGCTAGAGAGAAGTCAAAGCCTGGCTTCAAAGGACAAGCTGACTCTGTTAGGGGCTAATGCAGCTGGTGACTTTAAGTTGAAGCCAGTGCTCATTTACCATTCCAAAAATTCTAGGGTCCTTAAGAATTATGCTAAATTGACCCTGCCTATGTCTATAAATGGAACAACAAAGCTCAGATGACAGCGCATCTGTTTATAACATGGTTTACTGACTATTTTAAGCCCACTGTGGAGACCTGCTCAGAAAAAAAGATTCCTTTAAAAATATTACTGATTATTGACAATACACCTGGTCACCCAAGAGCTCTGATGGAGATGTACGAGATTAATGTTGTTTTCACGGCTGCTAATATGACATTCATTCTATAGCCTGTGGATCAAGGAGTCATTTTGACTTTCAGTTCTTATTATTTGAGAAATACATCTCATAAGACTATAGCTGTCATAGGTAGCGATTCCTTTGATGGATCTGGGCAAAGTAAATTGAAAACTTCCTGGAAAGGATTCATCATTCTAGATGCCATGAAGAAATTTGTGGTTTATGGGAAGAGGTCAAAATAGTAACATGAACAGGAGCTTGGAAGAAGTCCATTCGAACTCTCATTAATGACTTTGAGGGATTCAAGACTTCAGTGGAGGAAGTCATGCAGATGTGGTAGAAATAGCAAGAGAACTAGAATCAGAAGTGGAGCCTACAGATGCGACTGAGTTGCTGAAATCTCATGATAAAACTTTAACAGACAAGGAGCTGCTTCTTACAGATGAACAAAGAATGTGGTTTCTTGAGATAGAGTCTGCTCCTGGTGTGAAGGCTGTGAAGACTGTTGAAATGGCAGCAAAGGATTTAGAATATTCCATAAACTTGGTAAAGAAGTGGCAGCATTTGAGAGATTGATTCCAATTTTGAAATAGGTTCTACTGTAGATAAAATGTAGTCAAATAACATCACATGCTACAGAGAGATCATTTATGAAAGGAAGAGTCAATCAGTGTGGCACACTCCACTGTTGTCTTATTTTAAGAAGTTGCCTACGTATATACATGGTTGTTTTAGCCATAATGCTATTGCACACTTAATTGACCTATAGTAAAGTGTAAACAACTTTTATATGCACTGAGAAACCAAAAAATTCCTTTCATTCACTTTACTGTGTTATTTGTTTTATTGTGGTGGTTTGGAACCAAACCCGAAATATCTGTATATAGTAGATATTGTGAACTGACTGGAAATGTTCACTTTTCCTCACGGCAGTCCTCAGCTAGCCAGTTTCTTTCATAAGACAAAAGTTCTGATATGATTTTCCACCAATTTATTACAACCTCCTCAAAAAGAGATTATTTTAAAAGTTGTTATTAGAAGTTTACCTAATCTTAAATACACTCAAATGAAACTTAGCCATATAGTTTTCTTATTTCAGTATAATGAATTCAGATTTTATGGTTTCTGATTACCTGATATATCATCATTATTATTGTTATAAATTGATTGTTAGCTACCATCATGATTTAATTGAGAATCTTTGAGTGTTATGGCTATTTAATTATCAACAAAGCAAAGAAAATCATTATTTTACTTTAATAAATGAAAATATGTGAGTGACAGTCAATTAACATTGCAAATAAAAGATACGCATTTTGATTTTTATAGATAAACTGTTTTCTGTGTAAGAGTTTTCCACTTAATGGGCTATTTGAAGGAAGATTGATATCAATTAATATGTCTATTAAATGTCACTATTTTCAAAAGTGATCTGTAATTATCTTGCTGTAGGCTATTTTGATAAATGTGAATGAAGTATCTGCATATTTCCTATACAGTTAATATACCAAAAATTAAATTGGGCATTCCTTTCTTATGTAATTTTCATCTAATTATATAGCCATTAGATATAGCTCTCAAATGCTCAATAATTCTCTCTTTACAATCAACTTATGCTTAATTAAAAAACAGTGACGAACTTGCTAACTCTGGATTAACTCCTCACTTGTGATATAAAGTTAATAGCAGGTCTAAATTATTTTAAGTGATTTAAGGATTTTCAGTATACTCTCCCAACTCAAGGTTGCTTGATTCAAACAGGAAATGAAAACATCATGTTAATCAGATATTTTTCTGTTAAATAATAATAACTTTGCTTTTTATTTATTTTAACCTTGAAATATGGTATATAAACATTAAGAAATAAGAAATCAAATGACCAGTGGGTACATAAAATTTATTCAATGCTATTTACATACAGTGAAATGTAACTGAAAATAAAAGGGAGGAGGGAAGCCGATTTTGCTTTGAATTTTTGCCAGAAAAAAATAGGCCCCTCTGTGGTTGGGGTTGTAACAGAGTTTGTCATTCTCCCTGTCTCTGTAACTTGTTTCTCTGGTCATAGCTAGTTGGGCTTGGAGGCCCAGTTGACCTATGAAACAGTGTAGAACAAAACCGTCCCCAAGAGGAGCATTCATGATGCTCTTAGTCAATAATATTATTTACCTGGAAGTTTAAATATGAAAAATAGAGAGCAAAAACATAAGAAACATCATGTGAGACACCAAAAGGGAAGTGTTAAAATATTAGTTAATATTATACTTAAGATAAACTCTCTTCTCAAATTTCAAGTACCATCTCTGAAGCACAGTAAAGCAATATGCAATAAAACAAGGTATACCGTACCAATTTGTGGTAAAATTCATGAAGTTGAAAAATAAATAAATAAAGACGATAAGAGCAATACTATTAATAATAATTCAAAACTTTAAGGTTTGGAATAAATATGACCAACTTATTACTGGCCCTTGAATCTACTTGATCCCTGCAAAATTTCAATCAAATAAAATCAAAACAGAAGTCAGGGGAAAAGATTGCAATCTCAGAAGGAGATCTTAGAATAAATGATCCAATTAACATTACATCACTTTGTCTTTCTAGTTGAAAATCAAACCTATTAATATAAAATTAATTTAAGGGTTCACATAGGCCTTAATAATAAAATAAAAAAAAAGAGATTAGCAGCTATAATAACAGTAAATATTTTGCCATGAAATTTTGGTTTTAGTTTTGTTACATAGTTAGGGGTGTGTGTGTGTTGTACTGATGGTGATATGAACTATATTTCTATTTAAGTAATAGCCTGTATCAGTCAGGGTCCTCCAGAGAAAGAGAACCAGTAGGATTTTCTCCCCCATCCTCCCCCCCCCCGTGTCATATATATCTCCAGAAAGAATATATGTACAATATATATTATAGGAATTGGCTTGGCTCATGGAGTTTTGGAGGCTGAGAAGTCCCATGATCTGCCATCTGCGAGCTTGAGAACCAGGAAAGCTGGTGGTGTAATTCAGCCTGAGTTTGAAAGCCTTTTAATTAGGAGTGGGGGTGGGGGCTGGTGTTGTGAGTTCTGATCCAAATGTGAGAGCCTCAGAACCAGGAGTGCTGATGTCTGAGATAGAAGGTAGATGTCTTAGTTCACACAGAGAGAGGATTTCATCCTTCCTCTACCTTTTTGTATTATTTACCTGCTTGCTCAAGAGATGCCCACCCATACTGGGGAAGGCCATCTGCTTTACTCTGTTCACCAATTCAAATGCTAATCTGTTCCAGAAAAACCCTCACAGGCACATCCAGAAATAATGTTTTACCATCTATCTGAGCATCCATCCCTAGCTCTGTTAAGTTGACACGCAAAATTAATCATTACACGGCCAAAGATTGAAAAATAGATAGATTTATAAATCTCTCATATAATGATTAAAAATGTTGTAGTTTGTGGTTAGTCTTATAATGTGTTTTATATATATAAGTATGGATATCAACTTGAATCAGACTGTCCAGGTTTGAAATATGGCCTCAGCATTTAATAGCTGGATGATGAAGAAAAATTGTCTTGAACTCTGTTTCCCCATTTATAAAATACTTATAGTAATAGCATCTAACTGACTGGGTTGCTGAAACTTTAAATAGAATAAGTGGAAAGGAACGTGTCAAAAAATTAGCACATAATGAACTCAAAATAGTAGTAATATTAGGGCTCTCACAAATGATACAAATAAGATTACTCAGAGATACTTCTGACCAAGATGGAGTAACAGATGATGAATATACCATCCCACTTGAAAAACAAAAACTGGAAAAAATTATGAAACTGGTTTTCAAGCTGCTTGGTATGAGGCAGTGAAGGACAGTGATCTCTGAGAGATGGGAAATAAATGATGTGAACTCTATGATTGCCTCTGAGAGTCTCCTGGCTGCAGTGCAAAAGGGGAAAACCCATGTAGAGCCTAGAAGACTCCCTGAATTGAGAATTCGGAGCTGAGAGTCTGGAGAGACAAAGGCAACTAGTTTTCAGGAAAAAGTACTGAAGATGTGAGAGCTTTGCTCATAGGAAGAAATCCAGAGGTCTGTAGAGTATTTAGTGAAGTATTGATCAACACCATTTACGTGTGAGAAATCTTACCCATGGTTGAGAAAAGAGCCACTTGAAAGGATTAAAGAGAGCACAGGACCAGGAATAGTGCTTATTCCCACAAACTGGAGTGGAAAATTTTATAAATCATGGGCAGTGGGTTAGATAACTAAGAAGGTTCTTGCCTTAGTGCTGGGAAATAATTATCATTAGACTAAACATGGCTCTGATCATGTCTAATAAAAGTTAAAGGCAGAATCTGAAAGGATCAAACTGTTTGCAAATAACTGCATCCCCAGACAAAGCTCAAGGACATTTGTGGGAATACAAAAATATCTAGCATCTAAGAAGGTAAAATTCACAATGTGTGGCATCCAATAAAATATTGTAAGGCAGATAAAGAAGCAGGAAAATACAATCTATGTTGAGAAAAATCAACCAATTGCAACCAACCCAGAACTGACAAATAATAAAATTAACCAAAAATGACATTAGAAAGTTCTAATAACTTTATTCCATATACTCAAAAAGTTAAATAGAAACATGGAAGATACAAAAGAGACCCAAAATAAAACTTCTAGAGATGGAAACTATGATGTCTGAAATGAAAAACACACTGAATGAAATTAAGGTAATTAGACATTGCAGAAGAAATGATTAGTGAATTTGAAGACATAATAATAGGAAATATCCAAAACAAAAGACGATGAGAAAAAGAATCAGCTGTGGGTCAACTTTATATAGCCTAACATACATGTAACTGGAGTCCACAAAGAGGGGGACACGGAAAGTATTGTTGAAGACAGAATTATTAAAAATTTCCAAAGTTGATGAAAACTATGAACCCACAAATGCAGGAAGCTCAATTAAGCCCAAGCATGAGGAAAATGAAGAAAATTACACCAAGCCACATCATAAATTGCTTAAAACCACTAATAAAGAGAAAATCTTAAAGGAGCCAAAAAAAGAAAAAAAGCCACATTACATACAGGGAACAAAGATAACAGTAGATTTTTCACTGGAGAACGTAATTGAGAAAATGGAAGCATATCATCTTTAAACAATTAAAAAACAAACAAAATAACTTAAAATTCAACTGTCAACCTAGAATTTATGCCCAGTAAAAATATCTTTCAAAATTGAAGGTAAAATAAAGACTTTCAGAAATACAGAAGCTCAAATAATTAATTACCAGCAGACCTATATAATAAGAAGTGCTATAGGAAGTCCTTCAGGGAGAAATGAAATCATATTAGTTGGAAACATGAATCTACATAAAGGAATAAAAGCATTGGAAATGGTAACTACATTAATAAATTACAAGATTATTTCCTTATTTTAAAAATTGCTTTACAAGATTATTGATTTTTATTTTTTTATTTTTTTTTATTTTTTTTTATTTTTTTAAGATTTTATTTATTTATTTGACAGAGATAGCTCATAGCGGAGGAGCCTGATGTGGGGCTCGATCCCAGAACACCGGGATCACGCCCTGAGCCAAAGGCAGACGCTTAACCGCTGTGCCACCCAGGCGCCCCAGATTATTGATTTTTAAAACAAAAATAAAACAGTATATTTTGGAATTTGTAACATATGTAAAAATGAAATCTATGACAAGGGCTGAGTAGAGAGAAATAGGTTTACCCTTGTGAGGTTTTAATTCTTCATATGGAGTTGATAAAATGACCTATATATATATATGATACAATATATATAAATGTATATGTATATATACATTTATATATAAATTTATATTTATGTATTTACATATAATACAATGTTTATATAAATACAGTATATATAATGAACTGCAAGGCAACTCCTAAAATAAAAAACCCAAAACTAAAAGAGAGTATCAGATTGAAAAGGAAAACATTATCCCACTGTATGCTGCCTGTAGGAAATACAATTTACAAAGACAGAAGTAGATTTAAAATAAAACAATAGAAAAAGACATACAATGCTAACACTAACCAAAAGAAAGCTGGACTGTCTATGTTAATATCAGATAAAGTAGGATTCTGAGCAAAGAATATTATCAGGGTAAAGGAAGGTCATTTCATAATGATAAAGTGGTCAATTCATTAGGAGGACATAACAATCTAAATGTTCAAGCATCTAATAACAGAGCTTTAAAATATAAGAGGTAAAAACTGGTAGAACAGCGAGGGGAACTAGACAAATTCACAATTATAGTTGGGTATTTTAATATCTCGCCTCAATAACTGACTGAAAACTATGACTAAAAATCAATAAGGATATGAAAGACTTACTTGTACTAATCAACCACCTTGATCTAATTGACATTTATACAATACTCCTAATAACAGATTTATTTATTTATTTATTTATTTATTTATTTATTTATTTATTAATTAGTTGTGGAACACTTATCAGGTTAGACCATATTCTGGACCATAGAACTAATCCTAATAAATTTAAAGGATTCAAAACATACAACATGTGTTCTCTGACCAGGTAGGAATTGAATTTCCAACCAATGACAAAAAGATATCTGGAAAGCCCTCACAACTTGGAAACTCAATTACACACTTCTCAATTACTCATGGACCAAAGAAGAAATCTAAAGGAATATTCAAACGTATTTTGAACTGAATGAAAAGGAAAATGCAGCATCCAAAACTTGTGGCATGCCAGGTAAACAGTACTTATGAGGAAATATACAGCACTAAGCACCCAGACTATGGGGTGTGTGTGTTGGTAGCAGCAAGACTTTTGTAAAGCTACAATAAAGATAGTTATTGGCATAAAGATAGACAAATAGAACACTAACAGAATGGAGAATCTGGAAATAGGACTGTACATATGTGGGTATACATGATCATATAATTGTAAATGACTAGATTTTATGATATGTGTGTTTTGTGAAGATATGAGCCTAGAAATGTAGGTAGGGGTCTTGCATGGTTTTTTTTTTGAGCACTCAAATATATTTTCCTGAATGTAATATAGTCTTTGAAGGGTACAAAGAGAGGGTAACAGGATAAGATTTTTATTTTTTTGGAAACATCAGAGAGAAGTGTTATGGAAGTTGGATTATAGAAGAGTGAGATTTGATTCAGGTGGTATAGGTAGGAGGCTGTGAGGTCGAGGAAAGGAGAGGGGTAGTTTTAAGGTGTAAGAGGATAGAACCAATGGTCCTATCTGGATAATTTCATGGGTGAAGGGCAATGGAGTAATGAGAATAAGGACAGCTTATAGATTTATGTCTTGGAATTCTGAGTTGATATCAATACCATTCACTGGGATAGGGAACAGGAGAATGAGTAAGTCTTGGAAGGTTCTTAATGATACTGGTTTGAATTTGTTGACTTTGAGATTCTTTGGGGCCTCCTAAAGGGATTGCCCAGTATTCAGAAGGATTGTTGGGACAAGAGGTCAGAGGAGAGGACTGGTGAAGTGGTAGGTGTTCAACATTTGTATGGAAATTGAACCCATAGGCTTGAAGTTTCACAGAAAGAATGTACAAAATAAAGAAAAGCATGGAAAATGGAAAATGTATGTGTGGAAGGTAATGGTGTTTAAGGGAGAAGCAGAGGAAGAGAAGCCACTGAGTGAACCTAGACTTTATTTTGGAGGTGCCCAGGGGCATAAAATGAATTTGGAATGTGTGTGTGTGTGTGTGTGTGTGTGTGAGAGAGAGAGAGAGAGAGAGAGAGAGAGAGAGAACACGAGAGAGAGAGTAAGGGCACTGCATAGGGCACTTGTTTTGAAGTTATGTTTCCATCAAAGCACATTGTTTTTACCCAGACTGTATGTTTATGGGGTAGGGCTGTTGAAGATTAATAGAGTCACTCTTTCTTGACCACACTAAGACAGACTCATTAAAGAGACTAAGAAGGTAGCATCAGAGATAAGAAGAGAGTGGATATTGTTATCAAATGGTGGAGAGCAGGCGAGTAAGATAAGGACTGTAGTTTGTCAGGTTGCCAGCAGGAAACAGATTGAACTCTCAAATGGGTTAATTTGAGGAGCGCTTAATAAAGAGGCTGTATACCAAGGTGTGGGAGGAGCTCCATGTGACAGTGCCTCTACCTGGGGCTAGTAAGTGACTGAGGCCATGACTGCTCCTCAGCCTACGTGGGCAAGAAGAGGGAGCAGTTACCAGAACCTGGATGAGAGAGCTCTGGACTTTGTTTGAGGGGCTTTGCAGGGTGAGGCTAGAGGGGAATTATCCTGACACTGTCTTGACTCTTCCCCTCACTCTCTTGCATGTGCTCTCCACTGGCCAGGGCCAATCAGAAGCAAGGAAGTCTGTGAAGTAGTCCATACAGATCAGCCTCTGGTGTGGACAAATCAGAGGAGAGATGGGAGTGGATCCCAAAGGAGCAAACAAAATACACACAGCACAGACTGAGAAATGACTATTGGAATTGATCACAAGAGGTCCCTGGGGACTCTGGTGAAGGAGCTTTCAGGGTAGCAGTGGGGCAGAGTGTAGATTGTGAAGAATAAATTGGGGATGGAACAGGAATGAAGAGGAGGAGCAACTGTTAAGGGAGAGTTTGGGGGTGACTGGAAAATTAATTTTGGGTAATGTATGGCAAATATGAGTTAAGGTGGCAGACCCTTATTCATGATTATGTGCTGAGAAATACAAAGTTACTGACTCAAACTAGTGCCTCAGTTTCCCATGATCTCTCTCCAGTTTTCCAGAATTGTGAAGAGGATAAAGTCCAGATCAACACAAAGAGGCATTCATTAGGACCAGTCTGTAAGAGGATATATGTGCATGAGCTCTGCACACACTGTCTCCCTCCCTGCAGAGGAGGGAGTCCATTTGACATGTTATAACCTCAGTGCCCAGTTCAGTGTTTGAAATATAGAAGGTGCTCAGTGAAAATTATTGGACACAAAAATGTTTAAATGTTCAAGACCCGTAGAAACACTCCAAAAGGATAATATGACATATGAACATGATTTGGTTATATTTAGAAAAACTAAAAAAGCCATTTATAGCCCCCTCCCTCTTCAGTATATACTCTACATCTCACTTTTACCATCCCTTTTGCACCTTCAGTAAGTAGTTTCCTTAAAATGAGTTTTAACCCATCTTATCAGGAGAGCGTTTGATTCTTGTGTGACAAGTCATCTCAACTTTGCATGAATGCTGGAATATCTCTCCTGTGAATTTAAGTTCATTGCTACGCTGTTTCTCTTCATGAAGTTTCTTCAGAAAGCTTTATTGGTGATTTTTCACTTACTTAACTGGTTCCATTCCAATCTGATATTACAGTGTCTGAGTTCTAAGACTAAAAAATTTCCTGTCTAACTGGCTGTATGGGGGTAGAAAGTTGCTTTAAGTTACTCTATGATCATCTGGTTCTCTTGTTTAAGAAATAGTTTGAAACCAACACCACAGAAATACAAACAACAAGAGAATATTTCAAAAAACTATATGCCAACAAATTGGACAACCTGGAAGATATGGTTAAATTCCTAGAAATGTATAAACTACCAAAACTGAAACAGGAGGAAATAGACAATTTGAACAGAATAGTAACCAGTGAAGAAATCGGATCAGTAATAAAAAAAAAAAAAAATAAACTCCCAACAAACAAAAGTCCAGGCCCAGATAACTTCACAGGCAAATTCTACCAAACATTTAAAGAAGAGTTAATGCCTCTTCTTCTTAAACTATTCCTAAATATAGAAAAGGAAGGAAAGCTTCCAAATTCATTTTATGAGGCCAGCATCACCCTGCTACCAAAACCAGGTAAAGATACCACTAAAAAAGAGAACTATAGGCCAATACCCCTAATGAACACAAATGTAAAAATTCTCAATAAAATACTAGCAAACTTAATCCAACAATACATTAAAAAAATCATTCACCACGATCAAGTGGGATTTATTCCTGGATTGCAAGGGGGGTTCAATATTTGCAAATCAATCAATGTGATACATCACATCAATAAGAGAAAGGATAAAAACCAGATGATCATTTGAATGGATGCAGAAAAAGCATTTGACAAAGTACAACATCCATTCATGATAAAACCCCTCAGCAAAGTAGGTTTAGAGGGAACATACCTCAACATAATATAGGCCATCTATGGAAAACCCATGGCTAACATCATCCTTAATAGAGAAAAACTGAGAGCTTTTCCCCTAAGGTCAAGAACAAGACCAGGATGTCCATTCTCACCACGTTTATTCAACACAGTACTGGAAGTCCTAGCCACAGCAGTCAGCCAACAGAAAGAAAGAAAAGGAATCCAAATGGGTAAGGAAGAAGTAAAACGTTCACTGCTCACAGATGACATGATACTACATATAGAAAACCATAAAGACTCCACAAAAAAACTGCTAGAACTGGTAAATGAATGAAAAAAGTAAAGTCACAGGATACAAAATCAATGTACAGAAATCAGTTGCATTTCTATCCACCAATAATGACATAGCAGAAAAAGAAACTAAGACAGCAATCCCGTTTACAATTGAACCCAAAATTGTAAGATACCTAGGAATAAACCTAACCAAAGAGGTGAAAGACTTGTACTCTGAAAACTATAAAACACTGATGGAAGAAATTCAAGATGACACAAAGAAATGGAAAGACATTCCATGATCATGGGTTAGAAGATCAAATATTGTTAAAATACCTATGCTACCCAAAGCAACCTACACACTTAATGCAATTGCTATCAAAATACCAACAGCATTTTTCACAGACTTAGAGCAAAGAATTCTAAAATTTATTTGGAACTGCAAAAGACCCTCAATAGCCAAAGCAATCTTGAAAAAGCAAAGCAAAGCTGGAGGTATCACAACTCTAGACTTCAAGTTATATTTCAAAGCTGTTGAAATCAAAACAGTATGGTACTGGCACAAAAATAGACACATAGCTCAATAGAACAGAATAGAAACCCAGAAATGAGCCCATAATTATATGGTCAATTAATCTTTGACAGAGCAGAAAAAGAATATCCAATGGGAAAAAGAATATCTCTTCAACACATGGTGTTGGGAAAACTGAACAGCAACATGCAAAAAGGAATACTTGTGGACTGTTGGTGGGAATGCAAACTGGTGCAGCCACTGTGGAAAACAGTATGGTGGTTCCTCAAAAAGTTAAAAATAGAGCTACCTTCGATCCAGCAATTGCACTACTGGGTATTTACCCAAAGAGTACAAAATCACTAATTCAAAAGGGTATGTGCATCCCTATGTTTATAGCAGCCTTATTTACAATAGCCAAGATGTGGAGGCAGACCAAGTGTCCATCGATTAATGAATGGATAGAAGATGTGATATATAAATGATGGAATATTATTCACCCATAAAAAAGAATGAAATCTTGCCACTTGCAATGACATGGATGGAGTTAGAGACTATAATGTTAAGCAAAATAAGTCAGTCAGAGAAAGACAAATACCATATAATTTCACTCATGTGGAATTTAAGAAATAAAACAAGCAAAGGGGAAAAAATGGAGAGAGAGGGACAAACCAAGAAATAGCCTCTTAACTATAGAGGACAATCTGATGGTTACCCAGAGAGGAGGTGGGTGGGGGGATGGGTTGAATAAGTGATAGGGATTAAGGAGCGCACTTGTCATGATTCACACTGGGTGGTGGATGGAACTGTTGAAATTACTACATTGTACATCTGAAACTAATATAACATTGTATGCTAACTAACTGGAATCAAAATTAAAAATTAAGAAAAGAAGTATTTTGACATATCTGGAAGTTTCCAGTAATATTTTTTGAAAGAAGAGTGTAAAGAGAATCTTGCTTCTTCTAACTCATCGACTTTTTGACAATTCCTGTTTGTCTCTTCTACGTTACATTATTTGAAACTAAATTCTATTTCTTCTTCTTCTTATGTCATTCACAAAACATAAAGTCATGAAGTACCATAAAAGCAAACTAGCTTGAACAACAAAATATTAAAACATAATGAAACTAGGATATTCTAAGTTCTAGAACAAAAGGTAAAATCAATTTTTCTATTAAGAAACGGAATCTCGCAAATTTCAGTGTGGCTGCTGGGGCCCCTTATCCAATAGGCAGAAGCATAATATTTAAGAGATAATAAATCAAATTGAGCTTGGTGTTTCTCTGATTTTAGTGGTTTGTGTTTAACTTTTAAGAGCAAACTCTCGCAATGGTTGTTTAAATTACTGCGGTAGGATTAATAGACATAGTTGTGCAGCAAAAGCAGGATTTTCTGTTTCTGAAATGTACATATTTCACACAGTGTGATGCCAGGATACATCAAAATTTTACCTGTTTAGTAACAGCTTCATTTTTAAGGTTCCAAAGTACATCAGCTAAAATGATACACATCTGCACATAAATATTGAAAGCACTGAAGAAGCCAACATGATTTTTGCGTTGCAGAGACTAGACACAATGGATTTCTATGTTGTATATGTCCTCTCCTGTGATTCTAAAACAAACACAGTTTATAGGATATGTTATAAATATGTTGCTCTCCACAATACTCATTTAACATTTTATTTTTATCAAAATACAGAAAAATATCTATTTGACTATTTAGGTTGTTCATTTTGACAATGTATTTTGATGTGTATAAAATGCTGTTTAAGTAATTGAGTGTTTTTTCCTAAAATTTTGCTAAAAATTCAAACTTCTGTAATTAAAAATAAATCTTTGAGCTCAAGACAGCAGCTATTTTCCCATAAACTTTATTAAAAGTGATAGAAATGGATAAATTTAACCATGAATTATGCCTATTTCCTATGAAATATCAAGTTTCCATTTCATCAAATTTGGGGAGTTTTTAAAGCAAATAATATGATACTGAAAGAAAGGAAATAAAATTCTTAGAAAGATCTTAAAAGATTATTAATAGATGAGATTTGAATAAGACTGATCAAACACTGGAATGGACGCTTTCTTTTCTTTCTTTCCTTTCCTTTTTTTTTTTTTTTTTTTGATTGCCTACATTGTCTGGAAACCGTTCAGTAGAACAAAGGGTTTTATGGATGAAAGACTGGTATGAAGAAACATGAATGTCAACTCAGGCTCTGAAAGACAGTCTGCTAATGAAATATTCTAAAAGTCATTTTCAAGGTGGTTGAAAGTTCTCACTGATGTGCACCAATGCCTTTGATAAAAAAAAATTATATATATCAAATAATTACACAACTGTTGGCTCTGGGTACAGAGAAAATAAGGTTAGCTCATACGCACCCAAATATTATGGAGAGAGGTTTGTGTATCATATTTTATTTCCGTGGGTGAAAATGATCAGGCACCTGATAACATTACCTTGGTAGTCAATTTCTTACTTTTTACATGTGAAAAATGCCTTTTTCTGCTATCTAGGTTATGCTAACTAACTGTGATCTATGAGTTACTACCTTAATGGTTAGCTCTTTATGTGCAAAGTGTAGAAAGGAGATGATTATCTTTAAAAATTGAACTTTCCCAAAACATCCTTGAGTGAACTTTCCTGATAAATGCAAGAAGTAATGACTTTTCCCCAAAGGTCCACTGATCCACTCTATTAATATACATACCTGCCAATGACACCTACTTATCCTCTCTTCTGCAGTATGCATTCTTTCTTAGGACACACACACACACACACACACACACACACATACATGTCTGCATGACATACATATATGTGTCTACATGTCGTATATATAAAATAGACCTTTATATGGGTTTGTAATTGGATGGAGCTTTGCCTTCAGATGTCCTTGGAATCTGTCTGATCAGTTTTCTGTGACTTTGATTTTAATCATGCAAGTACGATGAGGACTCTTTTTCAGGAGTATCTGTCATGGTGCCCCATACCAAGAGGCCCTTAATTAGGGTAACAATGGTTCTATGACGTGACTAAATTAATGGATGCATGGTTCATTAGGCTTTTTAAACACTTGAAACACTCTATATCAGATTGGCTGTGGGATGTCTACTTTCTGCCCCTGTCACAGTCCATATGACTGACTGAATCTCAGTGGTTTGACAACAGTGTTAAGCTTTGTATGTTTGAGTCTGGGTTGGCCTTGGTTTGTAAAAGGCCCTGGTGGGTAGACGCTATCTCTATTCCATTTTTATATTTTCATGAATGAAATTTTAATACATGCATTGTTGATGCAAACACAAAAAATAATTTTACGTGATATTTAATGGTCTTTGGGACTGACTTGATCATAGTTTCTCAAGGATGTTATACATTTAAGTATATGTTATTGCTAGTTTGTAATTCACTTCCCTTTACACTATTGTTTTTTCAACTTGAAACTCCTCAGCAGTCTAGATTCAAACACAATGCTGTCTTCTCTTTGAAACTCCAACTGAGATTCTTCTAACAAAGATAATTACTTTGTACAAGTTCTTACAGTATTTTTTACATATGGATATGATGACAATTTCTTATCACATTGTAATTTTCAAGTATCTTTACATGTCTCATACTAGTCAGAGAGATTCTAGAGGTTAGGGGCTAGTACTTCACTCATTAAAAAAAAAATCGCCAGGATCAAAAGTAGGCACTTGGTGAATATTAGTTTTTAAAACTTGTTCAAAGGTAAATAAGAGTGTGTTATTTGGATCCATACGGTTAATAAGAAATCTTGAAAGAAAATGGAGTCCAAGATGTGGTAACATTCAGAAATAATTTAAAAAATGGAGTTACCTTGTGGGGAACTTGGAATCCATGTGCACTGTTGGTAAAAATGTAAAATGAAGCCAATGCTATGGAAATCAGCATAGCAATTCCCTAAGAGATTAAAAACATAATTACCATATAATTCAGCAATTCCACTTCTATGCATATACCTAACAACTGAAAGTAGGGTCTCAAAGAGGTATTTGCACACCAGGGTTCATAACATTATTCATAATCATCAAAAGTTGGAAGCATCCCAAGTGTCCACTGACAGGTGACTGGGTAAACAAAATGTGGTGTAGGCATACAATAGAATGTTATTCAGCCTTAAAAAGGAAGGAAAATCTGAGACATGCTACAGCATGGATGAGGGACATTATGTTAAGACACAAAAAGACAAATGCTGTATGATTCCACTTATATGAGAAACCTAGAGTAGTCAAAGTCATAGAGACAGAAATAAAAGGGTAGTTGCCAGGGTCTCAGGGGGAGGGGAAATGAGTTGTTTAATATGGGTATAGTGTTTCAGTTTTGCAAGATGAAAAGAATTTTGGATGTTGGTTGTGTAACAGTATGAATGTGCTAAACACTACTGAAATGTATAATTAAAAATAGTTAATGGTAAATTTTATGTTATATGTATTTTACCACAACTTAAAATAATTGAAAAAATGAAGTCATCCTTATTTTACGCATGACAATTATGTCAGAGTAATCCATCATAAAGGTATTTTAATATGTATATTTGGGACCAGCTAGTCCAAATAGAGGCCATCTGGTTGTTTCAGAGATATCCACATGCAAAAGAGAATTTACTGTTTTATAATTTTAATACCAACTCATCAAGATGTATTTATTGCATATGCATAATGTTTCATAGCCTTCGGTGGTTGGGAGAGAAGATGAAGATGAATAGTAAGAAGGTGACTGCCTGACTACATTCTGAGGGTTTTTATATAGTGAAGTCATTGCTCATAATACATTAAGGCAATTGACGCAGCTGCTTTGTAAAGTCAGACATTCTGGAATTGTTCTAGAATGAATTCTGGCTGAGAATTAATTCAAGAAATTTAGAGTCCTGATACCAGTAAAAAAGGAGAATGAGCTTCCCAGCAACATAAATACTTGGTCGGTTGGATCTATATAATGATCTTTAAATTCCCAGCTAGGAATTGCTTTAGCAATATATTTTTCCAGAGGAGAAAAGGCCAAACCGGAAAATCTCAGTCTTCTCAGCTATTTTTTTAGCAGTAATATAAGTCTGTTTTTTTTTAAAAAATGTAAGTCTTTTTAATTAGATCTGTCCTGTTTCACTTTCCTACTTCTGAAGCTGTTGCGGATGACCCAGGTTGGTTCATTCCAGAGAAGGACAAGTGGAAAGGCAACTACCAACAGTTCAAAAGGAGCTGAACTTAGTCTAGAAATCTCAGAGATTAATTAGGGATTGAGACAACCATGAAGAAGAAAGTTGTGGACCCAAATAGGGAACCAAGATTGGCAAAATTAAGAGGAATTAAGGGGATCAGAGGAGAGACCAATAATTCTAGATAATAACTAGTAGATAACACTTATAAACCACAGACTACATCCCAGGCACTCTTTATTAACTCAATGAATCTTTTCAACAGCTTTATGTGATACTTATATTATTTAAGAAGGTCTAACCTTGTATTATCCTAAAAGGAGACCCAAAGACAGGAATTTGGGTTCAATCCCAGGGAAATGATACCAGGTTTTCTGTTTTCTTTGAGGGAATGGGAAAGGGAGGAGGGGCACCTGGGTGGTGCAATTGGTTGAGCATCTGACTCTTGGTTTCAGCTCAGGTTGTAATCTCAGAATTGTGAAATCGAGCCCCTCATCTGGCTCTGTGCTCAGTGTAAAGTCTGCTTGGGTTTCTCTTTCCTTCTGCCCCAACCCTCTCAAATAAATCAATCTTAAAGAAAAAAAAAAAAAGGAAGGGAGGAAAACCAAATAAAGTTCTGTTAATTAGTGGTGTCTTCTGTGGGCAACCAGGGCTCAAATACCATGGGAGATCTGTACAGAACGTGCCTCAGAATTGTTACACTGAAGGATGGGGAAGCTGGGTATTTTATCCACCAACCCCTACCCCTCACTGGCTAAGAGTTGCTTCTGGGGCATTAATTCCTACTCACTGTCATATTACCATATTCTAAAAACAGAGAGACATAGGAAGCAGTCCTTGGTATATGAGGAGCTGCAGATGGTGTCAGAGCTATGGCAGCATCTGCTGCACTGAGTTTGCATATGAGGAACATGGGACACAATTTTAACATTATGCAATTTGGATTTATTCTAGAACTGTAGACTGTTGACTGAAGCTAGGATTCTACATTTTGCCCGTATTTATATGGGGTAACCTCTATACAGCTAAAGTGGATGAAACAGCAAGAATAGAAACACATCTTGCATGTGGAATCCATAGGTAACACCGAGACACAGTTCATTTGTTCATTCATTCATTCATTCATTCATTTGTTCTTTCATTCAAAAATTTATCGAATGCCAGCTTTGAGTCTAGTCCTTTGCAGTGGGGATGGGATAGGGTGAGGGATATAAGGAGAACAATTATGACAAGATTTCTGCTCTCATGGACCTAACACGTTATTGGAAAGCGAGACAAAATAAATAAAAAAATATAATTTCAAATGACAGTCAATACGTTGAATAAAGCCAAATTATAATTGTGACTAATTACAATGCCAGTAGTTCTTAGACTAATTGCTAAAGAGAAAGGGAACCTACACTTATTACTAGTGTCGGATTCCTGGTATTGATATGATATGGGGGACTGTGTAGTCAGCAAGTGCATGGTAGCACACCAAAGAGGTGGATAAAGAAATTACAAACATGTTGCCAGCAGGGCTGGGTGCATAGCTGCCCTGATTAGAGTGATGAATTGTGATGTTTTGAAAGAAGAAAATGGTTTCATGTATTATCCTATATGATGCTTTGCATAAAGATTAAAAGTATATCATTGCATATTTTGTGTTAGTATCTTGAGGGTGTGTTCAAATATGTGGTAGCTCTAGAGCAAGCATTAGAAAGTTCTTTAAGGCATGCTTCTTTCTGTGGAATGTTGTTCAAGTTACATGCTGTAGGTCATATTTGGAAACCAGTTCACTGTGGGATGTCTATAATCAAAGTCTCCTCATGCATTCTTTCATTCCTTTGGTTGTATTTTTATCCTCATATTTACTGAATGTCCTTTATATGGCAGGCACTGCACTGGGCAGTGAAGGGAGCAGGAGAAACCTGGCAACTGGAGCTCATATGTGGGTGTGGGGGTGTGCCTGACAACTAGGAAACAAGGAATGAATGAACAGTGGCATCACAGCTAGTTGTAAGAATTATGATGGAAATGAAGTGGATGCTGTGAAGGAGAAGTAAGTGTATATGGCGGAAGGATGGCACAACATAGGGTGGTCAGTGAATGCACCTTGCTAAGGGGATTTTGATGGCGGGGCCTTAAAGACCAGGGAGCCACCGTGTTGAAAAGTGAGGAGCATATTGTTCACAGCATGAACAACGAAGATGGATAACACCAAGGTCTCAAGTCTGGAAAGGGCTTGGTTTATCTCAGTTTTAATAAATCAGTGTGTAAAAAATGAGGAGTATCAGAAGAAATGGAGAAGTAGGCAGGAGGCAGACCAGGCAGGGCCTTCAAGGCTCTATTTTTGCTCATTTGGCCAGTTTTGTGTTTATGTGAGATAGTAAATTTAACTTTCCTCTTTTATCCCCGATCCTTAATGCAAAATAAATAAACAACAAGAAGACTCTGTCTTTCTCTCTTTTTAAAAAAAGTTTTTATTTAAATTCCAGTTAGTTAACATACAGTGTAATATTAGTTTCAGGAGTACAATTTAATGATTCAACACTTAATACAATACCAGGTGCTCATCATCACAAGTGCCCTCCTTAATGCCTGTCACCTATTTCACCCATCCCCCCACTCTCTGGTAACCATCAGTTTGTTCTCTATGGTTAAGAGTCTGTTTCTTGGTTTGCCTCCCCTTTCTCTCCCTATGATCGTTTGTTTTGTTTCTTAAATTCCACATATGAATGAAGTCATATAGTATTTGTCTTTCTCTGGTTAACTTATTTTGCTTAACATAATACTCTCTAGCTCCATCTGTGTCATTACAAGAGGCAAGGTTTTATTCTTCTTTGTGGCTGAGTAATATTCCACAGTCTATATATACACACCACATCTTCTTTATCCATTCATCAGTCAATGGACATTTGGGGTGTTTCCATAATTTGGCTATTGTAGATAATGCTAGAAACATTGGGGTGCATTTATCCCTTTGAATTAGTATTTTTATATTCTTTGGGAAGACTATCTTTCTAAAACTAGAAGGAGAAGTATCACATCTTTGGAACTATGTGCTCATGTGTCTCCTCCCATGCACGTGAACCATGTCAGTATACCATCTCTAGCTCGTAATTCAATGCCTGGCCTATACCAGGCATTCAATACATATATACACATGATTTGTAATTGCTGGTGAGTATTTTATGCTTCCTGTTTTATAAAGCATGCTTGGAACTATGGGATTGGCACGTAAGATTATAAGATTTTTTGGATGAGAGACTTTTAAGACAATATATACTCTTTGGGTGCCTACTGAGCAAGTAGAAATCACAGAGACTCCTGGGGCTGAAGATTGTTGGTACATTTTGATGACTTATTGAGCATTTAAAAATAATTATTTTTCTGGCTATTAGCTAGTCCTTATCTCAATTATAATATTGGTGAAGATGCTTTTATTTATTCATTCATCCACAGTACATGCAGAGCATCTACTGGTGGTAGGTATTTCTGCTGGATTCTGAGGAGACAAAGACTGCATGGTCACCATTCTTACTGCTTCAGGAGTAAATTTAATATAAAAAAGGAAATGTGCTACAACATCAGTCGCACTGCTCTAGCATCTCTAGAATGTGCAGTGCTGTCATGTATGGTGGTGCAGTCAGGGTCTTATCCTCTCTGATTTCATAGTCTGGTAGGGAACATGTGCAAAATAACTGTCATGCAAATCGCAGCATGCTGACATTTATCACCAACAACTGTTGAATAATGTCAAATGATAGGCCTGCTTGTACATGTAAATGACAGAAATACACACAGCAGATTCTTGCTAGTGCACTAATTTGTAAAGATTCTCCATACCTTATGAAGTAATGAGAATGTTGAAGGTTTCTTTTTTTTTCCCAACTACTTCCATAAAAAACTCTTTTCACAAAATATTGAGAGAATTCTGATTTTTAAAAAATGAGCATATCTTTGACCTCACAAATATACTCCCAGGAATGTCTTCCAAAGATATAAATGTAAGTGTAGAGACCCAGATACAAGGGCTTATTTTTATTTTTTAATTTTTTAAACACTTTTTATTATACTAATAAGCCAACCTACTTCCTCTTCCGTCTTTTATAAACCGAATTTGGAAGGCTTGTCGCTCAGATTTCCACATGGCTAGCACCATATACCCTCATTCAGATCCTTGTTTGAAGGTCACCTCTTAGCGGTCATCCACTATCTCTCTATCTTCCTACCTTGCTTTTTAATGATTCTTATAGTTTTATTGTAGGACTTAGACACCGACTGCCATATATAATTGTGTGCATTGTTATTCTTATTTGTCTTTATCTCTCAGTCCCCAAAATGTAAACTCTATGAGAACAGAGGCTTTTCATTCCGAATCTGGGATGAGGCAAATATTGAGCAATGAACACATATTCCATTTATTCCATAAGTATTTGTTGAATGAATAAATAATAAAAATGAAACAAGCAAAATGTTCATCAGTAGATTATTGACCAAATGCATTAGATAACTGTATAATGAAATTCTGTGCAGCCATATCCATATCTTTTAAAATGCCATATCCTTTAAAATGGCATTGTTGTAAATATATACAGTTTTTTTTTAAATGTGGTAGGTTGTTTATAATAGTAAAAAAAAAAGTATAGTTTGCAAAATAGGCTTTTCACTGTTCAGTATTATTCTTTTTCTCCCCATATACATACATATTTGTGTGTTTTTGTGTATATATGAAAAAGAAACAAAAATGTTAATGGTAATTAGTTCTGAGTGGAGATAATTTAATTTGTTCTTTGAATTTTTTGTAAATTTTAAAATTATTCTTTGTGCCTCTATATTTTTTACAAATATTTTTTTGTATAAAAGAGTATAAAGTCATAAAGGCACTTTTAGTCCTCAGATAGATTAAGCAATCAAGTTCAGCATTAAGGATTTTGAAGGTTTTGCTAGTTTGTTTCTCCAGAGTGACCCATATTGACTAAATTTCAGACTTGTCATTGGATTGTTACCTGTTGCCTCTAATATCTTTATATAGGTACCCAGTTATTTAATGCTTAATTCAAGAATTTGGTAGAGTTCCTGTGGGCAAAAATACTTACAGAGTAATATTACTGTATTATATGGTATTTTAGCATCCTAAATACACACACTTCTAAAGTTGACACCTAAGGGGTGCCTGACTGGCTTGGTCAGTAGAGCATGGAACTCTTGATCTCTGGGTTGTGAACTCAAGCCCCACATTGGGCAGATTTGACTTTAAAAATAAAAATAAGATTGACACCTAATATATGTTTTCAAACAAAAAACAATATAAATAGCAAACTTTGTCTTCTGATTTTAGTGTGGCTTTTGAGTTTGTTTACTTTCCTCTCCTCTTTCTCACATTCAGTATAGTGCCCTCACGAAAAGAATCTATTTATCCTTTCAGTCTTTTGATAAGCCTGGGATCCTCAGATATATTTACAAGAAAGTTATGGTGCTACTGCTTTGAGAATCTAAAAGGGTAATTTTATGAAAATAATTCTCCATCTAAGTGGCAATCCTCAGGCAATCTCTCAGTATTTCCCCCAATATGGGTCAGCCTATGAATTCCCAAGAAAGATTAAAAATACATTTTAAACTTCTTTAAACTTTTAAAATCTTAAATTAAATGCTTAACTCTCTTTAAATGTGTGACACCATCCATCACAATTTTATATTTAGACACATAATAATGTATAATCTCAGCTTCTGTCCACTTGTAAAAATGGGAATAGACTTGGAGAAATAAGCAATTTCCCAACAGAAAATTGGAAATTCTGCCAACCAATTCCAGGTGACCTGCCATCAATCAGTGTTAAATTCTCTGGGGCTATTGTTGAAGGGTATTGCTATTAGTGAAGGGCTTCACCTGGTGACTAATGGTATATAACAAATACATTGAAGAACTATAGAAACACCCCGAATCTGTAATTGTCTGGTAACTTTCAGCAGAGACCTTTCCGAGCAATTGAGAAAGTGAGATTTTTATAACCTCCTTGCAGTTCTCTTATTAAAATATCTGTTTTTAGAGAAATAGGTGAAATGATTATGCCATGCAATTAAATTAAATTAGCTGACAAAATATTTCTTTATGACTAAACTGTTTAATATAGGCATTTGGAAATACATGGTATCATTTAGAATATGTGCAAATGTGACAATTATTCTGATTCTGAAGTTAAATAAGAAGTCTCAGTTGGTAATAAAATCTCCTTGTTTGGTATTATTAAGTAATTTTGATTAATGTCTGAAATGTAATGTTCCATGGTTATAATTTTCTTGTTTGCTTGAGTGAGTACATTAGGAATTCATTAAAAATGCAAGCTCTTTAGATACCTGCAAACTACAAATGTAGTGGGGACTTTGCTGGAGGTTAGGAAGTATTTTTCAATAAGAGCCATGAGCGGGGTGAACCAACAGCTGGCAGATAACTATGATGGATTTCTAGTACTGAAATGCAGGGATAGACAAATGGGTTTGTTCATTGATGTCAAAAATCAAATCCATTCTGATGTAAAAATCTAATTGCAAGGCATCCCTGCCATTCCTCCAATTCTTAACTGTAAAGGCTGAAGCAGGTAAGATAAAAAACTCACAAAAGTGGCTAATACTGATGAGTAAGCCATGGATATAAAAGGCAGCTAAGAATTTGATGTCTTCAAAAAGCAGTTTGTCTTGGAGTAATGAAAATAGTAAAATCAATCAGTTGATTGCTTGATCAATCATTCCAGCACTCTTGGAACATGTGCCTCACCAGATGGTTGTAAAGAGTAGATGAAATGAAGTATATAAAACACCAAATCTTGTGTTTGTTTTATCTGGAAAGTGTCCTTTAAAGTGTTGCCCCAGAGTGAGTTGTGTGGTGATCAATCAGTTGGCCTTTGTCTACTTAGGATGAAGTGATGCAATGAAGAACAACTTCCATCCCTTGGGGAGGTCGTATGCAACCAAAGAAAGCTGAGCTCTGGTGTCACTTCCTCTTTTTTAAGGACCCTAATCCCATCATGAGGGCGTGACCCTCATGACCTCATCTAAATCTAATTACCTCCCAAAGTCTCCACCTCCTAATGCCATCATATTGGGAATTAGGACCTCAGCCTATGAATTTTGAGGCCATAAACGTTCGTCCATGCCAGGGGTTATGAGAGCATATCCTTAAAGCCTATAAGTCATGACAGGTCTGCAAAGGTGAATTTCCAGAATATCCATTTCTACAATTTCATAGCTTGAGAGATTGACTAGGCAATAAAATTTTGGAAGTCTTGATACAAGAATTGGTAACACAGGACCTGTTGTTATCCCAGACAGTGTGCTATAGTGAAAAGGTGATTGGATAGGACTCGGATTTGCTGTACAGCCCTAACTCATTGCCTGCCTGTGGACACATCTGTTCCGTTCTCTAAAGCTAGGTTTCCTTATCTGGAAAATAGAAATTATAAAAGTTTTGCTGAACTCAGAGGAAGGTTACAAGAACACAAGTGTATCATGTATATGAAAGTGGTGCCAAATGATGGGCAAATGGAAGGAATTATTAGCATCTGTATTAATTTCCTATGGCTGCAATAACAAATTACTACAAACTTGTTAGTTTAAAACAACACAAACTTATTATCTTACATTCTGGAGGTCAGAAATCCAAAATGAGTCTTATGGGGGTGAACTTAAGGTGTAAGTAGGGCTATGTTCCTTTGGGAGGCTCTAGGGAAGAAGCCGTTTCTTGCCCTTTCCCAGTTTGAGAGGCGCTGCCCATATTCCTTGGTTTGTAGCCCTGTGTCATTCTAAACTCTGCTGTTGTCATCTTGCCTTCTCTGACTCTTCTACTCCTTCCTCCCCTTCATCCTTTTTTATTGTGGTGAAAAGCACACAACATAGGGGCGCCTGGGTGGCACAGCAGTTAAGCGTCTGCCTTCGGCTCAGGGCGTGATCCTGGTGTTATGGGATCGAGCCCCACATCAGGCTCCTCCGCTGTGAGCCTGCTTCTTCCTCTCCCACTCCCCTTGCTTGTGTTCCCTCTCTCGCTGGCTGTCTCTATCTCTGTCAAATAAATAAATAAAATCTTTAAAAAAAAAAAAAAGAAAAGAAAAGCACACAACATAAAATTTACCATCTTAACTGTTTTTAATTGTGCAGTACAGTAGTGTTATCTATGTGCACATTTGTTTTGCATCAGGACTCTAGAACATTTTCATCTTGGAACACTGAAACTATACACATTGAATAACAACTCCTTTTTCCTGTTGCCCTGTCTCGATCTTATGAGGACCCTTGGGATTATACTGGGCCCACCTAGATAATCTAGGATAATCTTCTCACCTCAGAATCCTTAATTATATCTGTACAAAGTTCTTTTATACTCACCAGGTTCCAGAAATTAGGATGTGGACATCTTTGGGGAGCCATTATTCTGTCTACCACATTATTAGATGAGATAGTTCAGGTAGTTAATATAAGCAACTTAGAAAGGGAATCAGAAATTACCAGAAATGTTCAAGGGAGTGAACTTATTCTGCATTATTGTATTTTCTTTTCTCCAATGAAACTGTATTTTGGGAAAATGGAATTACATACATTAATGGATGGTAGAGTCATATGGATCAATTAAGAATATGATTTAGGGGGGCGCCTGGGTGGCACAGCGGTTGAGCGTCTGCCTTCAGCTCAGGGCGTGATCCCGGCATTCTGGGATCGAGCCCCACATCAGGCTCCTCCGCTGTGAGCCTGCTTCTTTCTCTCCCACTACCCCTGCTTGTGTTCCCTCTCTCGCTGGCTGTCTCTAAATCTGTTGAATAAATAAGTGAAAAATCTTAAAAAAAATATGATTTAGGGTTTCTTTCAATTGTCATTAAAAATAAAATGGCTTGTCTTGCAATAGTCAAGTGAGATGTTTATTTTGAAAAGTGATACCACCTATTAATATTATCAGTGACTGTCCTGCATTGGGTCTTTGTGTGTCAGGTGTTACGCTAAGTGCACTGGTACAGAATTTATGCATAGAACCATTTGCTTTCATGTGCAGAAGAGGAGATTGAGTAGAGAAGAGAAGGGCTTATTCTGTGTTTTAGAACCAGCCCATGCCTTAGCTGAGGATCTAAATTTGGCTGCTCCCACTCTAGAAGCGATGCTTTTAACCATTATGCGGTCCTGCCAGACTGGGTCATCTGAAAAGTCTAAAATGCTCTGGTCATATTTTTCAATTATGATATGCACTTAGTCAGAATCTCTATAGCAACAATAAGAAAAAAAAAAGCCCACTGTAATAGATAGCTAATAGGGACAGGATCCTCCAGAAAGAAAGGAAAATTCGTATCACGTAGTTTTTTTTTTTTTAAGATTTTATTTATTTATTTAACAGAGAGAGAGAGAGAGAGAGAGAGACAGCGAGAGAGGGAACACAGGCAGGGGAAGTGGGAGAGGAAGAAGCAGGCTCCCAGCAGAGCATGGAGCCCGATGTGGGGCTCAATCCCAGGGCCCCGGGATCATGCCCTGAGCAGAAGGCAGACGCTTAACGACTGAGCCGCCCAGGTGCCCCTGTATCACGTAGTTCTGTAAAACGTGAAGCCATCTTGTTCTAAGAAAATGACTAGTTCAGTGTGAGAGAAGGGACCATATCCGACTTCCCATAGACTAGCGTTTGCCTGGTTGTCATGCCATTTCATGCCACTCCCTAGGTTCACCACATTGCAGCTGTATTAATTTCTTTCCTGATCTTTGAATTTTTGGGATATTTCTGTCTCTGGGCCCTTGCACGTACTTCCCCCACTTTCTGGAACTCTTGTCTTATAGCTCTTTGGGGGAATGTCTGGATTACTGGATTTGTGCATGGAGCATACTATACAGCCAATAAATACTTTCTGAGCAAAGGAAAGAAACAGAGGCAGATGAGTTGCTGGCCTATTTAGCATTGGTTTTATACTGATTTGCCTCTAGGTCTCTCTCTCCTTTTATTCTACTTTGAGTTATTATTGATGGTAAGCATGTGCTTTACTTTTTTTTTTTTTTTACATCCCCGGAAGAGAGAGAAGGGAAGTAAGCAAATGTTAATTATTTGATGTACCTGGTTGTCATATATAATTGCCCCTTCAATCCTCAAAACATCTCTTTGTAGTAGTTTGTAGACATGAAATTTGGGGCTCAGAGAAGTTAATGGTGTAGTCAAAATTGTTCAAATACAGAACTAGCCTTATATAACCCAGCTCTAGTGGCACCTGGGTGGCTCCGTCAGTTAAACATCCGACTCTCGATTTCAGCTCAGGTCATGATCTTATGGTAGTGAGATAGAGCCCCACATGGGGCTGCATGCTCAGTGCGGAGTCTGCTTGAGATTCTCTCTCTCTCTCTTCCTCTGCCCCTTCCCCTGCTCATACCCACTCTCTCTCTAAATAACTAAATTTTAAAAAATCTTAAAAAACAAACAAAATCCAGGTCTATCTGATTTCAGAGGCCATCTTCTTTCCATGATACCAGAGTGATCTGTATGGATGAAATAATTAAAACACTTACTGTGAATGGGAAGAGGTGAAAGAATAGGGACTAACTTTAGGAATATTAAGAAAAATGTTTACATTGGTGGAACTCTTGGGTTTCCTCCATTTAGCGCATGCCCTTCCTTGTCCTGGGGTCATTGGATTAGCTATCTGGCTAATCCGTTGTGTTAGACATTGAGAGAATAAGAAACTGAGTGGTATTTTAATAGTACTTTAATAGTAACAGACGAAGCAATATTACAGCTTTTCTCCACTGGTGAAATTAGAGGAACAGGAATTAGGATATAGAAGCAGGAACATTGGTCAGTGAGACATTTCAGCATGGACCTCAGGAATCATGGGTTGATGCCTTAAAAAGGAAAACCAGAAACTAAGGGTAGGGAACTTTGATGGAAACCTCTTCTGCCCCCACTTGCCACTTTGGGCTAGAATATATGGAGAAACACCTCTGTCTTCTCATTGAGCACTGAATCATATCGTGTGTGATTTTTTTTAAAAAAAATATTTGAGAGAGAGAACATGAGCAGGAGTGGGGGGAGGAGGGGGAGCCCAACTCAGGGCTTGATCCCAGGACTCTGGGATCATGACCTGAGCCGAAGGTAGAAGCTTAACCAAATGAGCCACTGAGGTGCAGTCAAGTGTTTTATCTTTGGACCTCAGTTGGTAGTAGTGTGGAGGGACTAGAAGTGTGGATTTTGGAGTCAGGCAGACAGATACTTAATTCCTAGGCAGGTCTTGTAGTTACTGGCTGATTGACACTTAGGTCTTTAAACTGTTTGGCCTCAGTTTCTTAAAAAAGAAACGAAGAGAATCTAACACTAGGGTTGTGTGGATTAACTTCAGTAGTGCTGCAAAAAATGCTTTGCACAGAAAAAGTGTGAGCTATAGTTATATTTAATAATAATATTATTAATATTAACACATGTAATCCATCCTAATGCTAAAGATACTAGAAATAGTAATGGTGCATTATTTCGTATATAACATCTAATCATTAAGTGGAATTACTTGTGATTTGTTTTTTATGAAGTGGTGAAGTGCATAAAAAAGATGCTTTACTTGAATTGTATATCATTTATGTACTTTATCTTAAAATGAGACATTATTCCTTCAACAGACATTTAGTGCAGTTATGGATTATGCTGTCTTCCTTCATTTGTTTGAGTAATTACTTTATGACTGAGACATATAGAAACTTGATTAAAAATCACCCACAATACTGTTTCTTTTCTGCTTTTCATGTTATTTAGTAAGGTGTGAAAAACAATTATATCTATTAATAAAAAGCTGACTATTTAAGCAGCTGAGCAGTCAGTATTGTTACCTTTTTTTTTTTTTCCTTGCCTGGATTTTCAAGATAATCAATGGCCATTTTTGTAACAGTGAATAATTGAGATCTCCTTTGGGAACCTAAAAATGGAAAAATAGAAAAAAAAGGAAAAGGACTTGAAAAATTCAGAGTCACCAATACTGATTCTGCATACTAACTTCACACTCTGCCTGCAGGCGTGACAATTCTCTCCCAATCTGGATCATGGTGCCCACCCTGGTGGCTCTCAGGAGAGCTGGAGTTCAGAATCAAACAACCGTCTATGCTAATAATACTTTTCAGGCATTTAAGGAAACCATTTATCAGGATCAGGGTGTTTCTAAAGTGGTGTTTGTCAGCGGCGACATTTAGATTTGTTCTAATGACAAAGAAGAATGAGGTTAAATTAATCAAATAATTTGCCAAACTTTTGCTTTGATTTTAAAGAAATTAAACATTCAGTCTAGAAATTAGATGAAGGGTCTGTGTAGAGCTGGGGTCTACATGACCACTGAAAAGGTGTTTCAGAAAAGAATAATGTGTAGCCCCATAGAACACTGAACCCCTTGAGGGTTTCCCTCTTTTGTGGTGAAAGCATAAAAGTAAGAGCAAGGTAGTGGTTTTTTTTTCTCAAAATGATTTTCGCTTCATTTGAAAGGTACACATTCGGAGATGATATCGTCTCTATCTACCTGCCAACCTGTGTACCTCCCTGCCTGCCTATCTTCATCATCATCTATCTGTCCATCTCAAAGTATTGAGGCAGATCAACATCATTCTCATTTAACTTTGCAATTTAACTGGTTCTTGAAATTTCCAATTTTGGGTGCCAGTGATATAGAGTCAAGACTCCAAGGATTACCTTCTAGCTCCAGGCCTACTGTTAATTGGCTGGATAACCTTATTAGTCACCTTCTCCAGCTAAAACTCAGTTTCTCACCAGAGATTTATTACAGCGATGTAGATAATCTGGCCCAGTGCTACACAAAGTACGGTCTGAGGACCAGCAGCATCAGCTTGGGAGCTTGTTAAAAACCCCAAATCTTGGGATGCCTGGGTGGCTTAGCCAGTTAAGTGGATGCCTTCAGCCCAGGTCATGATCATAAGGTCCTGGGGTGGAGTCCTGTATCGGCCTCCTTGCTCACTGGGGAGCCTTCTTCTCCCTCTGCCTGACACTATGCTTGCTGGTGCACTCTTTTTCTCTCTCTCTCTGATTAAAAAAAAAAAAGGCAAAATCTCAGTCTCCATCCCAGACTTATTGAGTTAGAAATTCTGGTAGTGGGGGGTGCCTGGGTGGCTCAGTCGTTAAGCGTCCGCCTTTGGCTCAGGTCATGATCCCGGCGTTCTGGGATCGAGCCCTGCGTCGGGCTGCCTGCTCTCCCACTCCCCCTGCTTATGTTCCCTCTCTCACTGCCTCTCTCTCTGTCAAATAAATAATAAAAAATAAAAAATCTAAAAAAAAAAAAAAGAAATTCTGGTAGTGGGAACCAGAATTACGTATTTTAACAAGTCCTCTAGGTGATTTTGACATATTGTAAAGATTGTGAACTAGTACTAATCTATCCCATGGAGATGATGTTCTTGGTTATAGATGATTTATAGTTAAGATTACTTAATTGTAAATTTCACTCTTATTAGAAGGTGTCATCTACTGAGAGCTATTACCACTTTCTCATTTGGTAACCATAATAGTTGGGGGAGTGAATAAATCTTCATGAATCAGATTCCTTGGCACCATCCATTTGGAGGTTCTAGGAGATGGAACATTTCTACTTAGGAGGGCACTCATTGTTTTGCTCCAAAGACTCAATAGTTTGTCTTGCTGAGAAGATAAAACTTTGTGAAAGGAGATAGTATAGTAAAATGGGTAAGAATGCAGGTTCTGGAGTTACTTTCTATTGGGTCCTAATCTTATATAAGATTAACAATGGATTCCCTTATTAACTCCTAGGGCCTTTGTAAATGATGATAATTGTAAGGTTCTGTTAAGATTAAATGAGGGGGCACCTGGGTGGCTCAGTTGGTTAGGTGTCTGCCTTCAGTTCAGGTCATGATCCCAGGGTCCTGGGATTGAGCCCCATGTAGGGCTCCCAGCTCAGCAGGGAGTCTGTGTCTCCCTCTCCCTCTGACCCTACCTCCTGCTTGTGTACTCTCTCTCTCTCTCAAATGAATAAATAAAAAATCTTAATAAAAATATTAAATGAGATAATGCATGCAGAAAACTTATCCCTGATCCTGGCACAAGTGAGTGAGTGCTAAATCTGCATTGCATATTTTTGGAGATTAATAATGAGATCTCCCATGATGGGCTGGAGGCTAGAAGAAGGAAAAATGTTTTGTGAGCTTTACCTTCATGAATAAAAGAACAAAAATGCATTGGAACATATATTCAACCCATAGATCCAGCAATTTTATTTCTGTTTGTTCACCAATGAGAAATACAAAATATGTTCACACGGGGCACAATTTTCATCATGGCTTTATTCATAAAAGCCTAAAACTGGAAACAAATGTCCATGAACAAATGACTAGACACACAAATTGTGATGTTTTCGCACAATAGAACACTAGTCAGCAATAAAAAGGAATGAACTTCTGATGTACACAACATAGATAAATCTCAAAACATTCTGTTGAGCGAAAAAAGTCAGACATGAACATTGCCTATTGTGTATACTGTATATGAGTTTCTGGAACAGACAAAACTAAGCTAATGTGATAGAACTTGGAGTAGTAGTTGTCTTTGGGGGGAAAGTTGACTGGAAAGGTGCACTGGGAACTTTGGGGGTGATGGGATGTGAAGATGTATATTTTGTCAAAACACAATATGTCAAGATGTACACTTAAAATATGAGCATTTATTGTTATGTAAATTAAAACTCAGTTAAAAAAAAAACCCCAAGAAAATGCACTACATATGCTAGTTACCATCTCAGAAGTTCATGTGAGATCATGGTCTATAAGAACTTCGTAAAATTTCATAACCTTTAGGAATTCTCCAATGTTTCCTCATAGTGATTCACCATGATGAGTAGCAATCCAACTCCAAATTGCAAAATAAATCAATAATATCATTGAGATCAGAAAGAAGCTGGAGATACTGGGCCATATCCAAATCTACTTTATAGAAGATTTCCCATTAGACACCATTTACTGTCTTCTAACTCCCAAGGGGAAATGTTGTTTTGCTTCCAAATTCTCTTAGAAATACTTGGTTAAAATTAAGAATAATTGGCCTTGAATCTAGTCTCATTACTACCCAAGTATCTATTGCCACTAAGACTATCATATTGAGTACATTCATCAAGCATTAATTGAATGCCTACTTCCTGCTCAGTAGGGCCTTTAAAGAGGTGAAAAATGGGTGTTAACATGACATTTTATTTTTATTTATTTATTTATTTATTTATTTATTTATTTATTTATTTATTTAAATGATTTTTTATTATGTTAGTCACCATACAGTACATCCCCGGTTTCCGATGTAAGGCTCGATGATTCATTAGTTGTGTATAACACCCAGTGCACCATGCAATACGTGCCCTCCTTACTACCCATCACCGGCCTATCCCATTCCCCCACCCCCCTCCCCTCTGAGGCCCTCAGTTTGTTTCTCAGAGTCCATAGTCTCTCGTGTTTCATTCCCCCTTCTAACATGACATTTTAGAGCTAGGCAATCTGGGTGGTTAAAGAACGTCTCATACCTGTGTGGAAATTGCCATACAGAGAGGTCAGTTGGCTTAATCAAGGTCACTTGTGCACTCCTGGGCCTAAATCTCCTCAATGCCAACCGAAGAATCTTCTCATGGAATCCCATTGGTACAGTTCTTGCTCTGAAAGGATTTATAATCTGTCTGCGACACTCCTGCAAGCACAAGCCAGATTAACTGGAACGTAAACAAGGAGACAGGAGAAGAGGGAAAAGAGATTTAATGTTTGAGCATCTCCTGTGTGCCAGATAATTTTCTGTGTTTCATTTCTCTTAACTATCCAAGAAATGGATGTTTTCATTCCCGTATCATAGTTGAGAAATCTGAGGCTCGGAGGGTTACCTAAGGTTTTAATGGTGAAAAGTGACAGAACCCAAGTATGTCAGGCTCAAAGTCTTTGCATGATATGAAACTGGAACATTATAAAGAATGTTTTAAGGAAGTGATTGCATTGAGAAAATGCTCAACAGAGCAAATGAATCAATTACCTTTCCTTGTTTTCAGTAAGGAAAACGGAATTTCAAAGCCGCTTCGGGATACCTGATGTGGAATAGGAATTTGCATGTTCCCTAATGACAGAGAAGACATGGCGTGAGATAGGAGGATTCATCTGGCTTTTTAAAAATTTTTTTACATTCACTATTAGTGACATAGAACTTCTAATCAAGCATTTAATACTTTCTTTTTTGCCACTCAGTAAAAGGCTTTTTATTTCAATTCGCCTCCTAGGTGTTCTGTGTCAGGCAATTACTCTACCAGAAGGTTTTCAAAGTCTAAGAAATTAAATGGGTGGTTCTTAAAGCAACACAGTCTTGAAAGCATAATTGCAGTTAAGTAATAACAAACCTGAGTGCACAAATTGGGTTTTCTTCTTTTTTCAGCTTCCGGGCTTCTTTTATTAGTGTGAGTTCCCAATGTATCAGAAAGGAAACTGGAACCCCACACTCAGAGCAGTCACCTCGATGATCTAGAAATTAGAGCACGGTGCCTAACTGTATCATATTAGGTCTGCAGAAAATTACCCACCCCCCTTTTTGTTTAGTTATTTAGTTTATTGCATTTTTATAGAAGATAGAGTACTTGAAGCTCCAGTGTGCGAAAGGACTGAGATAGGGCCCTGGAGGTACTTAGGAGAGAAGTCTGGGGCAGAATATAGTGTGATCACATTAACGCTGCTAGAATCCAGGATTTCCAAGGATATTCAGACCCACCATCCTGACTAACCTCAAGATAGACAGCACGGCTTTCATCATGTGAGGGATCTGCTCATGGCATGGCTCATGAAGCCTACCTGAATTTCTTTATTTAAATTCAATTTAGTTAACATATAGTGTATTTTTGGTTTCAGGGGTAGAATTTAGTGATTCGTCAGTTATAACACCCAGTGCTCATCACAGCAAGTGCCCTCCTTAATGCCCATCACCCAGTTACCCCATCCTCCCACCCACCTCCCCTCCAGCAACCCTCAGTTTGTCCCCTATAGTACTGTAGACATAGTGGATTACTCCATTTAGTGCTCCAATTGTTTTATGTTCCCTCTCCCCTCAAGGCCTTTGTACATTCTGGGTCCGTGCTCCTTTCCCGTCCTATACATTCTTTCCTTTCCTCTTTTATGTTAATCAAACAGTTGCTATTTGTCCACATTGACCTAAATATCATGTTCTCTAGGTAATATGCTCTGATCTCTGAGGATTTTATTAGGGCAACTTTTCTGTAGTTACATCACACTAAACTTTCCCTAGTTAGTGCGTATAACTGAGCATGATCGTGATTAACTTATCCTATCTCCCCAAGGTTAATTTGTATGACTGCATGTGTCTTGTTACCGGTGTGGCACATAAAAACTATTCAAGAAATATTGACTATTCAAATAAAGCTGAAAATAAAACAAAAAGAAAAAGAAATGTTTATCATTCAAGAAATGAATGGAGGAATGTTTGAGTAATGACTTCTCTATTTGAGAAGCATTGGAATTTTTTCCAGAGTGCCTTCCTCTCATAGACACCTACAGTATATGCATGTTGAAGCTCACGGGCAAATCCTAGATATGTTCTGTGTAACATAAGATAGATGTGTTAAGAAGTGAAATGCTAGTGTTAGTAAGAATGAAGGTTGCTGGCACAAGCTTGAGTAAAGGAAAAATAGGCTTGTTATTGTAAGGTCAGTCTAGAATTCAGAATACGGGTGCTAACAGATCATCAAACCATTATCATCATGAAGGCACAGCCTCTCGTTTGCAGGTCTCTTTCCTAAGTGGAGAGACCCGCAAATGATTAATAGTTATGGTTTATGTGAGCCAGGTGTAAATTCACAAATTGTACTCTTACTGATGAGCAGAGTCATTTTGGATGCATTTGATTCAGAATGCTTGCTGAGCTTATCTAATGCCTGCACAATTAACAAATAATCATTTCGCAATTTGGGCTGCCAACGTTCTGTTTGGACATAATAGAGGAACAGGCAGAAGACTTTGTTGTGTTTTTCTCGATTATGGAAATATCTAGAAAAGGGCTATTCAGCCTCTCCAAGTGCATGGGATCACTTGGGGATCTTGTTAAAATGTGGATTCTGATTTACTACACCTGGAGTGGGGCCTGAGAATCTGTATTTCTAGCGAGATATCTAGGAATTCCAAGAACTCTACTTTAAATAGCAAGTTTCTAGAGAATAAGAGGTGAGGCTTTTTATTTTTGTTTGTTTTAAATTCTGTCGCTAGTCTTTCAAAATGGATGCTGTGAGAAGTTAAGCTGGGGTGGGGGATAGAGATGAGAGGTTTAGAGACTGGATCTTTGGCCTTGGTGGCTTGGGACAGAGAAAAGGTTGAGGGGATTCAAAAGCCATTCTGTAATGTCGTTCAAAAGCAAAGCCATTGGCAAATTTATTGCCCCCTCTCTGTTTTTATCTTGACTCCTGAAAATATTAAGGAATATTAAGGAAACTATTAAAGGTTGTACACACCGTTTTCTTATCTTATCATCTCCAAAGAATAAAATGAGAAGATTCCATGCCTGTTGAGAGCAGTTTCTTCAAACCTCTGTCCGGTGTGTAGACTTTCGTAGTTCAGGTCTACCCGTGATAATTCTGTGGCTCAGCTCTGGAGAGTATGTTGATGTAGCTCTTTCAGAATCTTCCTCCAAATGAGCAACAGAAATAGAACTCAAAAAATGGATGCACTTTGCTTCCACTTCCTTTTGTTCTTACAAGTTTGTACCAAAGGAAGAAAATTATCAACAGTAACGGAGACCTCTGCTTCCCTGCCATGCACTTGATTCTGATTTAGGGTCTAGATGGGCTAAAATTGCAACGGTCGGACTTAATCACTTCCTCCAAGAGTGTATTGATTGACAGAGGTTCTTTTTACTTGAACTTTCAACTCCTATTGTCTTATTTGACATGGGGAAAAAAAGTAGTTTAGCTATGACTCTCAGAAGGAGTCTGGAAGATTCCTGACCTCCAGTTTTCTGCATGGTCATCAGCAAGCATAACTAAGATCTCTGTCAACAGGTCATGATCTACCCCAGCACTTTCCTGCATTTTCCTCAGATGGTTTCTCAAATCTTTGCTTTTATAGACTTTTAAAAAATCAAACCAAATCTTCACCTAACATGGAACATTTGGTTCGGTCAGCTTTAGTACCTCATCTACGTAAGAAAATGAATATACTGTATTTATGATGCCCTTTATAGTTAGTCAGTGAACATAATCAGGTTTTACCTTTCTGTCTAGTTAAGATTTTCAGTGTTTATGTTAGAATAGGTGGGTCTGTCAGATCTGACAATCTGATTAGAAAAATATATTCAAAACTCTGACTTTTAGAGTAAGACCTTTTACAAAATACCCTCTAAGTGCTGGGGACTATGCTAAGTACTTCACACATCTGTTATTTTAATATTATTGTAACAATAACTGGGCATATTAGTGTATTTATATCTCACTAATCTTCTGCCAGTTAATACGCAAATCTTCTAGAAATAATGAAAACATGAAACCAAAGCAACATTCAGAAAAGATAAGCAAAGCACTCAAGGCCATCCCACTAGCAATGTTAAAAAAGAAAGAAATGTGCCTCTTGTAAATCCTCTGCTCTTTCACTGCACCCTTCCTTGGACGGTCAAGAATTTTCTCTCTACTCCCATCCCATATTTCCTTTATTTCTCTGCTCCCAAGTTTCCTGTTTATGAGTCCATTGTAATCATTTATATGTCATGAAGCGCACCTTGGAGTCTTTGCAATTTGAAAACATTTTTTGAAAATTGACCCAACGTGTGCACAGTTTCTCTGGTCAGCTGCCAAGTCCCGCTGTATCTTTGGTATGCTGTCAAGCTAAGAGCTGTAAATTAAGTAAAGTAACTGTCTTAACCCCGGGAAGCTGAATTACAAGACATTTTATCAAAATCAATGACCTGAATTAAATAATTTTGGCTGCTATTTAACTCTGTTACAAGTAGCAGGTTTAGAGGAAACCCACCTGGTCCAGAGAAGCCCAAATTCTATTGGGTTCCTGGTTTATACTACTGAGCCGTTGGACAACATCATCTCTCACTTTCCACTACACTATTACAACATATAGAAGTCTGTTAACAACAAAGACCATTTTGGTTTTGCTCCTCAGAAAGCAGAATGAGAAGTTCAAATTCTAACCTGGCATATTCCTTCTTATTTGGATGCCATCATTGTCTTCACCTTTGGCTGGAATTTTGTGAAGATGTCTAACCTCTGTAATGGCAGTGGCTAAAAAGATCAGACCAAACTTTGACAGCCAGTAAGCTTTTAATTAATGCTCAGATGCATGCACCAGACCTTTAAAAAACTCATAACCATAGCTACACTTGTAATGCAACTTATAATGTTCTAAGAACTGTGCTAAACTCATCAAATATATTTTCTCCTTTAACCTCCAGAACAGCTCTCAATTTACAAGTGAGAAACTTGAAGCCTGGAGAAGTCATGCCATTTTCCACAAGGTACATACTAAAAGCAAAGCTAGAATTTGACCTTGTGTCTGTATCATTGCAAAGCTCATGCCCTTTTCCTCTAAGTCTCTGGGTTCAATGAAGGACACATGCTATGCCCTCTAGCAAGATTCTCTTGTTGAGAGCTCAAGAATTAAATACTGTGGTGTGATTGTTTTTCCTCATCTAGGTTTTTATTTCTACAAGTGAGTTTGCACTTCCACTGAAATTTTAAAAACTTCATTGTTTTTTTTCACTTCATTGTTTTTTCAGCATTTTGAACTTCTATCATACGTTCTGTATTCCTGAATGTATCAGAATTCTTAAAATTGATTTTTGCATGTTTATGTAAATGCCTGAGGTAAAAAATACCACCATACTATGTTCTCCATAAACACCTTTCCTCTTTCTCCGAGCCATTTCCTGTTCTTTAAGACCCATGCCTAGCATCAAGCACCACAGAAGGTGACATTTGCTCAGGGCTCACTGGGCTCTTTGTGACCCACTTGCTCTGTTCCATTCTCTCCATTGCTTTCTGATTCTTTCTCACAGTTTCCTGATCTTGTTACTTGTTCTTACATTTCTTGTCTCTTCTCACCCCCAGACTTGACACTGTCTCCCTGGATATTGGCTTCCTTCCCTCTAAGCCATATTTGAGTTCACTCTCAATGACACTTTCTCAATTTTTTTTTTTTTTTGAAAAATAATCTTGGTGGCACAGGAGTTGGTAACATTCCTACCAAGGTTTTGTCCTGGCCCCTCAAAAGAAAACCAGGCAGCATTCATTCTGAAAAAACAAACAAATTAACAAAACTTCAAACTTTAAGAAGATATCTTCTTGTTATAATAGCCTACTGTATAATAAGAAAACAAACATTAAATTTGGAAGTCAATTGGAATGTCACACAACAGAGCTTTCCTTCCTTCCTCCCTCCCTTCCTTCCTTCCCTCCTTCCTTCCTCCTTCCCGTCCCTCCTTCCCTCCCTCCCTCTCTCCCTCCATCCCTTTTTCCTTTCCTTTCCTCGCCTTGCTTCTCCTTTCTTCTCTCCTCTCCTCTCCTTTCCCTTTCTTCCTTCCTTCCTTCCTTCCTCTCCCTCTCTCCTTCCTCCCTCCCTTTTTCTTTCTTTCTTTCTTTCTTTCTTTCTTTCTTTCTTTCTTTCTTTCTTTCTTTCTTTCTTTCTTTCTTTCTTTCTTTCTCTAATATCTTGACTTCCTTAACATATCCATCAAATGATCACTAAATATATTCCTAAGTATTCTAGTCATGGAGAACTTACTACTTCCTGAGGCAGCCTGATCTGTTTTTTATTCCACTCTTTTGGAATGCTCTTCCTCATATTAAACAAAATTATATTTCATTGTCTAAATTCTTTGCAGCTACATAGAACAAATCTATTTTCTCTTACACAAGACAATATTTCAACATATATAGGTAACGTCTAACGGTGCTAACTCTTCCCATCTACTTTTACCATTCATTCCTTTTAGGAACTGGTTTGGAAACTTCCAAATCCTTGTCTCTTGTCTCTTGTCTTGTGTGTCTTCAATATCTGGTTTAAATGATCTAACCACCTTTAATCCCAATGTGGTCTGCTCAGGATAGAGTAAGCCCATTATTATCTTTGTTATAGACACTAAACCTGCTTGTTCACTAATAAATATCTATTAGGTCTCTTTTGGTTGCAAGTTGTAAAACAATCCAACCAAAAAAAAAAATACCCAAAAGACAAATTTGTATTAGGAGTTAGTGAGGTATGCACAAATTTGACTAGGCTTCAGGAAGATCTGGAGCCCAGTACATAAATGCCTAAGTGTTTTGAGCCTAACCCTTTTAAATTTTGGCTGGAATAACAGAATACATAAGAGAGCAGAGCACTGTGTACCTGCCTACTCTCAATTATCTCTCCCAACTATCCCCTCCCCTTCACCCATGCTAGTGCACTTTTTATGCCGACCTTTAGATTTCAGTTGGGTTACAGCAATAACCTCAAAAGGGAGGCTGCGGCCACATCAATTCACAGTGTTACTATTGTAGATGCATTTTGGTTTCATAGAAAGTAAGATCCTAAGCAAATTAAATGCCCCTCCCCCCAAATACCAAAGAGGTTAGACTAATTATGGTGCACCCAAATGATGAAACATAATGGGCCCTTCAAAATCATGGATGGAGACTTTATAATGACATAGGAAAATGTTGATGATATATTTCAGTGAAAATTGAAGGGCAAGAAACTGTATAACCCGTGTGATTCCAATTACATTAAAAACGAAGACTTCCACGTGGAAAATGAAGAGCAGCTCAATAGTGATAATATCTAGACCAGAGATTATGGATGATTTATAGTTTCCTCTGAATGTCTCTCCACAGTTTCTATGAGGAACATCATTAAGTTTATAAAAAACAAAACATAAAAGCCAAAAATAAGTAATAAACATTAAGGCTATTAAATAGGTGTAAATTTTGATAATTGTGAGGATTATGAGAGTTAATACATATAAAAGGCTTAAAAGAGTGACCAGTTGTAGGTGCTCAGTCAGTTCCTTTTTCTCTTTCATTTTCTCAGTTCAGTCCTGAGACTTTATGTAAAATGATCCATCTAGATACTGCATACAAAGGCCAGATCGACAGTGAATAGAATTTAATGTAAGTCAACAGAATTAAAATAAAATGTGTCGGAGAGAGAAAATAAATAAGCTTTGTGGGTTGAAGTAGCCTCTGAGGTGACTTTTAAACTCTGGGTTTTGCCTGATTCTATGATCTACTCCAGTATGGTCCAATTAAATGTAACATAATTAAGGGAATAAAATTCACATTTCTATTCACAATAGTGTATGTGTTTATACATTCTCAAGGCTAATTGCCATTTCCGAACAGCATTTAATGTGGCAACGCTATTTAAGGAGGACTTCTAACTTCACATGTGAACTTTTCCTGCGAGGGCGAGGCCAGCGTGTCGGAGTCCCCCTGATCTAAACTTACAGAAATAAGTTTGAGGGTCAGGAAGTATTCATCAGTGTAAAGTAGAATTGGAACCAAGTTGCATTAGAAATGTTTCCTCTTCAGTTTTCCTTTTTTCTTTTTTCTCTCTCTCTTTTTTTAAGTTTGAAACTCTTTGCTAGTTCATTGTTCTGTCAGAGTATTTTTTTTTTTTAAATTATCCTTGGCTTTTGTGTAACACGTCTCATGTTTGTACTGAATCTTCCCCCCTCTCATCTGCACACCATTTTGCTTTCTTAGCTGTGAGTTTGATGCAGTTAAAAGCCTGCCTCAATGTACAATTATAAGCATTTAAGATGAAACCAAGCCACAGATTATACAAATGAAAGGAGCAAAAATAACAGCATTTTGTATAAACAAGGGCAGAGAGACAATTTGTTCTAGTCAAAGATAAATAAAGTTAAACTCTACCCAAATTACCACGTGTCAAGCTAATCAGAGGAAACGTTGTTTCTGCAATGCTATTGTGCAAAAATAATTGAAATGACATTTAACAAAATCTAGCAGAGGTATTTTTTTTTTTTAAAAACAGGCCTACAAACTTCCAGATACTTCGGCTCACCCTAAGAGCTATTTGTATTGTGTGCTCAACTGAAATAATTGAAGAGCATAGTTTCAAAATGTGTTCTTTCTGCTTGAGAGAATCAGGGCCATCTCTTGGGGTTCAAAGTAAAACTGGCTGTGTTAAAGGGACCTCCCAAATTCCCTAGGCTGTCCTTTCGAGATTCAACCCACGACACTTATTTTTTGTTTGTTTGTTTCTATCAATACCTTTATATTACCTGTCAATGTGCTCATCGTAAAATCCATTTACCTGTCATCTTTTCTTGCATGTTGTATAAGGAATGTCTTGACGAGTCAGCTCTCTCAAAAGAAAATTGGTGTAAGTTTAATTCAGAAATTAATTTCGACTTTTATTGGGGTGGTTATCAAGTCAGAAGACTAGAACAAAGGTGAATAACATATTCATTCTTTTTGTCTCTCATTCTATCTATTCTTCTCCGAGGTCAATATTGCTTAAGGTTATAAAATGAAAGCTCTACAAATCACAATCACATAACTGTCAGGAGCCTTATTAAATTTCATTCAGTTCTATACCAATTCTTAAGGGACCATCACTATCCTCCAATTTACGCAAAGATTGAATAAAAACTGATCAAAAATTTATGGGATTGAAAAGTCATTCTAAATTTGATCTGCTATTACTAGAGAGAAAACTAGGCCAAGAAGTTTAGCCTGTTAGGCAGTGGGGAGCCATCGAAAGCTTGTGAACAGAGGAATGACATGATTATATCTGGCAGTGACACAGAAAATTGATTCCTTGATCATTGCTTACATGTTTTTTTTTCTTTTATTATGAAGGCATAAGAAATATTGTAGCAAGCCAAAGCATAGAGATTTCTTGGAAAGTTAAATCACTGTGGCAGACGGTACTCACAAAATATTCATGCAGTGTTCTTCATTTCTTAGGCTTCCTTGGAATTAAGTGACTTGTTCTGGCTGATGGCTTCTGAGTGACATATGTCATGTCTGGGCTAAGATGGGAAAGAATTGTTGTGCCTTTTCTGTTCTCTCTCCCTCTCGTGGCAGCTCGGTGTCATGAGACTGAAGCTGCCCAGAGCGACCAGAAGGAGGAGAGTTATTCTGGAGGGTTGACCCATGTAAGAGATAAAAGCCTGTTGAATTATGTCACTGATATTTCAACATGGCCTAGCTTATCCTATTACAATGTCAAACTAGTATGAGAAAAGATACTTAAGCTTACTATAACGGGAATAAGGCAAATTAAAACGAGTGAGGTACCATTTTACCCAGGACATTGAAAAAACAACAGAAAGTCAGAAAGACCAAATTAGATGAAGGATATGGACAAATGGAGACCTTTTTGTATTGCTGGCAGAGATATAAAAAAAAAATGATACAGCCATTTTGGAGAGTTTGACAGTTAGTAATGAAATTAGGAATGACAGATCTGTAGACTAACAATCCCCACTTCTGGTTATCTATCCCATTAAAAATGTTACATAGGGGTACCTGGGTGGCTCAGTTGGTTAGGCGTCTGACTCTTAGGTTTGGCTCAGGTCATGATCTCGGTTTCGTGAGATCAAGCCTTACGCCAGGCTCCTCACTCAGTGGGAAGTCTGCTTGAGAATCTCTCTCTCCTTCACCCTGTACCCTCCCCCTGCCCCTCCCAACATGCTCTCACTCTTTCTCTAAAATAAATAAGTAAATCTTTAAAAAAATGTTGGGGTGCCTGGATGGCTCAGTTTGCATTCCAATTCTTGGTTTTGGCTTGAATCATGATGAGAGATCAAGCCCTGCTCCGGGCTCCATGCTCAGTGGGGAGTCGGCTTGAGATTCTCTCCCTCCCTCTCCCCCTCTCCCCACTTGCACGCTCTCTCTCAAAATAAATAGATCTTTAAAAAATGTCACATAGGTCTATAAAGGGGATATACTCAAGATTATTGTATCGTCCCTTATTCAAGGGACTGTCTCTTCCTGCTAACATGGTTCTTCTGTTGATCTTCAGATATCAATTTGTTTATATAGTATTTGTGGTCATGAAAAATTTGAGGTAACCTATGTGCCTGTTTCTGGTAAAATAAGTAAAACATCACAAGCAATGAACTGGGTACATGTATAATAAAACTTGGATTGATTTTAGATGTATAATTTTGAATTATAAATTAATTAAGCATCATTTATGTAAGCTGAAAACAAACACACCTAAAATAACATTGAATGTTTTATGAAGTTATGTACACAGTCAAGAGTAGTGAGGAGAAAGGAAATGGGCACTGGTGATAGGGGGGAAATAAAAACAGAGTAAAACCAGAGAAGGGTTTGCATGGAATAATGGAGCAACATGTTTAATTCAGCATTGTAAACCTGAGGTAATAAACATCAGAAGGTAAAAAAATAATTACCTGTCCACTTTAAATTCTGCCTCGTGGAATATGTTCATGTTAATATACTGGTATCTCCTTTGCTATGTGTATAAAACACCTGTGAGACTTACATTACCTCCACTGTAGGGACACATCTCTTCCCACATGTCTTGGGCAGAGATTCATAAAACATCAACTGAAAACTTCCTTAGATAGCACCTTGTCCAAAGAATAACCCCATTTTACCAAACTCTGGCTCAAGGAACTGAACTCGATTTTTCAAACTAAAAGAAAAATTCAAGGGTCAGTGTCAGCATGGAAAGTTAGATCTCCCATAATCACTAATCAGCTTCTCCCATATTTGTGTTACAGATAAGAGTGTGGTAAGTGTCTGCACAAGATCAAAATAAACATCATCAGTCTGAATATTAGTCGGACTAATTCGTGTTACGCCAATTATGCCTGCCACTTGAAAAATATATTTTAAGATGATTTTTCAAGTGCTCAGGCAACATTTTCAGAGAAAACTGTGACGGTATTAGAGACTGAGCTGTTGATTACGAACAGGGTGATTTTTTGGCTTCATGTGATTTGTCTAGAGAGGCAGCAAAATGAAGTGGAAACAGGGTTCTATCTGGGTCCTGCTCATCCTCATAGAATTTGGGCTTTGCACTCAAATAAGAGGAATTCTTTAGCTGTCGTTCAGCTTTGTTATTACGTTGGTTCAAGCATAGCAACTGTAAATGATTAAGAAACTTAAAAAAATTGTCCAATTACGAGTACACTCAAAGAATTTTGTCCCTAAAAGGCACATCCACTGAGATTTTAAACAGACAAGGCAATCATTTTAATTCTAAACATTTTTTTCATAATATTCAATTTCTGGAGTATCTCCAAGGAAACGGACATGCTATGTAAGGATGAGATAGATAAACAGTGAGGAGGATCACTGCCTGAAACTGCTACTCCCTAAAATCTTCTACTGAAGGTCAATGCAATGGTGGTCAGCATATTTGTAGGGTAAACTGTAATGTGCATTGACTTAGTAGGTCAGTGAACATTCAAGTGCTTTTTCAAAAGGACTTTCTGTAGGTGTAATATCCAGGATCCTTATTTGAAGTTGCAAATATAGATTATTTTGAATAACAATATAGCTCTTATCAACTCATGTGAAAGAATGAAAGCAAAATGGTAATAGATAATAAGACACAACAGCAGATATTTTCACTTTATAATATTGTGGACTACAATCTATTTCTCAGTATAACCTTTGATCTAGACTTTTACAGTCATATAGTACCACAGATATTAACATTGATGTTTGAAATAATTTTTTTTTTTTTTGCTGGAAAATCCAGAAATAGAACACAATCACTTAAAATCTCATTTAATAAAATAATGTTTTTTTAAATGACATTTTAAAAATGTTCGTGCCAGAGTGTGAAATTGGCATTTTTTTTTGTGGTGGGATAAATTGGTATAAATTTTTTTTTGCTAAATAATCTGTGTGAGCTTAAAAGGTAATTTTTTTGAAAACAATTTTACATCTATCAGCTGTGTGACCCAGAGTATATATCACTTAATCTTTTTGAACCAGCTTAGTTTTACAACACTTCTACCCCTAAGAGCTAATGTTTTTTTGTGCACTTATTATGGGGCTAGGTATGATTAACCTCTTTGAGCTTTAATTTCTTCATCTGTAAAATAGGGATAATTGACTTGTCTAGAATTTCACAGCTAAGACGTGACCAGGAATTGAACCTAAGTGTGTTGTACTCTACAATCAAAGGCACTTTTGACCATATACAATACTGCCTAGTTTATTGCCCCTCCATGGCAAGGAAGGTGATATATCCCAACCCTATGTGTTTTGTGGGCTGATACTTGGTGTACTCTTTCTTCTCCCTTCCAATATACTGATTTAGGTCAAGGACTATTAGATTTTCCACCCTGCTTCTTCCCTTTCCTTTTGATTTTCTGGAAGGAGCAAAAAACCCAGTCCTTGCAAAACACAAATTTGATTGTGTTGTTCTCTGATAAAAATCATTTAGTGGTTTCTGATTGCTCTCAGAAGAAAGTCTAAAATACTTACTATGATTTTCAAACTGTGCATGATCCGACCCCGGCTACCTTCCTGGCACCATCCTGCCTCACACTTGCTCTAGGTTACAATGCTCCACACTTCGTCCTGTTACAGGCTCTTTAGAGGAATACTTCCTTTTCTTGGAGACATTTTTCTCTACTCATCATCTATTAACTTTCTCAAGGAAATGTTTCCTTTTCATATAGTCAGTCAATTTCCTTGGTTAAATGCTCTATGTGAAAAACATTATATTGCTTTATAGCATTTAGCTCAGTTTGTAGTGTTTTCTGTGCATTTGTTGACCATCACACAAAAGATCCACATTATCATTTAAGAGAACTAGGGGGTGACTTCAGTAGGATAGTGGAATTGGAAGCCCTGGGCCCTCCTTCCCCTCTTGAAAACACTGATTGAACAACAGTATATGAACAAATTCCCTTAGTGAAAAATCCAGAAACTAGTTGCAGGACTCTTGCACCCAGGGAGAGTGCAAAACCAGCCACATTGAAGTGGGTGGGAAAAATCAAGACACCCTCTGATCATAACCCTATTCCTGACACAGCACCATACAACCAGAAGAAACCCCCAGCTCCTAGCTTCTCCCTGGGGAAGGGAAAAGAGCTAGACTGTGAGTCTAGGGTTCCAACTTTTCTGGGGGCTGCTCAAGATACTGGCTTCTGTGTTACCTGTCTTGGCACACTGATGGGACCTGGCATGTTCTAGGCACCTCAGGATCAGTGAGAAAAAAGGTGGTGGTTTGAAATAACATGCAAACAGTCACCATAGCCCCTCCTTCAGGTTCCACACCAAGCAAGCAGGTGAAGAACTCCGGATCCCAGCTTCTGCCTGGGTAGGGAATACATTGGACTACATATTTAAATTTTCCAAAATTTCCACAGGCTGTCCATTAGTCCCTTGGACTGTCTTGGAGCACTGATGGGACCTACCATACTCTACCTTTGGTAGAGTACAGAGAAAGCTCTTACTTTAGTAGTGGGGAATAATTCTCCCTGGACTGAGCATACCTCAGTGCTACCTAATGAATATCAATAGAAAAATTCAAGAAGATCAAACCATTTGGAGTAACTTAACTGCATTTCAGAACCAAGCTCAAGAATATGGGAATACAAAAAATCCTGTACCCAACAAGATAAATTCTGAATGTCTGGCATTCAGTGAAAACTTATGAGACATGCAAAGAGGCAGGGAAATATGATTCATAATGAGGAAAAAAATAATCAAAACCAACTCAGAACTGACATGTATTAGAATTACAGGCAAAGACACTAACACATTTATTATAATTGTATTCTATATATCTTAAATGTTAGTTAGACATATAGAAGATCTAAAATAGATCCAAGTTGAAGTTCTCAGTATGAAAACCACAACGCATGAGATGAAGAATACACTGGATGGGATTAACAGCAGATTAGATACTGTAGAAGAAAAGGTTAGTAACATGAAAGGACATAACAGCAGAAACTGAAAAAAGCGAAGAGACAAAAGAGGATAAAAAATGCATAGAGCATCAGTGAGCTGTAGGAAGAATTTGAAGAGCACTAGAAATGTAAGTCTGTGGGCAAATACAGAATTTTATTTATTTTAATTTTAAATTTTACTTATTTCTTGTTTTTAAATATCTTTAAAAGATCATTGGATGTTCAAACAAAAACAACATAGTGTGGCTTTATAATATATGCAAAAACAAAAAATATGACAACAGCAACATAAAGGGGGAAGTGGAGAATAGAAAGCATACTATTATAAGGATATTATACTGTATAGGAAGTGGTATATATCACTCGAAAGTAGACTGTGATAAATTAAAGGTGAATACCATAAACCCTAGAGTGGTAAAAAAACCACAACAAACCACTAAAATAACAAGACAAAGAATTATGGTTCATAAATGCACAAAGGAAATAAAGTGGATTCATAAAAATATTTAATGTGTATAATAGAAGTCAGAAAAAAAGGAAAAAGGAACATGAAAGATAGGACTAATAGAAAACAATAAGAAACCTAATTATATGAATGATTGCTTTAGATATAAATACTCTAAATACCTCAAGTAAAAAGCGGAGATTTTTAGATTGGTTTAAAAAAACAGACGTTGAGTATGCTGCCTACTAAGAAATGTACTTAAATATAGTGTAATAGGTTAAAAGTAAAACAATGGAAACAGATACCATGCTAACACTGATCAAAAGAAATCGGCAGTGATTGTTTTAAAATCAGATGAAGTAGATTTCAGAGAAAAGACTCTTACCAGGGAAAAGGGTGATTCATAATGATAAAGGGATCAATTTATCAAGAGGACATAATGATTGTAAATGTGTATGCACCTAATAACAGATCTTCAAATCCATGACAGTAAAACTGACAGACCGGCAACTAATAAATAGACAACTCCACAATTTTAGTCCTAGATTTTAATACATGTCTCTCAATACTTGATAGGAAAGTAGATATTTGGTCACAAAGACTCAAAATTGTTAACATGTAAATTATCCCTTAATTCATCTATGGATCCAGTGCAATCCCAATCAAAATCCCCAACGGTCTTTGTGTGTGGAAATAGACAAACTGATTCTAAAATTCATACAGAAGCACAAAGGACTTAGAACAGCCACAACTTCTTTGAAAAAGAAAAATGAAGAATATCTGACCTGATTTCAAGACTTAATGTAGAGCTGCACAATCAAGCCAGTGTGGTGATGGTTTCCTGAGTGTATACATACGTCAAAGCAAATCAAATTGTACAGTTTAAATATGTGCAATTTATTGTATGTCAATTATACCTCAATAAAACTGTTAAAAATGATTACTGCCAAGAATCATGAATTTCAAATTATGTCAATAATGCAAGCAAAAAAGCAAACACTGGAAAATGATAGAGTCACATTTTCTTTTATTCTTCTACAAGCGGGTTGGCATGCACAGTGAAGCTAAAAACAGTAAGCTAATCAAGTCAAACAAGAAGTAGACTTGGAAAAAAAAAAGAAATTTTCTAGGAAACTACTTGGTATATACATTACAGACTTGATTATTAATATACCACATTCTGTTTATTTTGCCTTGAGATATGGACTAAAGCTTGTGTGAAATCATCACCCTTAGCAAGATATTTAAAAATGATACCCCCAAGACATGAAGCAAACCCTATGTGTGATTGGTAAATGAGTATTATGACTTATTTAGCAAGTTGATGATCTTTCTTTCCCTTTTTAAAGATTTCTGTGTTGTGGGAGATGGCTAGTTTAGCTTTGCTAAAACATAGTTTTGAAATAAGTTGAACTAAGAGCCAGACCTTTGAATTATAGTGATATATTTTTAATGACAGTAACAAGGTCGCTTATTCCAATAATATATTAAATAATTATTTTAAAAATATGGGTCATTTCATTTTTATTTCATATTTTCGAAAGGTCTTTTATCCTGTACTTTTAATGTATGGGTAGACTTGTGTATATATAAAATTTACAAATAAGTGTACGTATATTAGGGGAAAAATCCAAAGCAGGAACGAGCCTCTTGAGAATATTCAAGAAGTATGCAGACTGTCCACATGAATGCTACTGAATTCACAGAGAATTTATGAGTGTGTTTCTTGCAGTTCACCCTATAGAGCTAGTTCAAGTTTGAGCTTAATAACATTGGAACTTAATAGTCCTGAAAAATATAGCATTTTGGACATATCCTATTTTGTGTTTTATAGAAAGTTGTTGAGATGTTGACCTACAACTATTTATACTAAGCCCAAAAAAGACTTCAAATTGCAGAGAAAATAGTGGAAACTTTCTCTAGTCCTATTGAATAGTGAGGGGCATACAAAATGGGGAATTAAGATCATGTCTCTATCTTTCCAATCCATGTTATTTATTAAGAGCAGTCAAAGCTTTAAAAAAGTCAAAGAACAATAGCCACACACCTTGGATTTACTAAAACCATCTCCAATCGAACAGTCAAATAGCAAATTTATTGCAGTTTCTGTTGGGATTGAGGAAATATTTTGATTCAATATTAAGAAAAAATAATACAAAACTGTATAGAGATTATGATTTCAGTTATTTGCTTGAAAACATGCTGATATCTGTCTTTTTAGTTTTGTTTTTAAACAAAGTAGTTGCCTGGGGTGTGGATTTATATATTATTCTATTTCTGCTTTTTGAATTTATATGCTTACACATTTATACTTTACAAATTTTATATGATTATATGTTTTCTTAATTATCTGAAAAAATTCTTTAACAATGTTGGGTAGCTTTATATATCATTTCACATTTTTTACTTTTTAAAAAATATCAAATATATTTACATTCGATGTCATTTTAATCTTACAACTTCAAAAAATATTTATTTAAAAAATTCAGAAAATGTGAACTGTCTTTTGTTAACCTATGAACCAGATCTTTAATTTCAAAGAGAAATTTATATCTTAGGGCAGTGATATAGTGGGGATATTTTGTATAAGATACTCTTTGCATCTCTATAAGTAAGCTTTTTTATTGTCATATTTTTCTCCTTATAACATGTTTTTATATATGATATGAGAACTAATGTGTACTTTCTCTTTTTAAGTTGTCATATTAGAGATGCATGCTTTTTTGCGGTAATAGCTTTATGGAGGTATGAATAACACACAATAAACTACACATATCAAAGTTATATAATAAGTTTTGATGTATGCTACACCCATGAAGTCATCACCACAATCAAGATGGTGAACACATCCATCACCCCGAAAAGATTCCACATGCCCCTTTGTAATCCCTAGATCCCCAGCTGCACAAACTTTTCCTTTACTCCCACCATGTTCTTAGGCAACCACTGATCTGCTTGCTATCACTACTGGTTAGTTTACATTTTCTGTAGTTTTACATAATGATATTATGCAGTTAAGTACTATTTTTGGTTTCTTTTTCTTTAATATACAGTGTTATATTAGTTTCAGGTGTACAATATAGTGATTCAACAATTCTATACATTACTCAGTGCTCATTGCGATAAGTGTACTCTTATTCCCCTTCCCCTATTTCACCCATCTCCCACCCACCTCCCTTCTAGTAACCATCAGTTTGTTCTCTATAGTTAAGTAGTTAAGTCTATTTTTTGGTTTGTCTCTTTTTTTCTTTGTTCATTTGCTTTATTTCTTAAATTCCATATATGAGTGAAATCTTATGGTATTTGTCTTTCTCTGACTAGCTTATTTCACTTAGCCTTATACTCTCTGGATACATCCATATTGTTGCAAATGGCAAGATTTCATTCTTTTTTTTTATGGCTGAGTAATATTCCATTATATATATACCACATCTTTATCCATTAATCTATTGATAGACACTTGGGCTGCTTCCATAATTTGGCTATTGCAAGTAATGCTGCAATAAACATAGGGGTGTATATATCTTTTCAAATTACTGTTTTCATATCTTTAGGTAAATGCTCAGTAGTGATTACTGGATCTTAGAGTAGTTCTGTTTTATTTTTTTTAAAGAAGTTTCCTTGTCCAGTGTGGAGCCCAATGTGGGGCTTGAACTCATAACCCTGAAATCAAGACCTGAGCTGAGATGACCAACAGTCGGATGGACGCTTAACTGACTGAACCGCCCAGGAGCCCTAGGGTGGTTCTATTTTTAATTCTTTGAGGAACCTCTGTTACTGTTTTCCACAGCGGTAACGATCATCAGTTTGAATTCCCAACAACAGTGAAGAACAGTTTTTTTCTCCACATCCTCATGCTCTGGCTTCTTTCATTCAGCCTAATTGTTTTGAGATTCATCCATGTTTGTAGTGTGTATTAATAATTCATTTCTTTCCATTGCTGAATCATATTGCATTGTTTGATAAATCAATTTATTCATCCACTTACACATTGATGAACTTCTGGGTTGTTTCCAGTTTTTAGCTATTACAATTATATCTTTTATGAACATTTGTGCACAAGTCTTTGAACGAACATATGCTCTTAGGCAAATAACTAGAAGAGGAATGGTTGGATCATATGGTAGGTGCATATTTAACTTTTTTTTTTTTTAAATATTTTATTTATTTATTTATTCAACAGAGATAGAGACAGCCAGCGAGAGAGGGAACACAAGCAGGGGGAGTGGGAGAGGAAGAAGCAGGCTCCTAGTGGAGGAGCCTGATGTGGGGCTCGATCCCGTAACGCCGGGATCACGCCCTGAGCCGAAGGCAGACGCTTAACCGCTGTGCCACCCAGGCGCCCCTAACTTTTTAAAGAAAATTGCCAATTGTTTCGAAAGTGATCCTATTATGTTACTTTCCCATTAGCAGTATATGAACATTCCAGTTCCTCCACATTCGTGCCAACACTTGGTATAGTCATTAAAATTTTTTTTAACCATTTAAATAGATGCATAGTGGTATCTAGTTGTGATTTTAATTTGTATTTTCCTAATGATGAATGATGTTGGACATTGTTTCATGTGCTTATTTGCCATTCATATATTTTCTTTGTTGAAGTTTCTGTTCAAGTCTTTTGCTCATTTTAAAAAAACTGGATTGTTTGGTTTCTTATTGTTTTGAGAGTTTTTAATATATTCTGAATACATGTCCTTTATCAAGATGCACTTTGCAAATGTTTTCTCCCAGTCTTTTGCTTGTCTTTTCATTGTCTTAAGTGTCTTTTAAGGAGGAGTAATTTTAAATTTGATTGTCTGTGATGATTAATTTTATGTTATCTTGAGTGGGAACACTCTTTTGAGAGTGGGGGTTCCCAGATATTTGGGTTCCCAGATATTTGGACCAACATTATTCTGGGTGTGTCTGTGAGGATGTTTTTGGATGAGATTAACATTTGAATCAGTATACTGAGGAAAGCAGGTTGTGCTGTTATCCCTGATGTGGGAGCCCTCTGACGTCCTGTGAGGAAGCGGGAACTCCTAACTGGCTGCTTTGAGCCTAGGACATTGGTCTTTCCTGGCTGTAGACTCAAATGGAAACATTGGCTCTTCTTTAGTCTCAAGCTTGTTGACTTTCAGATGGAATTATACATCATCTCTCCTGGTTCTTAGGCCTTTGAACTCAAACCGGATCAACGTTATCAGCTGGGTCTCCAGCTTTGCTGACTACGGATCTTGATACTTCTTTGCTTCCATAATTGCATGAGCCAATTCCTTACAATAAATCTCTTTCTATGTATATAACCTATTGGTTCTGTTTCTCCGGAGAATACTAATACTAAGTCCAATTTATCAGTTTGTTTTTTAATTGATCGTTGTTTTAGCTCCATATCTAAGAAAATTTTCCTTAATCCAAGTCACAAAGGTTTTCTGCTATGTTTTCTTCTGGAAGTTTATAATTTTCAGTTTATATTAAGTCTGTGATTGATTTTGGGTTAATTTTGGTATGTGATCTGTATCAAAATTATTATTATTATTATTTTTGCTTATGAATAGCCAATTATTCCATCACCATATGTTTATTTTATTTTCTAGAGAGAGAGTGAGCACAAGCGTGCAAATGGGGGTGGGGGGGTGTGAGAAGCAGAGAGAGAGAGAGAGAATCTTAGGCAGGTTCCACACCTACAGTGGAGCCCCAGTGTTTAAAAGATTTTTCTTTCTCCACTGAATTGTCTTTATACCTTTGTTGAAAATCAGTTGCTCATGTATGTCTGGGTCTAAATTCTGGACTCTTTATTCTGTTACATGGGCCTATTTATCTTTATGGCAATAACTCACTCTTTTGATTATTGTAGCTTTATAATTATAATGTTAATCCTCAACTTTCAAAGTTGTTTTGGAGATTCTAGGTCCTTTGTGTTTACCTATGAGTGTTAGGATAAGTTTGTCAATTTCTACAAAAAACTTCTACTTGGATTTTGAATGTATTTTATTGAATTTATAGATCAGTTTGAGGAGAACTTCTTCTGATTCATAAATATGGTTTATCTCTTCATTTACTTAGGTCTTCAGTTTCTCTCAACAATATTTTGTAATTTTCTGTGTTCAGGTCTTGCATATATTTTATCAGATTTGTTCCTAATAATTTCATATTTTTGTTCCTATTGTAAATAATATATTGAAAAATTTCAACTTCCAGCTGTTTGTTGCTGGTAAATGGAAATATAATTGATTTTGTAAGTTGATCTTATAGCTTACGACCTTTTAAATTCACTTACTGTTTCTAGTTGCTTTATTGCACATTCCATCATGTTTTTTTTTTTTTTTTTACGTAGATAATCATGTCATCTGTGAACAAAGACAGTTTTTTCCCTTCCCTTCCAAACTGGATGCCCTTTATTTCTTTTCCTTGCCTTATTGCCCTTGCCAGAGTCTCCAGTACAAGGCTGAACAGAAATGGTGAGAATGGGCATCTTTGTTTTGTTCTTGTTCTTAGGTGGAAAATATCTAGTCTTTTACCATTATGTTTGATGATAGCTATAAGCTTCATGTAGATGCCTTTATTGGGTTGAGAACGTTCCCTTCTATTTGTAGTGTGCTGAGAATTTTTTTAAAAATCAGGAATTAACACTGGATTTTGTCAAATGTATTTTCTGTATCTACTGAGATTATCATATAGTTTAAAAAAATTAATATGGTAGATTACATAGATTAGTGAATTTTGAATCAATAGTGCATTTTTAAGATTAAATTCAACTCCTTTTTGTACAATGTTGGAATTATTTAGCTAAAATTTTGCTTAGAATTTTTGTATTCATGATCATGAGAGTTATTGGTCTGTAATTTTCTTTTCTTGTGATATCTTTGCCTGATTTTTATATTAGAATAATGCTGGTCTTATACAAATAGATTGTAAAGTACTCTTTAATTTTTAAATTTCTATAACAGTTTATGTAGAATTGGTATTACTTCTTTGTTAAATATTTGGTAGATTTACCAGTGAAGCTATTTGGGCCTGGACTTTTGTTTGTGGGAGAGCTTTTAACTCCAATTACAATTAATATAATAGATACGAGTTATTTAGGTTACTTTTTCTTGAGTGAGCCTTGGTTCTTTGTGCCTTTCAAAGAATGTGTCCATTTCGTCTGAATTATTTATTGACACTAAATTATTCATAATATTTACTTATCTTTAGAATCTATAATGATTTCACTTCTTTTATTTCTGATATTGGTAATTTGTCTTTTCTGTGTCTCTCTCTGAAAAATCTTGATAGAGGTTATCAATATTTTTGGTTTTGCCAAACAACTGGATTTTGTTTTTGTTTTTTCTCTCCAGTTTTTCTGCTTTTTATTTTATTTTCATTTTTTAATTTCCTGTCTTTTGTTAACTTTGGGTTGAGTTTTCTCTTCTTTTCATTTTCAAGATGAATGCTGAGGTTGTTGATTTGAGACCTTTCTCCTTTTCCTCTTGTCTTTATCCTCATTCTCCTTCATCTTCTTAAATATAGGTATTCAGTACACATTTTGTCCCAAGTACTACTTTAGAAGTATTCTTCAAAATTTGATACGTGGTGGTTTCATTTTGTTTTGTTGATTGTTTCCTTTGCTGTGCAGAAGTTTTTTATTTTGATGTAGTCTCAGTGGTTTATTTTTCATTTATTTATTTTTTAAAGATTTTATTTATTTATTTATTTGACAGAGAAAGCAGGGGGAGTGGCAGGAGAGGGAGAGGGAGAAGCAGGCTTCCTGCTGAGCAGGGAGCCGGATGTGGAGCTCGATCCCAGGATCCTGCAATCATGACCTGAACTGAAGGCAGATGTTTAACTGACTGAGCCACCCAGGCGCCCTGATGTAGTTCCAATAGTTTAGTTTTGCTTTTGTTTCCCTTGCCCTAGGAGGTATATCTAGAAAAGAGTTGCCACAGCCAATGTTGGAGAAATTACTGCCTGTGCTCTCTTCTAGGATTTTTATAGTTTCAGGTCTCACATTTAGGTCCTTAATGCATTTTGAATTTATCTTTGTGTATAGTGTAAGCCAGTGGTGTATGACCTGAATTTTTTATGGCTCAGAATATGCTCCGTCTGTAAATATTCCATGGGCGCTTGAGAAGACTATATACTCTGCTTCTGTTGGGAGGAATGTTCTAAAATGCCAATTAAGTCAAGTTTGTTTGTGGTTTTCAAGTCTTCCATGTCTTTCCTGATATTCTTTATACTTTTTCTATAAATTATATTTGACTGTAATTGTGGATTTGTCTACTTTTACTTGAAATTCTCTCTTTCTACTCCATTTTTGGATGTATAAATGTTTGTGATTTGTAAATCTTCTGTTTGACAGATAATAGACACAGCTTTTGCATGTATCTTAGTGATAAAATGTAACACATCTTAATCTACTTGGGTATCTTTCCATTTCATAAGCCCCATAATGCACTTCTTTTTGTTTTGAAGGAAGATATGAAGATGTGACCCCTCCTCTTGCTACAATTATTTGTTTGACTAGTATCAAATATATGTTCTGTTACTGGTATTCTGTTTCTATGACTTTCTGTGTATTCAGTCTTTCAGTTCAATGCTGAATTGTAACATGATATTTTCAAAGATGTTTTTATGGCAGTTAAACTCTACACATATAGTTTCAACAGTATGCAAACTCCAATGAAGAGATGACAATATGAGCTGCTATGACCAAGTTTGACCATGCGTAAGCAATGCCAGTTATATCTCAAATGCTGTCTGAATGACATTAAGTGTAACACACACCTTGATGTTTAAATGTGAAAAAAATGTGTCTTAAAGTATAAGAAATACTGTATATGTTAGATAGGAATATATAGGATTCTATACAGTGAAGTAGTCAAGATTAATCTCCTCATTGAGCCTACATTTTAATGTGTAGAGGCCAAAGTGAAACAAATACAAGATAAGCTAGATAATTCTCACCTATGGTATGTACCATAAAGAAGTTTGATGGAGTTTACTGAAGGTGCCTTTAATTGGGCCATCAATGGGGGCCTTTCTGAGGATGTCATGAGTGAGATGAATGGCACCAACACCTGAATGGTGAAAAGAAACCATTGGGAGATGACTTGGCAGAAGAACATTTGAGTGAGAGTGAGCAAGTGGAAAGCAATGAGCTTAATACTAGAGAAGCATGAAGAAAACCAACGTGCCTGGCATTTAGTGGGTAAGGGTAAGCATGGAGCTAGGTGAAAGTAGAGGGGCAGTTGGTAGGGGCTATTTTTGCTTCAATCTCTCCAAAGTTGAGTCAGAAGATTAAGTATTCCTTTAGTACAATGTATTAAACACATTGCAGCTCATAGATCTGTTTCATTTCAACCCTGACTGGGGACTAAAAGCAGAAAGAAATAAGTTGAGCCTCCCAGGGTGCTTAGCATCTGTACTACATGCAATTTAGCACTTGGATATATGTTTCCATGTGTTACTTGCAAATTGTATCATCTGTTTAAGCCCTTTCACTCTGAGCGGAAAGGGCCATATTATATTGGTTCGATTAATATTATATGGCTTCTCAAAAGGATGGTTATGGTTGGGGGAAGCAGGGGGTAGAAAAGGGTTGATGCAAAATCAGCACGTTTCCTGGCAATTATATTAACCTGTTAGCACTTAGGAGTATAATTGGAACATCTTTCTAGAATGCAATCTGGAAGTATAAACAAATCTAAGGATTTTTTAATGCTTTTATATAAGAAAGTATATGAAAGAAGTGATCGGGACAAAGATACTTTAACTAAAATGCTCATTGAACTTTTTTTTTGTAATAGCAAAAGGATTGTAAACAAGTTAATGTTGGAAAGCAGAGTTACCATGAAATATTATGTGGTGTTAAAGTTGTGATACAAATTTTTATTTCTTGATATGAAAAACATTGTCTAAAATAATTTAAGTGAAAAATATGGACAGAGGCAGAGTATACTAGTGCAGGAAAATAACAAATTTGTGTGTGTATGAACAGAAAAAGAAAAAATTCTGGCCATATACAAAATTGGAAATAGTGGTTACTTCTTTATAGTGGGGTTATAGGTAGGTTTCCTTTTATCTTTATCCATTTTTTAATGTCTGAGTATTTATAATGAACATACATGATGTATCTAAAATAATTAGGAGGACACCCTTTCTATTTTGATTAAAAAACCCGGAAGGGTAAGTAAGCTGCTAAAGGAGCTGATTTAAAGAGTAAAAGGATTTATGAAGTATAGCTAAGAACACACTTGGGGCAAGTCCAAAAGAAAGTGGTTTCTGGCATTGTGCCTGACATGTAGTAGATAACAAATAGTAAGTGGTTGTTAAGGGCTGAATTTTGTCCCCTCCAAAATTCATATATTGATGTCCGAACCTCTGGTACCTCAGAATGTACCTGTATTTGAAGATAAGGTCTTAAAGGTATGATTATATTAAAATGAGGCCATTATGATGGGGCCCTAATTCGATATGACTGGTGTCCTTGTGAGAAGAGGAAGAAGCACAAGGGAGGCACACACACAGAAAAGACGCTGTGAGGACGAAGGGAGAAGGCAGCTATCTACAAGCCAAGGAGGGAATATTCAGGAGAAACCAAAACTTCCGACACCTTAATCTTGAACTTCTAGCTTGCAGAACGTGAGAAAATACATTGTTGTTGTTTAAGCCCCCCAGTCTGTGGTATTTTGTTATAGCAGCCCTGACAAACTAATACGGTGTTTAAAAAAAAATGATGGCTGCTTATATTGATAAGTGTTATCAAATCCCAGCTACTGCATAAAGGAACTTTGCATGCATTATCTTTTTTATTCATCACAAAATCTTATGAATTAGATGCTATTGTTCATGTTCACTTTGCAAGTAAGGTAACTGAGGCTTAGGGATCTTAATTCATCACATAGCTAGTAAAATGGCACAGCTAGGTTTTGACTGTAAATTGTCTGATGTTATAATCTCTGTCCTCAAGCACTGTACTAATATTTGTACAACTGCATAGCAGGGTGCAAGGTCAGGGTTCAAAGACATTGACATGGCATAATCAACGATAAGGTGCATTATTTCAACTATAGGTAATATAGCACATTGTAACTATTTTCATATAATATATACAATTTTTTTTTTACAATTTTTATGTCCTTTTTTCTTGAATTAAAAAACCCCACTTCCTCTTTATAATAAGGTAAAGAGGTTTCATGCATCTTCTTAGTTTGATTTTGAGTCGCTGGGAATACAATCCCACACAGCTCCGTGGAAGAATAATTAAGTACTAGAACTAGGACCAGGGTCTCAAGAACAAAAAGGAAGTTATATTTGGAATTTGAAGCCCTTAAAGAGCCAGTGCCCCCTGCCAGTTTGCTTGGCCCTTTACATGTGGATACTCTTTCATGTACTCTCCGAATCAACCTTTTGAAGAAGGTCCTACTATCAGTGAAGAAACTTGGATTCTGGGAGTTTAAGCAACTTCTTTAAACTCACAGGTCTGGCAGGTGCTCCTGGGTCTTCCCAGTCCTGTGACGTGCTTGCACAGGAGACCCATGCTCGTTAGGGGAACGAACCCTTTCTCTGTAGTCATTAATTTTTATTTACTTCATGTTCATGCTATAGAAGACATTTGACCTTGTAGAAGAAACTCTGGGCTCCTAACACCAGGGAACTTTGAACTTTAGGTAATTGAGACTTGGAAAGTTTAATTCCCCAACATAACTCATTGGCGACTACCCAGGAAAAAAATGGGGAAAATCACTCTTGTAATCTCAGGGTTTCCTAAATAATACTATTTCATCATTTAGCAAATGCTTCCAGTGTGCTGTACACCATGAAATATATTATCTTATTTCTTAGGAATGCTGTGAGATGAGCACTGCTGTTATGTTCCATTTCTATATTAGGAAACTAATGCCCAGGGACACTGGGGAAAGTGCAGATGGGGTGTGGTAAGTATAGGGTTGTAGCCCACATGCTTTACAAGCACTTGGTGTTGCCCTGGGACTTACACTGGAAGAACTGCCATTTTGATTCCTGATGCTCCCTGCCTGCTGTCAGTTTACGCCAATCATTTGCTTCCTCCTTTGTAAATTGGGAGGTGGTGGAAAACTGCAGTACACAACACAGACTCACCTCCCCATTAAGCATGAGGCATTCTTTTCCCCAGAGGCTGGGCTGGTTGGCTGCTAACAACAGTGCAGAGCTGATTCCCTCTCTGGGAACTTCCTGTAGCCAGGTGGGTGGTCCTCATCCAATGATTAGTTGACCAATGATTAGTTGACCATCCCCTGATTAGTTGACCAATGATTAGTTGACCATCCAATGATTAGTTGATCATCTAATGATTAGTTGACCTAGGGTACAAGAACAGGTTAACACTGCCACGCAGAACTCCCCCTAGGTTTAACTGAGGCTTCTTTGTGGTTTATCTTCTCTCTCTGCCTAGTCTTGCTTCTTTTATCTCTTACAAATGTTTTTCAGGAGAGTGCTTCCCAAAACATCTCCTGTACTCCAGTCCCTGTCTCAAAGCCTAGTTCCTAGGGAACCTGACCTAAGTCAGATGCCAGATAAAATTCTGTTTGTTTTTTCATTCATTCATTCATTTGCTCATTCACCAGGTAGTATCAAACACCTGCTCTTTGCTAGGCACTATTCAAAGTCTTGAAAATATATTAGGATTATTGGGATTTCTAAAAGCAAGATCTGTTTTTACTTAAAAAAAGTTGGGATGGGCACTTTAGGCTGAGAGAAAGGCTTAGCACTTTATCATTATTTAATGTTCTTTAGTTGTTGCTTTTTTACTGAATTATAAAATTATTATAAAAATTACTGAATTTTACTGAATTATAAAATTATAAAAATTACCCTAGTCCATATAAACTCTGATTTGGGTTACAGCATTTGCCACTCCAAATTATTAAAACAATTTCTTCTTAGATCTTCCTAAGTAAAATCTCTTTGCTTCACCTTGTCCCCTACTTTTGTTTTCTTCTCGAAAAGCAAATCTTATCATTTCAAGCATCTGCTATGATTCAACTTTCTTGGCATATAGCAAGCAGACCTGACAGACTGGCTCCATGCAACATTTTCAGCTTAAACTCCCATCCCTGCTCCCATAACTTAACTGCTTCCCATCAGTCTCACTTTTTCTTCTCATTGTAGAAATAATTGCTATGGTCGTATTATTTCATGTTCTTGAGGCTTTGTACATTGTTCCCTCTTCCTGACAGGCTGCTCCATCTCCTGCATCATCTGCAACCCTTATCAGCATTTCTGTTTATTCACCTTCTGGCTTAAATGTAACCTCTTCAGTGTTCATGGTTAATGATCCTCCCTCCCCCATATAATATCAACCTAATACAGTAGGATAATTCCTTCCTCTTCTATCCTCCCGTGACATTTTGTGTATCATTCTTTGTACACTTGACCAATTTGCATTGCAATTACCTATTTGTGTCTTTTAAAGAATTGTTACATCCTTGGGAGCAATGACTATGGCTTGTTTATCTTCATGTCTCCAGCATTTTAGTGTATGCACAGCAAACACTGGAAGTACTGCAGTTGAATGCATCCCTCGTTTTCCTGTTTGACTATCAGAGACACAGAATTAGCATTCCATTCCGCTGGATTTCTTTTATACAACGGAAGCAATATTTTCATATTAGTTTATATTGGTTCCTCCAGGGTAAATTTCAACCGAGGAGAAACAGATACGTGGTGGTGATAGCGCCTTTCTTTTATTTAAATGATCTATTTCTTTGTTTTTGCTGCTATTTACCATTGTCTTTTTGCACTGACTTAGTTCATAATGCAAATCTCTTCAGTCAATAGATACGCTTGGAATAGTTAGCTTGTAGTGTGCTGTTTGAATAACTTTTCATCATTCAGCCTTCTGCATAACAAGTACTGTAGAACGGACTTGGGGGCTCGTGTTGGGAGGGGGGAGCTGCAGAAGGATGAGTTATAATGGAGAGCAGGAAAAGGAAAAACTAGGAATTGTTCCCAGTTTGGAAGAGTCCAATCATCTTTACCAAAAGTAGTAACAGTTTTTAAAAATTTTATTAATTATTTGAGAGAGGAAGCGTGAGAGAGAGAGAGAGAGGGAGAGAGAGCATGAGCAGGGGGAAAGGTAGAGGAAGAAGCAGGCTCCTGACTGAGCCGGGAGCCCCATGTGGGGCTCGAGCCCAGGACCCTGGAATCACAACCTGAGCTGCAGGCAGATGCTTAACCGACTGAGCTACCCAGGTGCCCCCCAAAATAATAACAGTTTAATTTTTAAGATTTTTTTTTTGGAAGAACTGTATCTATTTAGTGGGTATGTAGGAACAGGAATGGCATTAGTTCTATCCCTCCACTTCTGCTCTCCTTTTCACTCATGGTTGGACAACTTGTGATTCATCTCACTAGGGCTCTCCAGCCTCCTCACTTTCCACCTGCCTCTTCCTGTTCACCCCACATGGGTACCTCAAATGCTCCTCTTCAGTCCTCCCCTGTCACCTCCTGTTACCTTTTCTGACTCCTCCCAGATCAGAGTCATTTATTTTTTCTTCTGAGACATCATGTTGGTTTGTTTGCATCTGTATTATTATTCTGGCAATGGCATTTTTTTTTGAAAGAGAACTTTTTATTGCTTTTATGTGCAGAAAATTCAACAGCGTACTACTTAGCCCAGTTTGGTGGCCTGTTCTTTAACCTTTGCCTTTTCTAAATTGGCAACGTGGGCCACTGACTTTAGACCCAGAAGGTTGCCTCCCCAGTGATGGCAGATCTCATCATATCTGTCATTGTAATTGGTCCTGGTAGCTTCCACCAGCTTAGCCAGAGCTCCTTTGTCTTCCGAGTTAATCTGTGTGAGGGCAACAGTGGTGCAAGTCTTCCTGTAGACCAGAAGCCCAGCCTGGCCCTCCCCTTGATGAGGCGGAAGGGAACATGCTTCTTACAACATTAGGCAGGCAGGAAGACAACCAGCTCAATGGGATCCACATCATATGTGGTCACTACCAGCTGAGCCTTCTTGTTTTCCACCAACGTGGTGACAGTAATAACCTTAGCTTGAAGGATAGCTGGCCTCTTAGTGGGGACCGCCCCTTCACCAGCAGCTTTCTTCTCAGCCTGGGCTAACCATCTGCTTCTTCTCTTGCTTTGTCTCTGGTCTATATTTGTGGGCCAGCGTAAGCAGTTGGGTAACTATTTGGTGGTCCAAGGCATGGGTGAACTGGTTAATCACGGGAGGCACTTTTAGACGTCTATAGAGAATAGCCCTTTGCTGCTGTAGTCAGGTATAGCGGGGCCGTTGGACAAAGCAGGTGAAGACCCTTTTGGGCTGGATGTCCTGTTTGAGGCCAAAATTCTTAGATCTTTTCTCAAATACGGGACTGACCACCTTCTTGGATTCCTGCTTCTTCACAACAGCAGGGGCTGAGGCCACCTTCTTCCCCTTAGCCTTCTTTCCTTTCTACATCTTGGATGGCTGGAGGAGAGAAAAAGAAAAGAGAATTGACCTTGCAGGGGCATTTAATTATTTGTTTGCATGGCTCCAAAAGAGAGGGTTGGATGACTCCAAAAGAGAGGATAAGTCTTATACCCCATGGCATTCTCAGAAATTGCATGGTGAATGGGACAGGGCAGTTGTTAGAAAATACGTATTGTACAGATGATTCAGAAGAAATATTTATTGAGGGTGTTTTTGCTATATTACCTAACACAACTCTTCCAAGGTATTTACCCATTTCAACCATAATTTGTTCTCACTCCAGAATGTGATGAAAAGATTAGTACATGGCAAGACAGATTAGAATTAGAAATACCACCAGTCTATTTTTTTAAATTTGTTTCTCTTTCTGTCAGACACAGAAAGATTTTAAGATTTAAACCAGAAGACTATTCCTGGGTCTAAGTGACTGTTATTAGCTGTAGCATTAGTCTTTAGTAGGTTGACTATTTAGAAAACCAGAGCTAGTGTATGATTAAAAATGTCAATAATGGAAACCTGATAGAATCTTCTTATTCTTCTTATTAATGTTATTTCTTCATGAAAATAAATGGTCCAAGTATGCGTAACAGGCAGGATGTTAAGACTGACTTGGATAGGAGATCTATCTATCTATCTATCTATCTATCTATCTATCTATCTATCTATCTATAGTATATATAGTATATTTAGTGAGTTTTGTGGTTGATCATTGTTGTGTGACAATGTCCATTACTTCTTTAAAAATATTGGCTAATGGGTAGCACTAATCTGATGTATACCTGCTCTTTCTAAAGTTTATCCCTGGTATACTTCACAGTATTACAGATTTGTTCTTTTGAGAAGGAGGAAAGAACATACTGGTTAAAATTTTAAGTAATCCCTTTCCCTAAACCATTCACTAGATGCAGAAATGGATACCAGTGGGGCGCCTGAGTGGCTTAGGTGGTTAAGCGTCTGCCTTTGGCTCAGGTCATGATCCTGGGGGGGTCCTAGGATTGAGTCCTGTATCAGACTCCTTGCTCAGCAGGGAGTCTGCTTCTCCCTCTCCCTCTGCCTCTACCTCCTGCTTGTGCTCTCTCTCTTTCTCTGTCTGTCTCACTCTCTGTATCTCAAATAAATAAATAAAATCTTCTAAAAAATGGATACCAGTGGCCCCTATCAGCTATAAATATTGGAAGATGTAGCATTACCCTTCATGCAAACAGAAGTTCTGTACTCACCGATTGTACTAATTACAATCTAGCTTCTCTACTAGCTTCTTCTTAAATGGAAAACCATTTCTGTTTAATCTCTTCCGCTGAGTTTAAAAACAAACAAATAGAACATCCTGAATATTTGAAAGAGTGACTTTTAAGAACAGGGTTTGGTGCTTGAAACCTGAATCCCCTGAAACTAACCAGAATATAAGGCATTGAAGCTAGGGAAAATGTAATTCTGATGTATGGTCCTACTTGAGGCAAGCTGAACTCAAGAGGTGTTTAGGGAATTGTAAACCAAAATGTTCCATCTTTAGTACTCAGTCAGGGTTAATGGAAGGGAAGTGTCATAGTCCCGGCTACAGGGGCTGGTCCCTGATGTCTGCTCTGGGTTACAATGTCATCCACTCTGGTCTCCTAGGAGGGCTGCAATTGACAAGGCAATAAGAATCAATCTGGAGGGAAGAAACAAGCTATAGACTAAGAAACAGAAGGCACCAACAAGCTGATTTGGCTCAAAGGATGGGTATTCAATCTTGACAATATCATTATCATGACATGTATAACTGAGTATTTTTTTGGTGATTATTTATGATTTTGTTTGTCTAATAATAGACAGTTAATTCCTAGAAGATCAACCTTATATCTTCAGTGGCAAGAATCCTGTTGGAAAACACACATGTGAGTGCTCACATACACACCCACCCACACAGAAACATACACACAAAACACAGATTCACACATACAGATATATAGGAAAACAATTTGTATTTTTTGAGTCCAACATGGTCATTATCAAATGACAGATAATGAATGATTGCAGAAGGAAAGCAAGGAGGGAGGAGGGAAAGAAACGTTGATCTTCATTTTGACTTTCTCATCAATCTTGACTTTCCCTTGGGAAAGTCAGTTCTAGTATCTCAGATTCTTCATCTGCAAAGTGGTTGGATCAGACTCAATATGTTTTCCAAACATTTTCCAGAGTTAATATTTTATGGTTCCTTTGAAATGTTTGTTATCAAAAGAGAGAATATTATAGAATACTCTTGCTGGGGAAGTACTTGGTGCAATCAGATGTTGTTACCTTATCGGTATTCAGGGCCATTTCCAGGCTTACTCGTGACCAGCCTTCAGTGAACAGAAGGGGGGTCTTCCTGCCTATATCACTGGGCTGTCAGAGTGGAATGGAACGGAGGGCAATTAAGAGAAAGTCCTTTCTTCAATTTGTAAGAAGACTCCCAAGCAATGTCCACACAAAGTACCTGCCTCTTCAACACTGTTGGCATGTTTTGGGGGATAAGGAATGATTTCGTGGAGGGGCTTCGGAATCACAGAGAAATCTGGCCCTATCACATATAGGCATGTGACACTGGGCAAGTCACTTAACATTTCTAAAGCAAATGTGTAAAGTAATTGTAAATTTCAAGGAATTCTAACGGAAGTTGAAAGTATAGATGGTTATTACTATGGATGTTATTATAATTACTTCATCTCTTAAGTGGGGATGCTCAGTCCATTACTATTCTCTGGGCAGGAGGTCATAAAGTTTTTACTAATGCATTTATCTATCTATATCTTTATCTATCTATATATTATTTTGTGATGAATTCAACCTCATGCAGGGAGAGAGGATGCCAAAGTAGATGATAGCACAAGAACTTTGGAGTTATATAGATTTGACATAAATACTAACTCAGGCTTTTAGTATATATGAGATGTTGGCAAATCAATAAACTTCTCTGATACTTGATTTTCTTCATGTAAAACAATATTTATATTTCACTATCAGGGTTCTTTGGAGGATTGACTAAGAAAACACAGTCAACTTCTTCTAGTGGGGTTTTGGGAACAAAGCAGACATTCATTCGTGCAACCAAAATTTATCGATTACTTATTATTTCCTGAGAATAAAATACTTAGCAAAAATACAGTCTCTGTTCTCACAAATATGACTGTTTAGTTCCTTTAAATTTCAATGTTTCCTAATAACAAAGAACACATACTCAAGGGAATGTGCATTATGATGGTGAATATTGCCAGGGGTGGTATGGATTTGTCAGTCAAGAAAAATGGTCTCTGTTCTAGGGTGTGAGTGGGGCAAAGAAGAATCTGATGACAGAAGGGGCAGACATGGTTGAAGAGCAGCCTAATTCAATCTTCACATTTTGGTCCCAATAATATTATTTGAAAGTAATTAAACTTAGTTATTTAAATATAGTCTTTGGGGTGCCTGGGTGGCTCCATCAATTAAGTGTCCAACTCTTGATTTGGGCTCAGGTCATGATCTCAGGGTTGTGAGATTCAGCCCCATATTGGGCTCTGTGCTTAGCGGAGAGTCTGCTTGAAGATTCTCTCCCTCTGTCCTCCCCCCAACTCCTGCATGCTCCTTCTCTCAAATAAATTAATTAAATCTTAAAAAAATAATTCCTTACTAAATTCATTTATTTAAATGTGGTAAGTGTTCTGTAAATATCTTTGTATCTTTCATGCCTGCACAATGCCTTAAGTACAGAGGACCCAGTATTTGTTGAATACTTTTAGTGGGTATTTGCTCGTTTAATTCTCTCAACAGGCTTATTTGTAAGTCGCATTTGTAAGCATTCCCATTGTATAGATGAGGAAACTTGAGAAATGAAGCAATTTGCTCAAGATCAAACATTTAATAAGTGGCTCATGTGGAATTGAACTCAGGTCTCATTTGTTTAAAAAAGTTATCGCACTGTACTCTGTCAAAATATAACAGCAAAGAAAGGAAAAAGAAAATGAATAAAGGAAGTACTGATTTTCTTTATTTGAGTGAAACCAGAAATTACTTGTGTCTTTAAGAGGATAATATGCCCAGTTTATCTTTTCAAATACTTATATGAACTGTGGTGAACAGTTGTTTGTCAAGGAATAATGAATCCTTCACAAATCCAGAATTTTCTACCAACTACCAACAAAAATTATCAATTGGTCACTGTTTAAGTTGTTAAATGTTTGTTAACTTGAATCTATTTTCTGTCTAAATTATTTCCATGAGTCGGCATTCTGTTATTGGCCCAAATTATTTCAGTAGAAGATCTTTGGCATTTTCCTTCAAAGTGCCAATACTGTGCATAAAACCTGTGAAATTATGAGTAGTTGTCTCTGAATGCTTTGAAATCTAATTTGTGTGGCTAATTTAAGCACATGAAGAAAGAATGAGGAAGTCTGTGAGTAACGATTGTGTAAGCATAAGTGTGTATTCTCTCAGTTCTCATAATTTTATCATGAACAGAATGACAGTGACCTTGCTTTAAGTCCCTTATGCCATCTATCAAAATATGAGGTGAATAAAATGTAAAGAAGATAAAGAATGTAACACAAGCCTGTTGATCATTCAGAAAAGGAATTATAGGAAATACCCTAGGAATTCTGTCATCACAGAGATAGGAAATTGTCTGGACATGTACTCATAGTGGTAGAAACCGCTGAAAATATAGCTTCTCTAGAAATTCTTCCTCCTTGTGAGTTTCCGGTACAGGTAATACATCGTTACTAGTTGGAGGTTTGGCTCTATCCATAAATTTGGACCCTTCTTACCTAGACAATTACCCTGCTATACCTTGGTATAGCCAAAACACATACGTCATCTCTAGCCATCCAAGTATGAGCATGCCTGCCTGAGGACAGGAGGAAAATTCAAACCCAAAGCCAGCATAGTGGTGGCCCTGCTACCTACCCTTGGTTGCTCCCAATATTCCCTTGGCCCATTTCCATTAAGCACCTGGGTGAAGAGAGAGTATTCAATGGGTATGCTTGATCTTTTCACTCCTTTGACATTCCCAGTCTCTCTGTCTGTGACATGTTACATTATCCTGGAGTTTGACCAATCCAGATCAGCATCCTTCTTTGAAGTGTAGGGAAGGGGAATGAGACCAGAGGCGCTTCATTTCGAAGCTTACTCATTTCACAAGGATCTCGTTACAAGAAAATGTGATAAGTGAACAAGTGCATATTAAATAGTCCACGGTGTGGCATTTATGAAAATGTCTTGTAGAATCAATTATGATAAAAAAAAAAAAACACCAACTATAGGGGTGCCTGGGTGGTTCAGTTGGTTAAGTGACCGATTCTTGATTTCAACTCAGGTCATGATCTCAAGGTTGTGAGATCAAGCCCTGAGTCAGGCTCTCAAGTCAGCTTGAGATTTTCTTCCTGTCCCTCTGCCCCTCCCTCTGCTCACACTCTCTCTCTCTCTTTAAAATAAATAAATCTTAAAAAACCCTGTAGCCTGCTACTAGCCTAATTCTTTAAATTTGAAGCGTATAATATGGGCTTATCAGAAGAAATCAGCCAGCCAGAATTTGGATCAGTTTTTTCATCTAGCTACATTTTAGAGGAAAACATATTAGATATAATATTACAAATAAGGTATTAACGTGATAAATGAGAATATACAGAATTAATATTCTTTTTTTTACATTGAGAATGCCATTGTTGTTGGTCAGATACATCGAGTCATCTGAAAACCCATGGGTGCGAACTCCAAGCTAACACTGCCTGAATCACAGCCTCAGCTGCCTCACTTCCGTCCCTCATCAAGTTAGATCCAGGGTAGACGCACTGTTTCTGTCATTGGCTCCTATTTTCAAATCTATATGCCCATCTTCCTCTCTCTGTATACCATCTCGCCTGAAACTAGGCTGAGAATTATGTCAATTATCAAAATCACTTTTTAATAAAATATCCTCAGTGGGTCAGAGATTTTCAATAACAATGGATTTTCTCCATTCATCCGAAGAATGCTCACATACTACCAAAACCATCGTTTTTATAAATATTTAAAATAGGTGCACACGAGTTTAGCAGTGAAGGCTCAATCCTTTCATTTTCTGCTTGTAATCAGTTTAAGACTATTTATCCTATAAAAGAAATAAGAACAAAAAACTAACTCGGAAATCATAGACTAGCATGAGTTATCATGCTCCACAGGCCATATCTTTAAATATGTTCATGTTGTGAGAATAATTGTTTTTGTCTTCATAGCCAGTTTATCCACGTTTGACTAAGCATTAAATTACAAATTTACTTAGTTTTTCCTGTGCTGTCCTACTTTTGCTTTAAATTTGTGTGAGTTGTACTGAACTTGTATCATATATTTTACTGGTAGAATCCTTCAGTTTTCCTTTTTATTTACTCACATTTCACTGTTGGCTTTAGAGAAGATTTGACCCCATCAATTTTCTTTGTATGACTCAACTCTGATGACTATATGCTTTAAAGAGTAAACTCTAAGATTTTAATGCTTCTCCTTCTGTTCCCAAAAAGCTGTCGCTCAGAGAGGAGCAAAACAGCATGTCTTAAACACATAAGAATGTTTAATGTGCAAATTATCAGTATAATGTGATGGGATGTGACAACTATAGCTCAGTGCGGAAGCTTGATATTACTCTATTATTATCCTTATATGGGAAAAAATATCCTTTATTCTGAGGGTAACCATATGTTAAGTGTTCAATGGAATATTGCAGGATCTTTGGGGTTTGGTTGAAAGGTTGACTCTCGAGTTAACACATCTTCACGGATCCGCTATGAGGGCGAGTGCGTGAACAAGTTCTAATGTGACAACTTCTCCCCCAGTATTTAAAATAAAAACAATTCAGATACTTTTGGATATTGCAAAGCCCAAACCATGGGGCCTTTCGTACTTGTTGAGATATCCGTTGCGTTTGGATGCATCTCTCCATCAGAACAAAAAACCACAATGCTTTCAAGGCTTCATGAGCAGTCACTTATTAGTAGCATTCTAAAACTGCACAGGTGCTTGTTTTCTTTTTCTTTTTTTTTTTTAAGATTTTATTTATTTATTTGACAGAGAGAGAGAGAGAGACAGCCAGCAAGAGAGGGAACACAAGCAGGGGGAGTGGGAGAGGAAGAAGCAGGCTCCCAGCAGAAGAGCCCGATGCGGGGCTCGATCCTAGAACGCTGAGATCACGCCCTAAGCCGAAGGCAGACACTCAGCAACTGAGCCACCCAGGCGCCCCAGGTGCTCATTTTCTAATCATTGGAAATCAGGATGTAAGAGGTCTTTTTAATGGGTGAGCTCCAGCTCTTTAAAGAACATCCCTTTAGAATATCACACACATGCACACGATTGTGGTACCCTCTTCATCTCCTTTTTTCTCTTGCTTACTTTTGTGGACGATTTGCTATCACACCTTACATGGTTCAGGTGCATTCCATTATGATAGCTGAGCCTGATTTTTCTTTCGCTAAGTGCGTTAGCTTTGACATCTGCTAATGTTCTCCTGAGGTCCTGTCACCAGTCCACTTTGTATCCTCTTACTCAAAAGCTGGTGATGACCATTTTAACTAGAAGAAGTCAACACATTTCTCGCACATTACAGAGTTTCTATGCAAATGGAAGTTTGAAGCCTACAAAACAGAGGAGGGAGAATGGGTTCAAAAGATGTTAAAAGTACTCGTAGGAGAAGCAGCACTTATTGTGCGCTGTTATGTGCCAGGCAGTGTTCCCTGAGTGCGTTTCCTGTTTTAGCTCAGTAATTTCTGAAAACAAGCACTCCCTGGGTGAGGAAAGTATCATCTCTGAGAGGTGGTTACTATTATCATCCCAATTTAACAGATGAGAAAATAGAGGCAGAGGTCAGTTATATATCGAGCCGAAGCTCAAGAAGCTGGTGAAGGTCTGAACTAGGATCCAAACCCAGACCGAGTTTAAGGTCTTAACTGCTATGCAGCACTTCTCCCTGGCAGGAGGCGATCATAGGTGGAAGGTAAATGTGGGGAGAGGCATGTGGAATTGAAGAAGAAGACAAAAAGCTCTCTAAAGGATAGTGAGACCCACTTCCTCTAGGACCAATTATAGATAGAGAATTATGTGAAATCTTTTGCAAACATTATCCAATTTAATTTAAAAAATAATGCTGGAATTTAGATGCCATTATATCCATTGTATGGATAAGAAAACTGAGTTGTGTTGGAATCAGTGTTGCATTTTCAACTTTGTGATCTGAGATATATTTTATCTGTCAGGCTCCAGCTGATTTATACTCTTTGTTCATTTTATTATGCTGTGCTAAGGAAAAAAAAACCATAGAGACTAATTCCATTTGCTAGCTTTAAGAAGCAGTAGTCAACTCTAGGCATGGCCGATAAAAATTTATTTGATTGTGTAGTATTTACCTAACTCTGCTGAGGGAGTCAGATTTCCTCTAGTGCAGTAACAAAGACGTGACTTGAGCATTTTTCAGGAAAAGGTGGGTATTATATTCTCCTAAATGGAGAGGAATATTTTTCCCTTAGTCCTATTACTGACAGCTTCTAAATTTAATAACACAAGTGCTCACCTACAAATAAGAGTAATAAAAGCTTAACTTGCCACAGGGGGAAAAATGCTATAGTGTAACAGACCCAGGAATAAGTGAGATTCCTGGGAAGGTCACTGCCCGACGCTGTTCGATAACTCTAGCCCTTCTATGTACCCACTGTTTGATGTTTCAGTTTTGGAAGCTGAGCCTGGTCATATTGTACTGGCCAACAGTTTCTTGCTTAGACTTCTCAAGAAGGGGACAAAATAAAATCAGTGTAAAGCTGTCAAAAGGAAGGCTCATCATTGAATTATATTTTGCTCAAGGAACCCATCCGAAACCAAATGTGTCCTTTGCTCAACTCTTTTGAGAATTCAGCCAATGAACACCAAGGGGCTCCATGACTGTTTCCCATCCAAGTCTCTTTTCAGAAAAATGCAGGCAAATTCCTGAGTCGACCTTGTTCTGATAAGTCTCCTTGAAGCAAGGTCATCGTAATTCTCACCCACATTTTTCTGCTGTCTTGTCAGATGAATCCGTGAAATTCACAGATTAACCCAAGTCCCTCACTCAGACATTCTAAACGCACCAAATGTTCAAGTGTAACAAAAAATTACACATCTGGTAATTCTGCATGTTATTTATAGCCTTTCTGATAGAGGCATAATTGATTCAGAAATGTAATTTACAGCTTGGCATCTCCATTTCAAAGCCTCAATTCTATGACATCCACCAAGAGAGTAATCTCACTTTTGTGGGGAAGCAGAGATAATAATTGTAAAGAATTTTTGTATGATAGCTTCATGCTTTGGCATAAAGTTTTTCTTGCTCCTTGTCTTTCCTTTGCAAAGTGGGCAATATTCATGTCAGCCACACACTTTTAATTCCATGGTATGATTTATGGAGACATAAATGAAGCATAAAGTTGATCAACAAACCCTGGGGTGATGGCAAATGGCTAAGGCAAGTTTCTCTTGCCCTCTATTTTTAATTGCAATCCTCATAAGAAAACACTCTTTAATTTAACTAGGTAATTGTTCTTTTCGAGGAGAACATTTATTATTTAGTTCCATTTTGAAAATTACTAAAGAATGCTGGAACATTGTCTTTATCAAAGAAGAGTCATAAAATTGCTTCCCCTTCCCTTTCTGCCTTTGGCTTCCACACCCTACTAAAACATAAAAATGATTCCTTCATTTACTGTTCTAGCCCCTGTCTAGGACTTGTGCACATTTTGAAGAAGATATATGGAGGAATTAATTTCCATTAGCCAGTGGGGCCCAGTATGAGTTTTATTGACATCAGTCTAGAAGTATCTTATATTTACCCTCATGCCCCGAAATCATTACCTTAATTCTGACCATGCGTATCTAATGTAGGCAATGGAAGACTACTTTAGTTCCTAATTAGCAGCTCAGATTTCTCTCTGCTTGCAGAAAACTGATTTGTTTAGTCTCCTTATTTTGGCATTGTTGGCCCACCCAGATCCAGACTAGATTGTTATTGGTATAATTTATGATACTAGGAGCTATTCTGGGAAATTTCTCCTGGCCATTCATTGAGCTCCACCTTCTGGATTTGCTCTTGGCTCCCTGGGTTTCATTCCTGCCTTCGATACTGGTGTCAGACCCCAGTATATGCCGCCCATCTAACTTGCAGCATTAGCTGTGTTCCGAGAATCCAGCTGCAGTGCTCCACATCTGCGAATGCAACTTCTTTGGTTATGGATACTGGCCCAGGTGCAGTCAGAATTCACTGCAGCCCTTTGGCGTTTCTATTATTTTTTATTTGATTCATCACAAGAGATCAGAAATATACTTCAAAGCATAATAAGCAAATAAAAGTTATACAAAAGCCAAATATAAAAGCTGTCGTCATATTTGTATATTTTGTAGTCTGTCCTCTGTCCGTCTACGAGATTCACATCATACTGGTAATGCAGATTTTATTTGATTTTTACTCAGTATTTTGTCATTTCTATGCTCCCATCTTTGAAGAATTTAAAAAACCTTTTTCTATTTTGAAAAGGAAAAATGCTATTTTTTACCTTGTAGATGTGCCCAAGTTTGTTTACCCATTTCTACATTTTGGCATTTTGCGTAATTACCAATTTTTTGTTTTTGTAATCAAACCTTGATGAGTATCTTAGTATTTATTTAAAATTCTTTATTGAATACGTATTTTGTGCGAGACCGTGTTTTATGCATTGAAAATCCAACAAATGCAGTTGCTGAATTTAATAATCTTGGAAAAGCAGATGTCTAGAGAGGAATAGGAAAAAAAGGCAATTACATTATTGTGTGAAAAGCGCTGGGGGCATATGATAAGAACTGGATAAATTTGGAAGTCAGAGAAAAAAATTTTTTTTAAAGATTTATTTATTTATTTATTTAGAGAGAGCATGCAGAGGGGAGTGGCAGAGAGAGCCTTAAGCAGATGTTTCATTGCGAGCCCGAGGCAGGGCTGGATCTCATGACCCTGAGATCAGGGTCTGAGCTGAAACTAAGAGTCAGATGCTTAACCAACTGTGCCACTCACATGCCCTGAAACTTTAAGGAAGAGGCAGTCTTTAGATTGAGACCTCAAAGGTGAGTAAGAATTAACCAGATAAATGAAAATATTGGGGAAGGAGCCGTGTTCTAAGTGTAGTCAATAGGAAGTGCAAATACCTATGAGCAAGAAAGAAACCTGACAAGTTAGAAAAACTACAAGTAATTCAGTATATCTAGAACCTTGAGTGTGAAGGATAATAGGTTTCTTGAGAAGACAACTTGGGGCCAAATCAAGAAAAGACTTTTGCAAAATTTTAAGGAATTTGTTCTTTATTCTGAAGGCAGTGAAAATCTTTAAAATATTTTAGCCATGGGGTTGAGGGGACAACATAATTAGAAATGCATTGTGAAAGATTACTGGTGACTTTGCATTGGTGGGAGCAAAGTAGACAAGGAGGCTAGTTAGGAAATGATTCCCATAAGCAAAGCATAGATGATGATAGTTGTACTTAAGGCAGTAGGAGATTGGGAATTAGGATGGAGAAAAAGGATGTTTTTTTCCTTTAAATAAGACTGATAAGACTGATGGTTTTACTCAGAAAGTCAAGAAGGAGAAGCAGTTAAAGATGGTGTTCATTGGGGAAGGTTGTGGTGACATGTGCTAAGAGATGCCAGCATAGGGAGGAGTAGATTTGTTTGTTTGTTTTTAACAATTGTTATTTATTTGAGAGAGGGAGAGTGGGCAGGGAGGAGACCCTGAGGCAGGCTCCATGCCAAGCACAGAGCCCAAGAGCTGACATGGGGCTCGATCCCATGACTGTGAGATCACCACCGGAGACAAAACCAAGAGTCAGGTGTCTGACTGAGCCACCCAGGCACCTGGGGATGGGTAGGTTTAAAAGCTGTGATATACTCCTGGGGCGCCTGGGTGGCACAGTCGTTAAGCGTCTGCCCTCGGCTCAGGGCGTGATCCCGGCGTTATGGGATCGAGCCCCACATCAGGCTCTTCCACTGGGAGCCTGCTTCTTCCTCTCCCACTCCCCCTGCTTGTGTTCCCTCTCTCGCTGGCTGTCTTTGTCAAATAAATAAATAAAATCTTTAAAAAAAAAAAGCTGTGATATACTCCTGAAGAATTTTATTTGTGAAGTTTAAAAGAGAGATTTGAGTGTGGGTAGAATAGAGATTTGAGAGTGAGAGATATGTTGACTGTGATCCTTTTATTAGAAGAGAATTCTGGAAGTGAAATTATTCATCAAAATTTATTGATGCCTTTGACACAGTGATGTTTAGAAAGGTCACAGATGTTGGCCTGTTGGCACAATAATTTGGATTTGGGGCCAGCCTGTCGCTGTATTCTTAGAGACCTTTTGTACTCTGGGTTCATCGCTTGAGACCAGCATGTCTCTTTCTCTTCATTCCACTGTTGCAGCATCAGAATGTCTGCAGGAGAACCATTTTACATCTTGACTCATTTCTCTGGTCCTCATGGGACAGGGGGAGATTAAATGCGTGACATCTTTGAAGTGTTGTTTTAGCATTCTGAGCAGCAGCTGGACTATTTCTACCAACAATAAATAACACAGTGAAAGAGAGACCTTTTTCAATATCTGGCTTCTACTCAAATTGTGGACTCAGCTGTGCTCCCTAAATATTTTAATTAATGTCTCTCAAAGGGAGGTTTTACTAAAGCAAATGAGAGGCACCTTGATACATATCCATTTATGTACTGAAGCTTATGAGCAGGGGACTCTGACATTCCCTAAAGATCTTACCTTTCATCTTGGAATAGATGATGCTTCCTACTCAGATGATAGGTCTGCATTCCTTCTACTATATCACTCTATTCCAGAAGCAAAGGAAAGGAATTAACCCATTAATCAGATGGTGAGCCACTGAGTGCTAGAGAATGGGTTTTGCCTTAAGATACATTGGGGTTCTAAGACTGCATTCATATGGTTAGGTAGTTTATTAATTTCTTGAAAGGACAGAGTGACTGGGAAAAGAATATTACATATGAATGTACTCTAAATCTGTTATAAGAAGATTCGATGCCATATACCTAAGGCAGAACACTTTATTTTGCGTTAAGTAATAACTGGTGTTACATATTGGCTATTTGTTAGGTACCCAGGAGTTATGTTAAACACTTCACATGTATGATATTTTTTAAGTCTAACCACAAGTCTGTGGTATGCATACTATCAAGATCATCATCATGTTGTGAAAGAGGAAGGCGACTTAAAAGATGAAACATCTTGTTCCAGACCATATAGGGGGTAAATAGTAGAACCCATATTCAAACCTGGGAAGTCTAATTTCAGAAGGTGAATTGGAGATTACACAGAATGCAGGGTGAAATAGTTCAAGAGTGTCTAGAACAGAAATCGTTCTTTGTTCTCATTCTGGGACTCCCACTATGTCATAATCTCACAAAGGAAGGCAGATTAAAATAATGGTGTCAGTACGCATGGAAGACAAGAATTTCTAAATGTCTTGTAAAAAATTCCTTGTATGATTTCTAGCAAGGGAGAAGCAGATTGACCTTCTGGTTCTATCTGTTCTTACCTCTAATTAGCAAATATTTGTCTTCTGTGAGCAGAAACTGAATAGTAACTGGGGTTTAAACAAGTCATAATCCACATGAAAAGAAAACAGTAATTTCTTTTTGGGGAACGGATGGGAATTCATTATTTGATTGGGTTTTTACGGTCTCAACCTAGTCAGTGGGTATCCACTGAATCCACAGTGGATCTCAGCTAAAGCAAAAGGCCAAACTCCCTTTCTTTGATTAGTAAAGAGGTACTTCAGGTAAAGTCAATATGAACTCTGTGAGTGTGACAGGACTGTTGAGAGGGGCCACAGACAATCCTCTATACCACTGAACCCTTCATTCTCAGTGTTTCCGTTTGCTTTCTATCTTTGATTGACCTTTGAAAAGAAACGTTTGTCATTTTCACATTTTACACATATATACTTAAACATTTTATATCAGCACTTTTAATAGCTCTTCTGTAGTGGTTAATTCTGTCTTCCATAGAACAAGCCAGCATTAATCTCTTGATGTTTAATAATACCGATTAATTTCCCAGTAATATTTCAATATTCATCAGTAATGAATTTTTATAAGGGCTGATCTTTGAGTCTCTCTTCTGTCATCTAGGATAAACTCAAGTCGACCTGGTTTGTCTGTATTTGGAGGATGATATATGACTTTTAAGGACTTCTAAGGTCAAACAAAGGAGGTTACCAACTGTGTTGATATATGGATGTACTGTCAGTAGTTGACATAACACACTGAGATCACTCACTATCCTAAGGGCTAAAACCCAGAAATGTTGGAAAACTAGCTAATAAAAGGCAGCCCCCATTTTACAATTAAGTGCTCATTTGTCAGGATTTATTGGGGAGTCCTGTACTTCTTTCAATTCCAGTTTATCAGTGGCACTAGATTAAGTGGCAGAATTATAAGAATAGTCTGGGATTCTTCAGTTTAGGCCAAGGTTGGGCTTCTGTGAAAGCCGGTGCTACTTTAGATCTTTTTCCAGCCTGCAACATGAAAAGCGCAGGAGCCCACTAGAGAATGAAATTGGTTAGACTGGCCTGCCTATTATAACTGAGTTCTTCACTTTTAATTCTGATATTTGAAGCAGCTCATGAAAATCCCATGACATTCACGGGCATAGTCACGTTGGAATTTTAAAACTGTGTGTGTGGTTGGAGGATGTTATCATGTAATAATAAGAAAAGAAAATAATGAAAAGGTCCTTCAAAATAAGGAAACGTCGCGATGGAATTATATCACTACAGTCCATTAGCTGGGCACTTTACACAAGTTATTTATCTCCATGTGAAATTATTGTTTGCCTACTCAGTACCCAGTCTTCTTTCTTCATCCTTTCATTACTTAATTCCTTCATTTCTTCATTTATTAAATACATAGCACTTACTATATGTCAGATCTTATTCTAAGCACTTTACATACGTTAACTCTTTATTAACCCTGATTTTATTCTGGCTTGCACTTGAGTTTAGAATACTCAATTCACTGGCTTCCCTTACAGAGATAGGTGGTTATGCGATGGAGTTCTGAACAAGAAGATTAAGTTTTGGGTGGGGATTCCAGAAAATCCATTGTCATTTAGATAAAATGGAGCAGATTTGGCTGGCATGGCCCTCTCGTGTTTATCCTTTGCTCTTTATCTTCCAAACTTGGAATGTATTTACAATGTCCAGAGTTCTAGCAGCCACGTTGAAAGAGTAAGGATAAAACCCACATGCTGGGGATGGCATATCAGGGAGGCAGAAAGAGCCTGAGTTTCTGATGGCAACACTGACCCTTTGTTCTAAACTCTACTACCCACCCCAGACTTCCTATTACCCGAGAAACAATGTTTTACTTGCCCAAGACACTTTTAGGTTTTCTGTAGCCCTTACCAAATGATTCTGTTAAACTCTCTTTGGGTTTCAGTTTATTCATTTGTAAAATGAGAACTGTATTCTCTGAATGAGAGGACTGTTAGGATAAAAGAAGATAAAGCATCTAAAACACAAAGCACATAATGTTGTTCAGTAAATTATACTTCTTCTTGCCATGTGGACATAAACTTTATTTTAGCACACAAAAATAAGGGGATAAGGATAAGGGTAGAACATTAGATGATTTTGATTGCCACTGACATTTTATACTCATTTGGTTAGCTTTTAAACTATAATTTTCTTTTGTTTTCTTTCTTTTTTTTTTTTTTTTTTTTTTTTTTTTTTTTTTTTGAGGGGAGGGGAGAAGCAGAGTGAGAGGGAGAGAGAGAGAATCCTAAGCAGACTACCTGCTGAGCGCAGGTCTCAATCTCACTACCCTGAGATCATGACCTGAGCTGAAATCAGAAGTCGGATGCTTAACCGACTGAGCCACCTAGGTGCTCCTAAACTGTAATAATTTTCTATTCTCTCGTTTTTTTGGTCTTTATTGCCCCCACAGACAATGCTATGAGGGCATAGTGACTGCCCACTCAATATAAAGTCTGGTCAAATTTGCCTTTAAAAATTTCTTCTTATATTCAATGATAAGGGAGAGGGAAGAGTAATGTTGACATCGGACTAGAGAATGGACCCTGCTATGTTTTTGAAAAATATGTGTTTTGATGATAGGGTGATGTGCTTTTGAGTCCCATCTCCTTAATATATGAACTGTGTGACCATACTGGCAAGTTGCTTAACCTTTCTGAGCCCCCTTGGAAACAATGGGGATAAAGCCCATCTCTCCTGCACCTTGTAAATGTCAGATAAGTTACTGCCCTTGGAGGCCCCATGTCAGGCCTTCAGAGGAATCCCATAAGCATTCCTTTCTTTTGCCCACATCTCAGTTTTTTCATAGCCAATAGTTAGGCTCTTTTTGTTTTTATCAATTTTTGCAGCCCAATTCCAGGAAATTTCTTAGAACACACTCTTCAAGTGGCCAGAGAGAAGGATGTCTCTCTGTTGGGTTTCTGCATATGGAGTTCCATTATGCTAAAGCTGAAATAGTACTTTAATGTCTTTCCCAAAGGGATTCACTCACTCTAAGTCGTGTTTTGCAATGTAAGAAGATGTATTTCATTTGTAAAGCAGAAGATAAAAAGCTTTGAACATCAAAAATTCTTTTAGATACAGAATCCTAATAAACATTGCTTTCTGGAGAGGTTGAGGTTTAGAAAACAAAATGGAAATATAGGCAGAAAAAAATGACAGACTGGAACCTCTCTCCTACATCACCCTCATTGACTTAAGTAAAACAAAGATTTGCTGTGTTCAAAATATCCGTGGACATTGGAACACTTGCAAGCGAGTAACCTAAACAGATATTGAAGAATAACACAAATCTTTTAGCTATTTTCCTCATTTGCAGTGGTGAGCAGGGGGCATGGAGTGAATGGCAAAAAAGTGGTTGAAATCGCATCAAATGATGAAATTTCCAGAAGCTCAAAAGATTACAGATTTCTGGTCACTTATTGAAATTCTGAGAGGCAGCAGATATCATCTGTGTTACCTTAAGAGGCAGTGGCCTCATGCAGTTCCAAAAATACCCAGGGACAGAGAGAAATATTTAGAACTATCCCCAGATGGAAAAGCTGCTTCTGAAGAAAGTGGATTCTTTTACATCAGAGGAATTGTAGAGGGTATATTTGTCATATCAATTTAGACTATTGCTTTTGATTTTCTTAGCAGATGGGGTCTGTGCAGTTGGGAGCCTTCTCTAGAGCTGAGACTGACAGCCATTTTGTGTTAGATAACCCTACCTCATTGGGAAGAGGCAACTGGACCAGATTTAGACACTTAATCCAAGTTGAATCAGTCAGGTTCTTTGGTAATTTATACTATGAAAAATAGAGACTAGAAGGGGGCACTGAGCCAGTGAAATGGCAGATTTCTAGATGGAGGTCTATTGACCTCTAAAACTGAGGTCCTTGGAGTTTCTCCTCCATTCTGAGAGGGTAATAGAAGGTCTTGCAATAGGAGGTCTACACAGAACATTCTCATAGTTGCCACCATCCACCCTTGTTCCACACATTTCTACTTTTCACACAGATTCAAGAAACAGCTCCTCTGTAGGAGTTTCTGGGGTCTTTCTTCTTGAGGGGAATCTCATAAAGAAGGAGGCTACAGGGATGAACTACAGCTCCTGTCACTATAGTTGACCTTGAGGCTGCCACTGATATATTCTCTCCTCACCACTACCCAGTCTAAATTCTCCTCACTCTGAGCTATCACCTTGGCAGATCTGGGTAGCTCATCTGGTAGTGTGACCAAACCTTCATACGTGAATGATCTGAACATTGGATAATCATACCTCTCTCAGTTAAGCATTGTTGTGTGTGCTCTTAGATATTCCAAGGCACAAGGGGGCACCCGGTTGAGCCTAGGTTCAATATATATTTCTCCCAGCCCCTATTGTATAAAAGTAGCCTTACATCTCTTGCTGATCAGGGTACAATACCCTTGCCAGTTTGGTAACTCTTCTTTTCATCTGCTGGCCTCTGGACACAAGTAGTCTAAAAGGCCCTGGAAGCAGCTGTATCTGGTAGCTCAAAAGAATAAACTATGGTGATGTCTGCTCATGAGTCTTGGGTCTAATACCTCCAACTTTTCATAGCCCAGAATTAAAGGGGCAGAAAGCACAAAGTCCCCCATGGGTCATTGGGAGAGATGGTAAGTGGGGCCACTTCTGCTCCCACTTTTTAATTTCCAAACCCCTGTATTTTTCCTGATGGGGAGATAGTATCATATAGTGATCTCTGATTTAATAAGTATGTTTTATCCCGAAGGATGACACCCCATCCTTTTAGAGTATTTCTTCCAAGCTGGCATTATATCTGTGTCTTTAGAAGCTGTTCTCGTGTTCTATGAAGCTAGCTGGCTCCTTTTGGATGGTGTGGTGTGTGATATGACTAGTAAATCTTATAGTCATGGGTCCACTCCTGCATTTCTTTTGCTGTAAAGTAGGTCCCCTGGTTGGATGCTGTGCTGTATGGAATTTCATGCTTGTGGACCAGGAATTCCATAAGTCCTTAGATAGTGATTGTTGGAATAGATTTCTGTGAATGAAAGGCAAATTCATATCTAGAATAGTTGTCTCTTCCTGTAGGTCTGTGAGGCACATCGTTACAGTTGCCACAACTTCTTAACCTGGACTTTGAAGCTCCTAATGATTTAGTCCAACCTCGTTTTTTGAAGCCTAATGTTTCCACTATTGTATTTTGTGAAGCCTCTCTCTGGTTACGCCATGGATTTTGATGCTTGGTCCCTCAACCCCAGTTTGATAAGAGAAAGGGAAGAACTGTAATTCACATTTATAATATGTCTCATGAATTAGGATTTAGTTTTGCTTCCCTTTTTGTTTATTGGCTTGCTTGTTTGTATGTTTGTTTTACAGATATGAAAACTGAACTTAGAAATTCTCCTATGGTATAGACTTGTATATTAGGAAATTATATAGAATTATTTAGGATGAGACAAGCACTAAATGCTTTCCAGTAATCCTCATAATCTTGGCTTTCTGTTTTATGATGTTACCCCCAAAGGAAGCTAGAAGAGTTATGTTTTTCCTTTTCCTGGAGACACCAGGCCTTTTCCTCAATCAGAGCTGTGAAGTTATGATTTGCTGTTTGCAGAGTTTGGGAAAGCTGGTCAACCAGGTGAGACTGCAAAATCCCTATGCATCATGGACAATATTAACATAGGCCTGTTTGGAAATAAATGCACATTTTCTCTAGAGTTCAAAGGATTTACCATCTGGTTCAATCTGCTGAACTAAATTTGAAGAAGATCCCCTCTCCTCCACCTTTTTTTTTTTCTCAACAATTTTGCTATATGAAATCAAGCCCTGAGTTTTGTTTTGATTTAGCTCTAATTGGAGCGATGCTTTTACCGAATCTAATTTCAGTTGGAACTAATTACAGGGGAAAAGGTCATAGCTGTACTGAGAGTATTACTCTGCTCAAAATATATTGGCATCATATAATATTAACTCTACTTCTGTAGAGATACAAATGAAGACAAGAATAAATTACCAAAACACTGTGCGTCTTCCTTTTGTTTAAATCAGTAGGGGAAAATCCATACACTGTTATTGACAAGAAAACCTTTCTTAGGTATGAATAAATACAACCTTTACAGTTGATTTGTGTCTATTTCCTGACAACAATATGGGAATTGCCAAGTAAGAGACATATTTGTGCCTATTGAGCTTGAAATGATGATACAATTGTATTTCAATTGATGTACCATACTCGCCTATACAAAATGCTCTTGTAATAATCTGGCAGTCTGTAGGAGAAAAAGAAAAAGACAAACAGACAAACACCTTTTTTTTTTTTTTTTTTTTTTGAGGAGGGAGACATTTAAGTGCATGAATGAGGGAAACATTTGTCCAAACTTAGAGTAAGTCATTGACTTCTAAATAGTTATGTGACATTTTGGCTAATGCTCTTACCTTTCAGTCCGGGGCAGATTCATCTTTCTCTCTAGACTCACCCTGGATTCTTATTAATGTGCATCTATTAGAGCATTCCCTATCTCTGTCTGCTAACCAATGGCTATTGCTCTGGGGTTTTATACAAGTCAGTGTCAATTAGTAATGCAATTTTGGTGTCAGGGTAAAAGTGTTGCGGAATATAAGACAGCATCAGAGCATACTCTAGTCTCTGCAGCAATTGTTTTTATCTATCATCCAGCTCTAAATGGTCAGATAGATGATTTTTCAGGTGAACATTTGAAGATGTCTGATAATCTGCCTCAATTTCCTCAATGAGGAACTGTCAGATGGGGACCTGACCCTGTATGAGAAAGCATGAGTGAGAGTAAGCACAAGATTTCTTCACCCCCCTACTTTGTATAAGCCTCCATACAGATTTCTTCTCCTGCTCTCTTTTGGTGGTCATGGTGGTGGCAGGGTGTTGAGAGCAACATTTACTTATCAAAAAGAAATGAGAGGTTGGTATTCTCGACTCTGAAGTACTGAATGCAAATAAATTAAAGAAAAATATCCATGGCTTCCAGCAACCTACCAGGGTTAGGGACCATTTGTCGCAGGATGCCAATAATATAGTGTAGACTTATGGGGAAGTGTGTTAACACTAGAGTGTGTATGCAGACCTTATGATATTCATTAAAAAATAATTACTTTGATCCAAATATAAGTGATAAAATATTTTCTTTTGAACTAAGAATACACTACCTTGAAGATATATGTGCAATCCAGATACTGGCTCTATTCAGACTTCCAAGTATCTAGATAGTAAAGACTATATGCACTGGTAAAGGGAATAGAAGACTTATCAGAGTCAATGATTGTTATGCATCCTTGTGGAATTATTGGCTCAAAAGCCTCCTTGCCTTTGTATATTTATTTATATGTTTATTTGTTTAAAACTATCTGCTTACTGCTCAACACTCAGGTTTAAGGAAGAGAGAGTTACATTCTGAGTGATTAATGGGCCTAGAGCCACCAGCCAGGCTCACTACTTGAACATAAGCAATCAGTTAGTAGAACAACCCAGTTCTCCTTGGGGGATCTGGTGTTGTCTTGGTCCTGTGAAGAGCATGCTTCATTCTAAGCAGTCTGTTATGGGCCCCACAGAGCAATCACACCCCACTATAACTCACTGATTTGCAGATTATCCTGTGGGGTCCCTCCCTGAGTTTTCTGGTCTGTATAAAAGTGTGAGTCATAGTTGCATGTATCATTTCAAATGGGCTAATTGCTATCTCCTGGTAATCATGAAGCCATTAATCAGGGAAACTAAACATAGTTCTAGTAATTTCATCAGAGAGGGGAACTTCTAGGAGAGACATACTCCACCAGGGCCCTCTAACCCCATCTTCTCCCACTCAACACACTGACATTTTGTAATGCTAACATGAGCAAAGAATAATCATAATACTTAGCATTTATATAGCTCTTAACAAACATGAGCTAATTAATCCTCATGCCACCTCCAAAAGGCAAGCACTATGTCTATTGTTATCCACACTTTTCAAAGCGTGAAACTGAAGAAATGTTAAGAGATTCTCCGAAAGGTTAAGAGACTTGCCAAAGGTCACAAAACAAGATAGTAATAATAGAAGTTAAATTCCAGCTGAGACATTATGTCATGCAGACATGTAGCCTCTTGGAGGTGTGAAGGTCCGTTAGTAATATGAGGCCTGCCTGGACTCTGTGAAATACCCAGTCGTGTTGTGGAGAAAACATCATTCAGTAGCCAGAAACAGCTCCTGTGCATCCAGCAACAGTAGATCAGAGGACAGAAGCAGTGGGATCTTGATTCTACGCCTGGCAGGAGAGTATGTGTCCTACAAAGCAGCTTCTTTCTCTCTTCTGCTCTTTTGAGATTATAGAATGGTATGTGCGAAGCTCTTTGCCAAAAAGTTGAGAGGCCTTCAGAATTACAATCTGGGCTAGTGTCAGACTAACAGAACTCCCCCACTGAGGAATAATATGAGAGGGGTAGCAAGCTTCATATTTATAGACCCAAGAAAACTCAAGAGGAATGATAATTACATGGCTCATACATCCTACTTGCAAAAGCACACATATCCAGAAAAAACAAAAACAACAATGAAAAAGGACAGAACAATTAAACAAATAAAAAGAACTCCTGAAGTTTTCCTATTCAGCTGTGGGAAGTTGTCTTGATTTAAATAAAGAATATTCCTTTTAATGGTCACCAATTCACATGAGCTAGTAGTATATGATAAATACATTCTAAACTATAAAACTGCCTTGCAGAGGTAAAAAGGTTGAGATCAAGGGTTGAGCTCATAGGAGGAATGGGATAATGTTTGTTAAATTAACATGAAGTCAGAGTTACAAATAACACAACAAGACCCCATAACAATGTGGGTCTTGTGAATATTTGGGTTGTTCTGCCAGATCAGATACTATTTTATTTTTATTTTACTTTACTTTTTCAAAAATCATTTTTTTTTCGATAGCTCTTTATCATTACTAATAAACAATTCTAGAATGAGGTTTTTCAGTTTGATGATCTGAAAAGGAAAACTTGCTTCCCTTAATACAAATACCTGGAGAACTGGTAGAAGAAAAACCTTGGGAGTGGGAAAGTCAGATGGAGAAGACGTGAAGTGTTGTCACCACACTAGTTACCAGGAAATACTGCCTGCTACCCTGGCGCACCCCCTTAAAGCACTTAGTGCCGATGTGACAAAATCCCTTGGTTTATAGAGCAAAAATGAGATAACGTGAGACTTCCTAAAAAGACTTTATAAGAGATAAAGGGAAGGCAGAAACAAATTAAACCATGCAACTGTAGGAAGCAAGAATATCCACCCACTACTCAGACTACAATGACGTTAAGAAAAATCAGCCAGTTTTTAAAGCTCAAATGATCTGTTTTGTGGCTCCAAAATAGCTGGCACATTTCTGCAGGCATTTTGCCTGCTTTGCATATTCAAGATCACATACTTTAGATGAGGTAGGTCTGGAACTCCTTTTTAAAGCCTGTTTTAGTTGGTTAATAGTCCACACTATCATCTATCCATCAATATAGAGATATTTATTCTTAGCAGAATCTAATATAACTCAAGTATTCAAATGTTTATTTCAGTCTATTGGCCAGTCCTATACGTAAATATTTAGAACGATAATATTTAATGAACTTCTCATTAAAATGCCACTATTTTTTTATTTGCCGGAGATTGATATCTTAGAAAAAAGACTGTATTTGGCAATAATGGTCTGTTGAGCATGCGAAGTGGGATTAGAAGCTGAGTAGACCAGGACCTAAATTACCACTCTCACTTTGTAGTCTGAGAATGTACTGTGTAAGAACCAGCCTATGAGCCATCAGGAGAGAAATTTACAGGAAGAAACTCATTGTGAATCTAAACTTTGATGGAAATTTTGAATTATTTGTGGTAAACTTTTCAATTATTTTTCTGTACTCAAACATGGGCTGTGACTTAGAATACCTTTAAACAAGACAATCATGATTTTGTGTTTAATTGTCATAAATCAAAGTAGTTCCTTTGAGGCGTCAACACCTGGTCTTAACCATCTTGTAATAGATCACTCAAAGTTGAAGGGTGAAAGTGGTACTTCATAATCAAATAATAAAAGATTGCTTCACCTACCCACATGTTTTTGTATTAACCAACATCTAACTTCCCAGCATATTAGTGCTCTATGGTGCTTTCACCCAATAGGACAGAAATGTATTTGAATCATTAGTATTCTTGGGTTGAAGGCAGCAAGGTACTCACTTTCAATTCTGAAAAGGCTCTCTCTCAAAGGTGACTTATACATTCATTATATTCTGATGCCTTGCCTATGTAAATTAGTAATCAAATATTCTAAATGGGTGATGGAAAATAATTTTATCTACTGCTAGCATTCCAAATCATACTCATAAGGTTTAAAAAGTCTGATTGGGGAGTTTTGTTAAAATGTCTTCCTAAGTGTTATTTTGGTACATTTTCCAAGTTATTAAATCTTCTATAAGCATATGAAAAAAGTCTATATACATAGATGTAAAATTTATTTTGAAGGCAAATTGGATACAGAAATCTTTGACTATGCTCAATTTAGTCAACTTCTTCCTCATCAGATGAACTAGTAGGATGAATGAACTTCAATTAACTTATTGGCTCCTTGGTCACATGAATGCTGTGTTAATCAATCATTTTAATAGATTGTCTTCTATGTTATTATTTTTTTGAGAGAATGAACCAACAAATTTTCTAACAATTCTCTATTTGCACAATACTTCAAATGATATCCATCATTATCAGGTGTTTAATTACAGTTCTATAAAAGTACAAGTAGAGAATGCAAATGCTTTGATTTGAAAGAATTTGAGAGAAAATCAGTAATTTAACTAGATGGAGATTTAAATAGAGAAGATTTAAAAGTAAAATTCTTTTTTTAGTTTGGAGTTCCGAAATTTGACAAAACGTGTAGTCGTGTAATTACTCTCGCAGTTAAGATAGGTAACGGCTTTATCATCCTCTAAATTTTCTTCATGACCTTTGGGACTTTGACTTAGCAAAATGCATTTAATATTTATCCATGATGGGAAGTTCCTCAAAAAAATTAAAAATAGAAATACCCTATGATCCAGTAATCACACTCCTGGATACTTACCCAAAGAATACGAAAATACTAATTTGAAGGGATACATGCACCCCTTTGTCTGTTGCAGCATTATTTACAATAGCCAAACTATGGAAGCAGCCCAAGTGTCCATAGTTAGATGAGTGGATAAAGAAGATATGGTCTACACATACACAAACACCCCACACAATGGAATATTATTCATCCATAAAAAAGTATGAAATCTTGCAATTTGCAACATGTATGGAGCTAGAGAGTAGAGTGCTAAGTGAAATAGGCCAGTCGGAGAAAGACAAATACCATATTATTTCACTCATATATGGAATTTAAGAAACAAAACAGATGAACAAAGGAAAATAAAGAGAGACAAGCCAAAAAACAGACTCTTAACTATAGAGAACAAACAGATGGTGACTAGAGGGGAGGTGGGTGAGTGGATGGGTGCAATAGGTGAAGGGGAATAAGAGTTCACTTAGTCATAATGAGCACTGAGTAATGTATAGAATTGTTGAATCACTATATTGTATACCTGAAGCTAATATAACACTGTATGTTAACTATACTAAATTAAAATTAAAAAATAAATTAAAAAAGGATTTATCGATGATGTTGTGTGAATCAGTAGTTCATCCACTTTATTGATGAGTGGTATTCCATTGTGTGGATGTACCACAGTGGTTATCCATTCATCAGTAGGTATTTTACTTGTTTCTAGGGTGGGTGAATATGAATAAAAAATACTAGGGGCGCCTGGGCGGCGCAGTCGTTAAGCGTCTGCCTTCAGCTCAGGGCGTGATCCCGGCGTTCTGGGATCGAGCCCCGCATCAGGCTCCTCCACTGGGAGCCTGCTTCTTCCTCTCCCACTCCCCTGCTTGTGTTCCCTCTCTCGCTGGCTGTCTCTCTCTCTCTCAAATAAATGAATAAAATCTTAAAAAAAAATACTAAACATTCATGTTTAATTTTTTGTGTGAATATAAGTTTTCATTTCTTTCTTTTTTTTTTTTTTTTAGGTTTTATTTTTAAGTAATCTCTATACCCAACATGGGACTCGAATTTACAACCCACAGATCAAGAGTCACATGCTCCACCAACTGAGTCAGCCGGATGCCCTTAAGTTTTCATTTCTCATGAGTAAATACATAGGAATGGGATTACAGAGTCATATTGTATATGGATGTTTACTTTTTTAGATTGCCAGGCTTCTCCAAAGTAGCTGTAACATTTTGCATTTCCATTAGCAATTTATGAGAGTTCCAAGTGCGTATTTGGCAGCACTTGGTGTTATATCTCATTATGTTTTTTGTTTCTGTGTTTTATTGAGATATAATTGATCGCATCACATATTAATTTCAGGTGTACAAGATAATGATTTAATGTATGTATAGATTGCAAAATGATTATCACAATAAGTCATTAACATCCATCACCATACTAAGTTACAAATTTGCTTTTTCTTAAGATGAGAACTTTTAAGATCTACTCTCTCAGCGTATTTAAAATATGCAGTACAGTATTACTAAGTGTAGTCACCATGCATTACATTCCTGGATTTATTTATTTTGTAACTGGAAGTTTATACCTTTTGACCCACCTTCACCCATTTCTTCCATCCCCAACCTCCCACCTTTGGCAGCCACCAATTTGTTCTCTGTATCTATGAGTTCATTTTTTTGTTTGTTTGTTTCTGAGGTTCCATATATAAGTGAGATCATATAGTATTTTTCTCTCTGAGTTATTTCACTTAGGACAGTGCTCTGAAAGGTTGTGGCAAATGGCAAGATTTCTTTCTTTTTTGTGGCCAAATAATATTCCTTTACATCCTCTATCCATTTGTTCATTCATGAACACTTAGATCATTTTCACGTCTTGGCTTTTGTAAATAATACTGCAACGATCATGGAGACGTAGATATCTTTTTGGGTTAGTATTTTCATCTCCTTTGGATAGATATCCAGAAGTAGAGTTGCTAGAATCTGTGGATATTCTAATGTAATTTTTTGAAGAACGTCCATACTGTTTTCCATAGTGGCTGCGCCAATTTACGTGTCCACCAGCAAAGCACGAGGGTTCTCTTTTCTGCACATCCTTATCAACACCTGATATTTCTTGTCTTTTTGATAATAGCCATTCTGGCAGGTGTGAGGTGACTCATTATGTTTTTAATTTGCATTTTCATAATGACTAATAATGTCAGGCATCATTCAGGGATTTATTTCCCACCTTATATCTTCTTTGGTAAAGTGTCTATTTGTATCTTCTGCAATTTTACTGTTGTGTTGTTTGCATTCTTGAGTTTTGAGATTTCTTTATATATTCCAGAAATGTATTCTGGATGCAAGTACTTTTTCAGATGTATTTTCTGCAAATATTTTCTCTTGGTCTATAGCTTGCCTGTTCATTCTGTGTCTTTTACAGAGAAGTCTATAATTTTGATTTGTCCAATTTCATAATTTATTAATTTTTTAAATAGATGAATGAATTACAACATGAATTTGGTATTGTGTAAGGTATTTTTGCCTAAACCAAGATCATAAGTATTTTCTATTTTCATTCTAGAAATTTTATAGTTTTAGGGTTTACATTTAGGTCTCTGACAAATTTTGTGTTTACCGCAGTGTGTTTATTCTTTTACCTATCGAAGGACATCTTTGTTGCTTCCTACTTTTTGGAATTATGAATAAAGCAATGATAAACATAAGTGTCCAGGTTTTTGTGTGGACATGTTTTCATTTCCTTTGGGCAAATACCAATGAGCCCGTTTGCTGGATCTTATGGGAAGACTTATTGATTAGCTTTGTAAGAAACTGCCAAACTACCTTCCAAAGTGGTTGTACTATTTTGCATTCACGACTGCAGTAAATTGAAGCTTCTGTTGTGCCACATCCTGACCAGCATTTGGTGTTGTCAGTGTTTTGGATTTTGGTTATTTTCATATAGGTGTATATTGGGGTTAATGTAGAGCATGAAATCAGCCATTACTACCTGGCTTGCTAAAATGTAACACAGAGGCCACTGGGGGCGATGGAAGATTTTGGAGAAGGGCATAGGCCTTTGGAATGCAGAGGCCTGCACGACCACCGTTGGAATGCTGTGGGGAGTTGCCTTCCCTGAAGCTTTCTTAGCCCAAACAGCCACCCTGTGATCCAGGAGATGTATGCATTGTCCCTTAGGCTATGTTTAGCAGAACTCATAGAACGCGCAGATGAACATATCGTATCTTTCCCATAAACAGATCCTCCTAGTTCCAGTAAGACCCCTTGTCACGCATCACATGCTTGAGAAACAGTGATAAGGATTTGTGATTATCCTGAGGGACCAATAAAAGCTGGAGCAAAGAAGAGCAAAAGGTCTTTGTCTCTGAGCCTTGACCATGTTTTCTTCTCCTCTCTTTCATAGCAAAGTTTTGAGTAATCTTTAGTCTGTCCGTACTGGGATTGCTGATCATTCCTGGCAGGTGTAGTGGTATCTCGTTGTTGTAGTTTCTGCATATTTAAAGGATATTTTTCTCCAAGTCCAGAGTGCTGAGTTGTGAATTTTCTTTTACTGTTAACACCTTAAAAATGTCCCTTTATTGCCGTCTAGTTTATATAGCTTTTGATAAGAAGTTCTTCTGTAACTAATGTCTTTGTTCCTTTTATGTAATGTCTTTTTTCTGGTTGCCTTCAAGATTTTTTCTGGTTGCCTTCAAGATTTTCTTGTTATGTTTGGTTTCCAGCAGTCTGAATGTGGCATTTATTTATTTATTTTTAAAATCCTATTTGGTGTTCTCTGAGCTTTTTGGATCTTTGATCTGACATCTATAATTATTTTGGAACATTTTGCCATTATGTTTTCAAATGTTTCCTCTGCCTTGTTTTTTCTCTCTTTTTTATTGAGGAGTCCAGTTATATGTATACTGGACCTTTTGTTATTGCCTTAAAGTTCTTGCATACCCTTTAAAAAAAAACAAAAACAAACTCTTTTTACTTGCATTCCAGTTTGGACGGTTTGTATGACCTAACTTCAAGTTCACTGATTCTTTCTTTAGTTGTGTAGAGTACAGATGAACCCATCAAAGGCATTACTCATTTCTGTTACTGCGTGTGTGTGTATTTTTTAATGTACCATTTGATTCTTTCTTATAGTGTCCATCTCTGTTGAAATTGTCCATCTGTTCATACATATTTTTTACCTTTACCACTGGAGTCATATAACTGAAGTTACTTTTCATCTCTTGTCTTAAGGAATTTCTGAAGGAATCTTAAATTCCTTGTCTGATAGTCCCAACTATCATATGAGTCTAAATTTGGTTGATTGTTTTGTGTCTTGACAGTGGTTTTTTTTTTTTTTTCTTAAATATATGTCTCATAGCTTTTCTTTGAATGGTGGACATCCTATGTAGAAGAGCAGAGATTAAGGTTTATGTGTGGAAATAAACACAGCTCTTTTTCTGTTAGGCTGTTACTGTGTGGAGTTCAATTAATTTACTCAAGAAGTGAGCTGGGTTTGTGTTTTGTTGTTTTTATTGTTGCTATGGTTCCTCTCAATTGATACTGGCTTCCAATTCCTTTGTATAAGCAAAATTCTTTTGCTTAGGGTGGAATTAGATGTTGGAAGATTCTCTCAATGCTTTGTTCTACCCTCAGATTTAGACCTTTCTTATCAGTATGAACATCAGGACTGAGGCCTTTTCCCTCACTCTCTGTAACTTTTCCCCTGAATTAGACTATACTATTACATGTTATTTGTTAATTGCTGATGTGTCATGGGGTCATGGGGGTGATGATATGTGATTTTGTGTCATGGGGGCATTGTGTCTTGTCTTATTGAAGCCTGTCTTAGGCATGCCCTGTTTCTGGGTCTTGAGAACAGAGATTTTTCTGTGATCCAGGCTTTACCCAGTGGGTAGTGTTAGGGTATCTCTAATGGTCTGGATCCAGGATAGATTCTTGTTCCTCTTTCAGAGGCTGAGGATAATTTTTTGCTTCCTTCCATTTGCCTCAGTGGCTCTTCACCTATCCCCTGGCTGCTTATGACTTTTGCTCTATTAAGGAGATAGGAGAGAAGGATCCAGTTGGGGCTTTGTGCCAATCCTACAGTAAGTGGAGAAAAAAAGCTATTTCCTTCCCCCCTGGCCAGCACCATTGAAGGAAGCTGTCTCATGGTTTCCCACTCCACCCCATTTTTCTCATGAACACTGTATTAGTTCAGTATGCCTACCATAACCAAGGACTTCAAACAAAAGAAATTTATTGTCTTATAGGCCAGAAGTCCAAAATCAAGGGGTCAACAGTGTTGGTTCTTTTTGATGGCTGTGAAAGAAGGATCTATTTAAGGCCTCTGCTTGACTTGCCGATGGCCATCTTCTCTTTATGTCCCTTTACATCATCTTCCCTATATGTGTATCTCTGTCCAAATTTCTCCTTTTTATGAGGATACCAGTCATATTGGATTAGAATTCACCCTAATGACCTCATGTTAACTTCATTACCTCTGTAAAGACCCTATCTTCAAATAAGGGTCACATTCTGAGGTACTGGGGATTATGACTTCAACATATAAATTTTCAACCCATTACAAGCACCCTGTGCCTAGAAATGGGTGTAGACGCTCCTTGTGTCTGTAGCTTCTACAGATTCTCTTCTCTTACAGTGGCCACAGCTGGCCTTTAGCAATTTGTTAAACAATTTAATCAAAGTATTTTGACCTGCTTCTATGGTGGCTTTGTCTTTTCTCCAGTGCTCTGATTTAGGTAAAGCAGTGCTGTGTCTGCATCTCTCCTTGGAGATGTCTGTCTTTCCTTAGATTCCAGGCTACTTGCTTGCTGTGGTTTTGAGAAATGTTATAGTTTTATTGATTATCTGGCTTTTCTGTACAGTTAGATGAAAGTGATACTCTTTCCAGCTTTCTAAATACTAAGGGAGAAAAGATGGCAGTTTTAAAATTTTATTTTCCAATTGTTCATTGTTATGTGAGGAAATACATATGATTTTCATTTTATTGAGCTTGCATCTTATAACTTTGCTAAACTCGCTTATTATTAGTTCTAGTGGCTTTTTGCATAGACTCCCTAGGATTTCCTGTGTAGATAATCTTATAATTTGAAAATAGAAAATAGAGATAATTTTATTTCTTATTTTTCAATATATACACCTTTTATTTGTTTGTTTGATTTAAAAAAATTAATTCCATGGCTAAGACCTTCAGTATAATGTGAAATAGCAGTGGCATGAGTGAACTTCTCTTGTCCACTCTGGAGGAAAGCATTCATCCTTCCACTGTGATGTACCATGTTAGCTGAAGGATTTTTTTCTAAATGCTCTTTATCAGGTTTAAGGAAGTTTCCTCCATTCCTAGTTTGTTGAGAGTTATTTACTATGAATGGACGTTGAATTTGTCAAATGCTTTTTGACAAAGCATTTTCAACCTGGTTGATTCTTCTTACTTCTTGAGAAGAAATACTTCTTGTACGAAAATTATTGAGCGCCTTGAATAAAAAAATTCAGTAATGGCTGTAATCCCAGATTATCAGGAGTATAAAATGAATGCACTGTTTCCTCATTGTCACCCTCTGATTTACAAACTATTATTCAGTATAGATCAGGTTAGTAGAAGTTTCTCGTCAAGTGAGAGCTTTAGCTACAGAATCATCAAACGGCTGTCATCTCCAAAGGGGTCCCCTATGGGTGACCTCAAAAAAACATTTACAGCTATTTTTAAAAAAGATTGATTGATTGATTGATTTAGAATTTTATTTATTAGAGTACAAGCAGGGGGAGGAGCACAGAAAGAGGGAGAAGCAGACTCCCTGCTGAGCGGAGATCCTGATGTGGCACTCAGTCCCAGGACCCTGGGGTCATGACCCAAGCCAAAGGCAGATGCTTAGCTGACTGAGCCACTCAGGCACCCTATTTTTTTTTTAAAGATTGGTTTATTTATTACAGAGAGAGAGAGTGGGAGGAGGAGAGAGGAAAAGGGAGAGAGAGGATCTTCAAGCAGACTCCCCGCTGAGCACAGAGCCCAACATAGGGCTCGATTCCAGGACCCTAAGATCATGACCTGAGCCAAAACCAAGAGTTAGATGCTTAACCAACTGAGCCACTCAGGCACCCCTTCAGCTATTTTTTTTTTATTCCATTATTAGTGACTTTAATTTCTACTGTGTTTTGGGCATTGTGCTAGGTGTCTGGCATCCAGTATCTCATTTAGCCCTAATAAAAACTCTGAAAGATTGGTATTACTGTCTTCAGGATATCACAATGTGTAAGAGTATGCCTACTGAAGACCAACTGCCAGCATCCATATTTCAGCTCAACCACTTACTTGCTGAGTGACAACGAGCAAGTCACTTAACTTCACTTAATCCATTGTTTCATGTGTAAAATAGGGAAAATAGTAACACCATGGCTTAGTTGTTATGATATTTTATGCCTTGGCATATTTTTTGCGCATTGTAAACCCTAAATCAAGGTTAGATATTCTCCCTGCTATTTCACAAATGAAGAGATGGAGATGTATAGAAACGAATGCACACAACTAATAACGTGTCAGAGCTTAGATTCAAATTTAAGCTGCTTCCCAAGAGCATAAAATAACAGCTCTTCCCCCTCAAATTATGCTGCTGTTATTTTGTGCTCTGATTAGGGAGAGACTATTTTGCTAATGTAAACTGTGGCCATACGTCTTAGTTTGTGCCTGTTCTTTCAGAACAATCATTGATAGTGTCCCCTTTAACTCCCACGATTGTCTATTTTAGATGATAAATTATATGATTGTCCTACTAATAACCCACATTTTTATTTATGTTTTGGTGGCAGATTATTATTTCCAGTTCTAAATTTTCCTGTGGTCCAACTTCTTTAATGCGCGCGCACACACACACACACCTCAATGACTGTGCCACCCAGGCGCCGGGTTGTGGGCTTCTTGATTTTCAGCCTGCCTTCTGTGTGTTCTGGGGAGGGGCCTGCGGCGATACTCAGGCAGCCATGTTTAGGTAAGTCTCGGTGTCCCCCTGCGGAGGGGGATGGGGATGGGCACTCCTGAGCCGGTATTTCCAGGCTTTTGTTCTCTAGGCGGCTTTCCCTGGCGGTTTGTGATGCCTCTTCTGCGAGTCAGAGCAGCGGCGTTAATTTCAGCCTCTGTCACAGAACACAGAGGGATTGCCGGCCTGTTCTCTACTAATGTTCTGGCGCCCTCAACTCGCGTTACTGTTGGTGCTGCTCGTACCCCTGCAGCCTCCGGGATGTGCGCCCACACCCGGCGCCCAGCTCCTCACTTCCAGGGCCGGCGCGTTCTCTGTCCTTGTGTTTCTATTGCCGCCTTAGCCGCCAGCCTCTGCTCCCGGATCTCCGGTTCTCAGTCTGGATCAGTGAGCGCATTCGGGATTCCGGGGTTCCGCAGATGCCTGGTGGCGCGCGCATCCGCTCACGGTCTCAGTCTGCTGTTTGCGGGTGCCGTCCGCGAGCCCGCCAGCTCTCCCGTGTAAGTGGTCTACCGCTTCCGGCACCCGAGCGGCTCCCTCCCCTCTGTTTATCTTC